>NC_090269.1:286881211-287192961 GCF_040414725.1 Anabrus simplex
TGAAAAATAATTGAAAAAAGAAGTTATTCGAAATCTCACGCCATTCCCATTTTAAAATCTACTAAATTTAGCCAATCATATCGCTTTGCGAGGGAATTCATATTGGATTTGCCAGGTGGTGGTGTTAAATCTGCATGTGGCTTATGGCCTGTTTGACAGCCATGCCGAGAAATCAACATCAAACGCAAACATACCGCCAGTTTCAGCTGGTGTCATCCTACCGTTCTTGCTACGGCGCGATCCTGCCAGCTTGAGGGCCAGTGTTCAGATCCCTCCCCTGGCGAAGTTTCTTCCTTGGACTGGTGCTCTCAAGCCGATCTTAACCAATGTACAGATTTAGCAACACCACTTCGTAATGCCCATTCCAATTCGCCCGCGAAGCGATTTGATTGGCTAATTTCAACAGCTGATAAAATGACAATAGCGTGAGATTACGCTTTAATATTATTTATCAGTATGACCAACCTTCTAACGCTCATATATCCGGTTCACGTTGTTTCCAACCACCCTGTATATGATTGTTACTAAAGACTGATGAAGTGGATCTCCGTAGTTTATTTCGTGGTACAATATAGGTAGTTTCTTACTATTTCAAGATTCCGTTCAAAATCGTGTGTAGCCTCGCGATCACTGGCAAGCGCCGATCACCTGGTAACCTCCAGACTCCAAAACGCAATGAACACCATGCGAAGGGCACAATACACCGGGGTCTACTTTCCTTATCACAGCATGTTTGTTTATTTTAACTGTATATTTGTTTGGTTCATTACTAACAACAGAGGGTCTAAGTTGGAGGCACCCTCTGTATAGACCCATTGGAAATAAATAAATAAATAAATGAATAAATAAATAAATAAATAAATAAATAAATAAATAAATAAATAAATAAATAAATAAATAAATAAATAAATAAATAAATAAATAAATAAATAAATAAATAAACAAATAAATAAATAAATAAAATAGGCAGCTTCCCAAGTCATTTTGGGGATGTTCTTTGATGTAGATAACCTTGGTGCAGTTTTCACCCATTTAACTGTTTCAGACGGTTAGGTAAGGCCGGTAGCGGATGTATCAGTACACACGCCCTGGGAGAGAAGGGAAATTTATCTGTATCTAAATTTGTGAAAACCTGGCGAGTTGGCCGCGCGGTTAGGGCGCGCAGCTGTGAGTTTGCATCCGGGAGATAGTGGGTTCAAACCCCACTGTCAGCAGCCCTGAAATTGGATTTCCGTGGTTTCCCATTTTCACACCAGGCAAATGCTGGGGCTGTACCTTAACTAAAGCCACGGCCGATTCCTTCCCACTCCTAGGCCTCTCCTATCTCATCGTCGTCTTAAGACATATCTGAGTCGGTGCGACGTAAAATAGATTGTAAAAAAAATGAGAAATCCATTTTGGTAAACTTTGGCTCCTGCCGGGCTGAGTGGCTCAGACGGTTGAAGCACTGGCCTTCTGATCTAAATTTGGCACGTTTGATCCTGGCTCAGTCCGGTGGTATTTGAAGGTGCTCAAATACGTCAGCCTTGTGCCTTGCTGGCACGTAAAAGAACTCCTGCGGGACTAAATTCCGGCACCTGGGCGTCCCCGAAAACCGTAAAAAGTAGTTTGTGGGACGTTAAACAAATAGCATTATTATTATTATTATTATTATTATTATTATTATTATTATTATTATTATTATTATTATTATTATTAAACTCTGGCTCCCAAAGTCTGGACATTTCACATTACTATTTATTTTATAATTATTTTTATTTAGTTCGAGTGAAGTAGAATAAGTGAAATTACAGATGACGCCCAAGTGTGCGGCAAGCGGTTGAAGAAATATTACAGTCTAAACATGATTCATCATTGTTAGTATGCCTCTGGATATGTTGCTTGTTATGTAAAAACACTCATCATCAAGTAGCCTACATCCTATTTAACAGGAACTTGAACTTTTCGTAATATTGTGTTATAATCATGGTAAGTGAGCAACGCAACAAAGTTTATTTGTAAAAGTGAAAAGAGGGAAGTTAAAGGAGAACAATATTGCAAGAGAGCAATATAAGGATCCAATGAGAGAAGGGTGCGAAAGATTAGGAAAGAAATTAGCAACAAGAAAAAAAGCATGAAATAAATTGCATTAAGTACGAAGTTAACAGGTTTTAAGAAGAAGAAGGAGGAGCAGAAGAAGGAAAAAAAAATTTTAAAAAAATGAAATCTCACTTCGCTAAAAGTTAACTCTTTTTCTTGCTGTCCTTGTCTGTCGCAGAGCTACCACCTGTTGAGTCCTAATTAATTTAATTTACGTTGAGGACATTGGCCCGCCTGATCTACAAGACGCCGCCACCACCTCGCTGGGCGCAGGCGTACTTCTTAATGAGCAGTTAGAGAGCAATCTTGGTAAACGACGGCAATCATTACTGCAATACAGACTGGCGCTTTCTCCCGGTTCAACACTCGGGGTGCCAGAAGTCTCTCGGACACAACCACAGGGTGGTTAGGAAGTGTATCCTCTACACTACAAGGTACACTTGCAACTGCCGGACTGACTGGCTCAGGCGGTTAAAGCGCTAGCCTTCTTTTTATTTATTTATTTAATTATTAGATACAGCCAATGGAGAGCCATTTTACACTAATAATAAGTATAAATAAGTATAAAAGGTAACAAAGGTATAAACAACAATATTAGGTAACAACAATAAATTAACCATTTTAACAGTAACAAGGTAACAACAATGACAACGATAACTGCGTAGTGTCTGTTACAGAAATTAGGAAGAAGTAAGGTCGAGGGTTGGAAGGACGGAAGAAAATGGAACCCTGGAGACGACTTCAAAGAATCTTTTAATTTTTTTGTTTGGCCCCAACTTGCCAGTTTCGATTCTGGCTCAGTCCGGTGGTATTTGAAGATGTTCAGATACGTCAGCCTCATGTCGGTAGATTTATTGGCACGTAAAAGCAACTCCTGCGGACGATATTCCGGCACCTCGGAGTTTCCGAAAACCGAAAATGTAGTCAGTGGGACATAAAGCCAATAACATTATATATAACATTACACTTGAAATTTAGTAGTATTTGAAAAAACAGACCTCAAAAGAATTCACCATGGATTCAGTTGTTTTGTCCGGCCGTGGTTCGAATCCCGGCCAACGAGAAATACATTTTTGTAATGAAAAATCACGTCTCTGCGATTTCGGTTTTTTAACATAAATTTGGAGGTATCGCGGCGATGATCACGGTGTTTACAATAAGTAAAACTACAAGTTTGATTCCATTAATTTGTTTTGTGAAGAGAAATATAACACCCAAACTTGAAGTTTCACGTACTTATTGAAATTCTAGTCACTCCTTGGCAAAATGGTCAGCGTTGAGGCCTTCGCTTTACAGGGTCTCGGGTTTGATTCCCTGCCTGGTCGGGGATTTTAATCCCGTGTAATTAATTCTTCTGGCTCGGGGACTGGTTGTTTGTGTTTGTCCCAACACTCGCCTCTTCATACTCACACAACACACCACACTACCAACCATCAAAGTAACACGCAATACTGATTACATACCTCCACATAGGGTTGGCGTCAGGAAGGGCATCCGGCCGTAAAACAGGGCCAAATCCTTATGCGTTACACGGTTCACACCTGCGACCCAACAAGGTGTAGGAAAAGCGATAGAAGGAGAATAATAATAATAAGAAGAAGACTGATATGGTAGTCACTGCCATAGAACCTACTGTACATTTATACTTTGTACAACAGGAACATGACCTTATTTTTTTTTTTTTACTATTGGCTTTACGTCGCACCGACACAAATTGGTCTTATGGCGACAATTGGTGAGGAAAGGGCTAGGAGTGTGAAGGAAGCAGCCGTGGCCTTAATTAAGTTACACACTGAGCTCGATAGCTCCAGTCGCTTAAGTGCAGCCAGTATCCAGTATTCGGGAGATAGTAGGTTCGAACCCCACTGTCGGCAGCCCTGAAGATGGTTTTCCGTGGTTTCCCATTTTCACACCAGGCAAATGCTGGGGCTGTACTTTAATTAAGGCCACGGCCGCCTCCTTCCCACTCCTAGCCCTTCCCTGTCCCATCGTCGCCATAAGACCTATCTGTGTCGGTGCGACGTAAAGCAACTAGCAAAAAAAAAAAAAAAAAAAATTAAGCTACAGCCTGATGTGAAAATCGGAAACCACCGAAAACAATCTACAGGAATGCCGACAGTACCGTGCGCTCCCACTATCTCCCGAATGCAAGCTCATAGTTGCGTGCCCCTAACCGCACGACCAAATTGCTCGGCAGGAACATGACTTTTTATTCATGAAATCCCATTTACACAGTCCGAACTTCGAAGCGCGATTGCCTCAGTGGAAAGCCAATCATGCCGTCACTCTGCTGTCCCTGCATCACATCCTTAAAAGTTGCACAGGAACGCACGATAAAAAGATTTTTAAATATTTACAACTGGGCAAGTTGACCGCGCGGTCAGGGGAGCGCAACTGTGAGCGTGCATTCGGGAGATAGTGGGTTCGTACCGCACTATCACCAGCCCAGAAGATGGGTTTCCGTGGTTTCCTATTTTCAAACCGGACAAATGCTGGGACTGTGCCTTAATAAAGGCCATGGCCGCTTTCTTCCCTTTCCTACCCCATAGTCACCATAAGACCAGTCTGTGTCGTTGCGACGTAAAGCCAATTGTAATCAACAGTTATTTAGATATTTCACATTTAATTTTTGTAATTTCAATAATGAAGTCCGCGTATGATGATGGCCATAGACTACGAAACATTTCAAGCTTTCCTTCAAGCAGCACATATCTTACCTTAAGGCACGATGCAAACATTTTCTACAGTCGTTTTTGCTAGCGGTTTAACGTCGCGGGAACACGTGGAAGGTTTTTAGAATACGCAAGGATGAGGCTCTGTATTCACAACCTTGAGTCGGTTTTACTTTATCTTCTATTTGCCTGGTATGAAAATGGTAAACCACGGAAAACTATATTTAGGGCTGCCAATGTCGGGTTTCGTACCGACCATCTCCCGAATGCAAACTCACACCTACGTGCCTAAAACCGCGTGAAAATTGACATTCCTGATCTTACACATACTTTCTTTTGTACCCCATCTGGTTCTGGTTCTTCAACTCTCTTTAGGAGGAGGACAAAGAAGTGTCATTTCTTCACTCCAGCTTCCAGCGTAACCTTCTAATAACAGGAGTTTTAATTACATTGTCGCGGCTTCAACTCATCTGAAAAATACGTCAAACATTTTCTAATTCCTTGTTAAAACTGATTACTGCCGCATGTCATTATCTCAAGAGCGCTGCATACGATTTATATCTGCAATGCATATTTCTTTTATAATTCAAACTCAGCTTCTCACGCTTTACAATTAGGAAAATGTTGTAAGGCAGGTGTAGTGTACATCTTTAAAAATTAAGGATGCTGCATGAAGCTTCTATGAAACTCGACTTTTGTTAAGACTTCGAATTTGGTTTGATGTGGAAATAAATTAGCTTCGTTATAAGACTGCAACTTGATCCATTTCTCCTAAGTTTCCGCTTTCTTTTTATCGTCCTTTCCTGAACATCAACAGCAATAACGTCGTCAAAGACAAGATTCTAAGTACTGGATTTAATAGGGGACAGAAGGCAGCAGTCAAGGAAGTCATTCTTAGTTGTGTAATGAGGGTTTCATTAATGATCGGTAGATTCTGGCCTCTTTAGAGCACAGAGTTTGCCAATCAAGCTCTCTTTTTTACAGAACTTTGTGGTCATATTCCACGCAACTTGTAGTAGTTTATGTTGAAGTTAATTCACGACAGCTATTTATTTCATATGGCTCAACGATCGTCAAGTTTCGTCAGCATCTTGTTCGAAAAGAAATATGGACGATATCACGAACCTGTTTCGTGGTTCCTTTCTTGAGGTACAGAGAGGTTAGGTGTAATCCATATTTCTCTGCATAAGGACATTGATTAACAACTTGCGAATTTTTAACCGGCAGATACTTAAGATGAGGCTGTATCTTCATAGCATTGAGTTTATTTTGTTTTGTTTTCTACACGTTCTCCCTTTGCAAAAGTCTCCTTCAATGAATTGTTTATTATTCACACAGTACTACGGGTCAATCAGAGAGAGAGAGAGAGAGAGAGAGAGAGAGAGAGAGAGACTGGCCTTTCCTGTAACGCTATTCCGAAATATATTAAACTAATGCTATTTGTTAATCTCCGTACAATTGGTATATACATAAGTTTGTATTTTAAGTTCCTCAAATGCCACCGGGATCAGTTGGGATCGAACCCACTACCATGGGAAAAGAAACGACGACTTACCAATTTCGGTGCAATCTAGGCTGGACTTCGGAAGATCGAAGCTCTGTTGCCAAATATATGAACGCCATCCATTTTATTAAAGTAAATGAAATGGCGTATGGCTTTTAGTGCCGGGAGTGTCCGAAGATAAGTTCGGCTCGCCAGGTGCAGGTCTTTCTATTCGACACCCGTAGGTGACCTGCGCGTCGTGATGAGGATGAAATGATGATGGAGACAGCACATACACCCAGCCCCCGTGCCATTGGAATTAACCAATTAAGGTTAAAATCCCCGACCCGGCCGGGAATCGAACCCGGGACCCTCTGAACCGAAGGCCAGTACGCTGACCGTTCAGCCAACGAGTCGGACTTTATTAAAGTGATTAACACAAACTGATATAAATGATTTGATATTTCAACTTAGTATGTCATGAAATTCTCCTTTGTGTTACCTACTAATCTTATACCGTAATATTGCATTCAAACCCCACTTCAGGCAGCCCTGAAGATGGTTTTCCATTATTCCCCTTATTCATACTGGGTGTATGTATATTAAGCGCTCAACCCGGAGGCTGGTTTGATCCTCAACAGATCCATTATAAGCTGTAGTAGGTGGCATAGGTGCCACTGAAGAGGCGTATTAGGGAAACGGGGAGTGAGATAGTTCCCCTTTGCTTTCCTCACTGAGCCAGAAGTTGCTTTTACATGTCAGTCTGCCAAGCCCACTAAACATACCAACTGACCCCATGAGCCATTTTTTCACGTCATCCATTACAGGGACTGGCTGCATAAGGAATGGCATTACTAGCTTCACTCATACCTCGGTCACTTTCATGTTGTCAAACCCAAGGATGAGACTGTTTTTTTTTTTTTTTGCTATTTGCTTTACGTCGCACCGACACAGATGTGTCTTATGGCGACGATGGGAAAGGACTAGGAAGTGGAAGGAATCGGCCGTGGCCTTAATTAAGGTACAGCCCCGGCATTTGCCTGGTGTGAAAACGGGAAACCACGGAAAACCATCTTCAAGGCTACCGACAGTGGGGCTCGAATCCACGATCTCCCGATTACTGGATACTGGCCGCACTTAAGCGATTGCAGCTATCGAGCTCGGTAGGATGAGACAGACAGGTTAATGAAAGTATCAACATTTTTCTAGCCCTTAAGGGAAGACACAGTGTACTGAGATCGCTTGGTCTTGTCAGCAAAGGCATTGACACTGGGTTAAGTACCGTAATTAAGGCCACGATTCTACCGATCAGAATACCTGAAAGTGTTAGAGCCATCTTAATACCCTTCCGAAGAAAAAATCTGATTACTTGAGCCTTATCATTGCTATCAGCATGACACACACACTCATATTGTCCATACATATTGATACGAAGAGTAGTACGAATCGTTAACTACTCGCTTGTCCAGTTGTAAGTTTCCGAAATCGAATCCTAAAATATAATTACTGCTGTATTAAAAAACCGCAATCAGGAAAAATTGTGGTAACTCGTAAAACCCATAGAAAGCGATACTAGTAATAAAAATTACAATTAAACATTGTGGCATATTAACCCTCTCAGTGCCTGCGTATATGTAGGTACTAGCCAAGAGTAACACACATTTTTACTGTGATTTGCAACTATCTCTAAAAAATTCATTACTTTCTCAATTTTGACCCATTTTCAGTGAAATTTCTTTATTATATAAGAGGAATGTCACTTTGAATTAATTATACTTTATATCAAGGAACATATATAGTTAAAATTAAAATAAATAATGAATTTAAACATTTAAAATTCAATTATTAAAATCCATTCTTTTTTTTTTTTTTTTGCTATTTTGCTTTACGTCGCACCGACACAGACAGGTCTTATGGCGACGATGGGACGGGAAAGGCCTAGGAATGGGAAGGAAGCGGCCGTGGCCTTAATTAAGGTACAGACCCAACATTTGCCTGGTGTGAAAATGGGAAACCACGGAAAACCATCTTCAGGGCTGCCGACAGTGGGGTTCGAAACCACTATCTCTCGGATGCGAGCTCACAGCTGCGCGCTCCTAACCGCACGGCCAACTCGCCCGGTAAATCCATATTTTAACGCAAATATATAGTTCAAAAAATCAATATGACACAGTAACTGTTCATATTTCTTATAATACACCCTCTTGACTGTCGTTCTGGATAAAATGATGTTTTATGGAGAGATAATGTGCCACAAAAATCTAAATAAAAGCTATAGGTTCAGCATCATGGGCATGTTTTGGTCCAGGTAACTCGAGGAAAGCATGAAATGATTGTTATGGTAAATCACTGCCACTTGTTACTTCATTGAATAATGGCAATGTGGTAATATTACTAATACTGATATTACCGCGGAAATCTTTGTTACTTTCCGAGTTACCTCCAACCACAGCAATTAGTGGCGTTCCACTTACAGAATCGCTTTCAGAATCACTTTCACGGACTATGGACACACTAGAAGTGTTTTCAACACTATTATGAAGTCCATTTCACTTTCTGACTTGGCATAATGATCGTTATTCCCTAAACTATGTATGTAATCAGCTAGATCATTTTTTGCAAATGTCAACCGTACTGCTTGAATTTCGCGAGTGATTCCATTTTCTTTCATATCAGCCAGCTCCTCAATTTGTTTCGTGAGGCTGCAGGTCCCGAATCGAAATCGAGGCTTCACGGTAAGATGCAGGTACGTTACCCCCACTCATTGCGCTAGCATTGTCACTTGATATCTATATCAATAGAAGAAACATTAAGCAAACAACACTTTATTTTATTAATAAATGATTAATGATTTCAATATTGATGCATGTTATTTATTAGGAATGAAAATGGAGAGGCATCTTCTCCAGTCCACTCCGTCGTTCGCCTGGGGTACAAAACAATCCCACGATATCATTTTCATAGTGCCGAGGGTGGGATTTTAATCAACTTTTCTTAGTTATGTTCCTTGGACTGAATGAATCCCTTTACCGACACTTTAGCCAGCTCTATAACTGTGGCAGAGTCTAGAATCGAACCCACGCCAACCAGGTGGTTACTTCTGAAGTTACCAACTTACGTGAAATCTCTAGACTAAGGTGGCGGTTTTAATTATTTGTAGCAACTAAGCTATAACAAGCTGTAACTAGGTAATTAGGGCGGAAAGATGTATATGATGATGATGATGATGATGATGATGATAAGGGCCAAACATTGAGGTCATCGGTTCCAGTCCGAGAATATATTTGAAATGTACCGAGAGAGTTGGTTGTTCGCCGGCATTCGGGAGATGGTGGGCTCGAACCCCAGTGCCAGCAGACTTGAAGGTGATTGTAAGCGATGTAGTTTAATTAAAGCCATGGTCGATACATTCCTAGTCCTAACCCTTTACTATACCATCACCATTGAAAACCCATCTGTGTTTGTGCGACTTTAAATACCCCATATATAGAAGGTGGTTATAGTGGCTCAGACGGTAGAAGCGTTGGCCTCCTGAGCTCAAGCTGGCTGAATTGCTCAGGCAGAAAAGGCCCTGGCCTTCTGAACCCAAGTTGGTGGATCTGTTCTCGGTTCACTCCGTTGATACTTGAAGGTGTTGAAATATACCAACCCCGCGGTGGCAGATTTATCAGCACACAAAAGAACACCTGCGAGACAAAATTCCGGTATCCCATCGTAGTCATACCCTAGTTCGGGAACCATGGGCAACAGCTGAGTGGTTTAATTAGTGTTCCTGAGAACTGATATACCAGTTATTATGGAACAGGAGAGGACATCTCGGACATATCCCAAGTCGTGGCCCTTCTTGTGTGCAGGCAGCTAGGACTACTCAATCTACGACGAGTGTCTCCAAAATCGTTAGAGGAGAAATTGTCACTGGAAGTGTGTAACTGAGCCTATCACCTTACTTCACAGAAATTTATAGAGTACGCTAAGAATGTTTTAGAGTCCTCTACTTATGGTAATAACGGAGTCCTTCTTCGTTTTGACAGGTAATGTCTCCTTGAAAAATTATAGTTATTGTTTCTTTGCTAGTGGTTTAACGTCGCATTAACACATCAAAGGTTTTCGATGATGAGAGGCTGGAAAAGGACTAGGACAGGGAAAGTAGAGACCGAGGCATTAATTAAGGTACAGCAACAGCATTTATCTCGCGTGAATATGGGAAGCCATCTTCAGGGCTGCCGAATTATTATTATTATTATTATTATTATTATTATTATTATTATTATTATTATTATTATTACACTCATCACAAAAGTTAAGCATATGCCACATGACCCTTTCAGACCGTGTACGCACAATTGTGCGGTTCATATTTTATTTATGCCTGAGCTTATTTGACGTTTTCTTGGCGCTAGACCGGACTGCAGTGCCTGTGCGGGACACGTAGCATGTACTTCAGCTGTTTTTATTTAGTACTTGACCACCAGGGGGCAGGAAGAAGAGTTTAAAAATACAGTTTATTGGCAATATGGTGGGAAGCAGTAATGCCTAAAGTAAGTATTTATTTATTTATTGCATTCATATTAATCTAGAAGCTTTACTGAATATCAGAATATAATCAATGAAGTGCATAGATAGTGTAGCAAACGTAAATTGTGAACTTACAACATCGTACGTAATACCATGATGTTTTGAAGGTTGGTACGCACATATGTGCGAGCTAGGATTCCTTACAGGCAATGCATGCAGGAGTGCTGGGTGCTGTCACAAAAAGGACTGTGAAAGAAAAACTCGTACTCTACATGATAAATGTAATATATAAGATTTTAATTGTTTAAAATCGTTCCACACTGTAAAATGGAACATTTGATCATTTTCATGTGCATATTCACATGTTCTGAGTTGAATTTTTTAATTTTTCATTTTTTGCAAGTAGTGAATGAAGTCCTGACACGCACAATTGTGTGGGTTCTGTTTTTAAGCCGATAGTTCTTATTTTGTAAAATAAACTGTAAAAACATGTATTTTAGAGTATTTTAGTAAGTTTTTGACGTTTTGACGCCTCCAGATTTCTTTCAGGTCTGACAAGTTGCTGCTGCCAAAGGGGCAGTAATAGCAAAACTCCTCCTCAATGTAGAAAATGTAACATTTACTTGTGTTTGAACAAAGCTTTAATTGTTTTAAATTATTCCCCACTGTAAAATAGAACATTTGATCATGTACATATGTATATTCACATGCATTGAGGTAATTTTTTTTGTAAATAGTGAAGTAAGTCCTGACACGCACAATTTTGCGGGTGCTCTTTTTCAGATGTTAATTTTTATTTTGTAGAATAAACTAAAAATATATGTATTTAAGAGCATTTTAGTCAGTTTTTGACGTACAAACAAAAATTCACACCGCCAGTTATCTTTCAGGTCTGAAAGGGTTATTGCGTTGTGGTGGAATCGATATCGTATTATTCAACGCGAAACTCAGAATAGGATATAAAACGAAAACTATATTCTGGGTTATTTTGGACCCAGTATGAAAATACTCAGTATGTGAGAAAACCAAACAAATTAATTAACCTCCTCAGTTAGAACATCACAAATTGAAATCTTAAATGCAGCCACATGAGTCAATAACGTTTTGATCTTCCACAAATCCTGAGACACTGTTGAATGCAACGGAGCAGGAAGAATTCCAAATCATTAAGCATTTGAGGTAAACAGTCCCATTTCTCGATGAAAGCATCTTTTAAGGCCTGAATGGTTAGTGGCGGACAGTAAAGGTTGTAAATTGCTCTTTTAAGACTGCTTCACTCTATATAGTTCATGTCCGGAGAAGAAGCTGGCTGTCCATTCTGCGGATCTCGCGCCGTTCTAGGTATCCATTTACAGCTGCTGAGCGACGTGGATGAGCGTTATCATCCTGTAAACTCTACTACTACAGTCTCTGCAAAACCGCTTACTGCTGGTCGGAGAATGTTGTACTGTGGCCGTCATGTTCCCTGGAATGTGAGCCACTGGTGTTCGGTGGCCGAACATGATACCTTTCCAGGATACTGCTAGACCTCCAAGCTGCTTGTGACTTTCTACTGACAAAGATTCTTTGTAACATTCCACTCTTGTCGTCCATATGCGCAGAGAGTTGTCATTAAGTTATAAACCAATTCGCACTTGATTGGTGAATAACGTTCTGGACCATTGATGTGTCCAAATCTGATGTGCTCTAGCTCATGGAACGCGAGACACCCTGTGATGTCGTCAAAGTGGAGGAGTCCAAAGGGATCTTCTCGCATCATGGAATCTATTGCGCGCAGTTAGGGTACTTACAGTAACTCCAGTGGCATCTAGATGCCCGTAGCGTAGAGTAGTAGCTAAGCGTGTAGGCTGTCTACGTGTAGATAAATGCGTATATTGTGTGTCAGTCTTGAGCTGCTCCTGTTTTGCGTGGACGTCCGGTGCAATGTCGATCTGCTGCTGAACGGCTGTCTTGGAACTTTGGGACAACCTGGAGACATCACTTCAATTCATATGAACAATGTTGGCAACGTCAACTTGTCAGATGTTCTATTACATCAAAGTGATGATTTTGATGCGAACTGCCATATAGGGCCTTCAGCATATGAGGCATTTCAGTGCACGTTACATAGAAGCGAGGTACACTAACCAGCTTGTTTAGACGTGACTTCAGCTGTAGTTTTCCTGGATAGAAGAGGGTTGTCTAGTTGTACTTCCTCTTAAAACAATCACCACCACCTATAGTGTTCTAGATGTGTTTACCAGTCGTTACCCGAATGCCTCTATCTGTGAATAAGGCAGGGTTGCCCTGATTTAAACGACGTACGTACTATCTAACCATAATTGAAACGTAAATATTAGTTATTGGTGGATAAAATGCAAATATGCTTAATTTTTTCGATGAGTGTATTGTTATTAAATTGATAGAAAAATCCGCATCAATAAGGCAAGGCGAGCCTTCGAAAAGCTGAAACGTGTCTAGAAATCTAGATAACTTCACCGTAACAACAAGCTCCGGCTACTCAACAGCGATGTGGGGGTGAATCGTGGAGAGTGACCAAAGAGTGGAACAACAAACTCCAGACCTCCTTGAACCGCTGGAAATGTGATGGCCTAATTTTATATTTCATGCTAAACGTCGGGAAATAACTAGTGGAGCAGGCCAAGAAGAGAAAATGGAAATGGATAAGGCACACAGTGAGACACTGCGAAGGATCAATTGCGGAGCAAGCTTTGGAGTGGAATCCACAAGACCGGAAGAGACAAGGTAGACCATTGATGACATGGAGAAGATTTGAAGACAGGGAACTTGCAGCCGTGAACAATACTTGGCAAGAGACAATAGAACTGGCGAAGAACAGAGTGAGGTAGTGACTGTTTGTGGACGTCCTATGTTCTACTGGGAACTAAGGGATTATTATTATTATTATTATTATTATTATTATTATTATTATTATTATTATTATTATTATTATTATTATTATTATTATTATTATTATAAAATTTTGATCTGCAGACTATAATTAATTAGGGATAATATAGTCATGAAATCTCCCAGGGGAGATGGCCAGGGCCCATATGTGAGCAATCATTCAGATGTTCATTGCGAGTTGAAGTGGAAATCACGGTATAATACTGTTGCAGGGGATGGATATAACTTTAGTCTTCCGACGATAGGAATTCCAGTTCTTTGTCGCTCAGCCAGATCGTCAGATTACTCCATTTTCGAACGACGCTCAATCACTGAAGCAGCAGAGAAGTATAGTTGGGATTGCGACACCCGATAATGGAATTGAATTTTGGTTCACGCAGCGTGCATCAGCGGGGGCTTCTATTATCTGCCACAGTGAGTTCGCCTTCCTTTCATCCAAGAAGACTTAACGTAATTTAAATAATGAAACAACTGCGAATAATGTAAAATACGAGTGCTTTGGCATTATTTCTGAATTATGTGACTTATGAATCAGACTGTAATCTAGGCTTACTGACATTCAAATTATATAAAAAGATGGAAAGGAATACAAGAAGAATAAGAAAAGGAACAGGGATGAACAGGAGAGGAAGAAGAAGATGGAAAGTAGAAGATGAAGACGTAAAAAATGTATTTCTGTGCTGATGTGGTTAAGTCAGCCGTGTGCGCTACAGCAGCGGACTTAAAGATCAAAGTCTGCGAGGGTTGAGGAGTAGGGGGCATGGTGACGGGACGGGGCGGGGGGCTGCGGATGGCGGGCGGATGTTTCGTTCTGGAGGCAATAAGTCTAGTGCAGGGAGCGTAGGAGAATTATTCCCCAGCCATAGCCGAGCTGCTGGGGTTGGGTTGGGGGCTGCCCGGGAAACTAAAACATATAGAGAAATAAAATGTGCACTGGCTCAAGCTTGCACAAACCTCTCTCAACTGTGCCGAGCCTTGCCTTGCCTCCTTTGCTTGCTTACAGAGAAAAAGTTATCAAAATTCATTCCGTCCCAAAATTAAATGAGAAAATGACATTTGACAAATCTCCATTTTCGGAAAAAATCTTGCGTTTCATTATGTTAAACACACTATATTAAAAATGACATACTTCATTCCATACTGCTTCTAAGAACCAAACACGTTCCAATCAAGCTTCCTCGTGTCAGGAAAACCTGTATTTGCATCGAACTCTTTCATTAGGAAGTATTCATTTCATAGTATTATTTTATGGTTTCACCTAATTGACTTCCTACCTACCAAATAAACTTACCATCCAATCTCTTTCTTCATATTTTTAAACTAATGAATTCTCCTCTCTCTCTCTCTCTCGCAACTTTATTACGTTGAAAGTTTCTACGTCATGTGAGACAAGAAAATATTAGCATTTAAGTCACCGGATGGTGTAATCTATTTCCCGTTTGCAAAATATGTTTAATTTCACAGAAATGAATCCTGATGCCAACTGAAACAGTAAATCACGACTCCCTCAAAGTTATAGACCTGTTTGAGAATTTCGTTTACATACTTTCTAAATATTTTAGGAACAAGTGAACAAGATATCCGGATCATTCGTTTCATAGGGCTCTGGTTTCGATTCCCGGTCCCGTCCGGACTTTTAACTACATTCTGTTAAATCCTCTAACTCGGAGACTGAGTGTTTGTAATCATCTTAATACACATATTCACTAACATATAACTTATCTACTACTAACCATTAATGAAATCAATAATAAAATTATAGCTATGCATATGTTTGGTGTCGTGAAGGGCATACGGCCGTAAAATAGATCTTAATCCGCATTAGTGTCGTCACCAGATAATTGGAAAAATGGACAGAAAAGAAGAAGAGAACAAGACATTTCAAACCTTTTCACTTATTTTACGTTTATGCAGCTTATAACTTATAAAATACAGCACATTCAAATGTACAGATCGATCTTCAACATATCCCCATTACTTGTTAGAGCAGCCTTTACATACTGGTTTGGTTTTGGTCTGGTTTTTAAGTCCGGATACCCTTTTTGACACGACCTGATTTCATGTGAAAATTTCACCCCACTCTCACCAGTTTTCGAACATTGGTCATCATGATAGAAACCTAGCAGCTGAGCTACTGTCCTACAAACGCTCATAAAAATTAAATGAACGGTTTCTGTTTCCAAAACAAATTCGCGCCTAAGTATTCACAAGCTCTCCTTTACTGAAAGGAAGGTTATTATCTATTAACATTCTCAAACTAATATCCGGCTCGTAGACTGAATGGTCTACGTCAAAGTCTTCGGTTCAGAAGATCCTGGGTTCGATTTTCGGTAGGATCGGGGATTTTAACTGAGACATTAATTCCTGTGACTCGGGAACTGGGCATTTGTGTTCATCCCAATATGCTTCCCTGCATATACACACAACGCACCATACTATCAACTGCTACACAAACACGCAATAAGGAATACAGCCCTTCTCATAGAGTTGGCATTAGAAGGGGTATCTGGCCGTTAAACACAGCCAATTCAACGTACTTGACGCAGTTCGCACCAGCTAGTGGGAAAAAGAAAAAAATAAGAAGAATAACGTAATGTACCGTAAGTTTGTCACTAATAAAAGTAGGGAAGGTAAAAATATGAAGATATAGTTTGAATGCAAGAGGATAAATTGGGAGAAATATTCGTTTATTGGAAGAGAAGTTAGGGATTCGAGTAATTTACCAAGGGGGATGTTCAATAACTTTCCAAATTCTTCGCAACTATTTAATAAAAGACTAGATAAACAACAGATAGGACCTGGGCGACCGCCCTAAATGCAGGTCAATGGTGATTGAAATTGAATCTCGTGATTTTGCCCTTTAAAGCAATAATTCTCAACATACAGTGCGTGGCAGGTACATTGACTTACATGTCCTATTCGATTTATTTCTTGTTATTCCTTATGAAGCATAAAGCATCCGTGAAGCACCTCCATCGAGTTCTATTGTTGGCCGGTCTCTTCTCCTTACTCCAGGCCTTTCTTCCTCCATTGTCCTCTTCCACGCCTCCTTCGGACGTCCACGCCTTCGAACACCGTGCGGTTTTGGAATTTTGGGTGCCTCGCTTTCTTAAGTGTGTCCTATCCATTGCTATTTTCTCACCTTTATTTGGATTACGATTGGTTGTTCTGTAACCTCATATTTTTCATTAGGTACAACACCTTGTTGACAACCCTCAACCTTTAAAAAATAATGAGCTGGTGACTTTTCTGAATGTGATATTCCACTGCCTATTTTAGGAAAAAAGGGGCAGGTCCTAAATTCATTCACTATTTAATAATATTCTTGATAATAATGACATGAGGCCTCCGGAGAGGCCTGATGCAGGTCTTTCGAGTTGACGCCATATAGGCGACCTGCGCGTCTATGAGAATTAGATCCTACCTAAGATGAATTCTAGTGATGAAAACAGCACAAATACCCAGCACCCGAGCCGAAGGAATTAATCAATGAAAGTTATAATCCACTATCTGGTCGAGAATAGAACCCGAGTCTCATTGATGCAAATGTCAGCACGCTAGCCATTTAGCCATGGAGCCGGACGTATTATTTCTGGAAAATACCCCGCCCCCCAATGGCACCACAGTCCTGACGGGCCTTGGCCTACCAAGCGACCGCTGCTCAGCCCGAAGGGCTGCAGATTATGAGGTGAAGCATGGTCAGTGCGAAGAATTCTCTCGGCTGTGATTCTTGGTTTATTGCTGGGAAAGGACACTTTTATATTCAACACAAAGTAACATACAAGTTAGAAAATATAATCGTCAATAAAAATAAAAGAAGGCTAACTGGCTCGTATGGTTTGAAACTGGTCCAGATAAACATTCCAACTATTATTGGATATCTTCTTGGAATTTGTGTGTTTTCACACTCGCGTGTTTTGAAACGCGTGCCTTTTGAGACGCTACGGTACTAAGTAATGGCACTCGGGGCATAACTAGTGCGTCTGGATGACATGAATGGTGATTCGCAAAGGACTGGTTGTGCTGCAGAACCACTTATCATATCGTGTGTGCCTCATTTGGGCGCTGCTATCAGTTTGGTGCTGCGTTGTGACGATCCAACAGACAGTGTCCTCTTTCTTTCTTTCTTTCTTTCTTTCTTTCTTTCTTTCTTTCTTTCTTTCCTTTTTACAACGCACTGAGACAGACAAGTCTTACGGCGACGATAGGATATGACAAGGCCTTAATTAAGGCACAGCTTCCGAATTTGTCTAGTGTGAAAATGGGATACCACGGAAAACGAACTTCAGCCGACATTGGGGTTTGAACCCAGTATCTCCTGAATGCATGCTCCCAGCTACGTGACCTAAACCGCGTAGCTGACTCGCTCGGTACACTATGTCCTGTACCTTCATTAAAGTCATGTATGTTACTTCCCCAGTTTTAGGACTTTCTTATTCCAGTGTGGACGAAAACCAATCTGTGATAAAGCTAGCGCAGTATTTTGTTATACAAGTATAAATTAGAGTAAACCGGGCGAGTTGGCCGTGCGTGTAGAGGCGCGGGGCTGTGAGCTTGCATCCGGGAGATAGTAGATTCGAATCCCACTATCGGCAGCCCTGAAAATGGTTTTCCGTGGTTTCCCATTTTCACACCAGGCAAATGCTGGGGCTGTACCTTAATTAAGGCCACGGCCGCTTCCTTCCAACTCCTAGGCCTTTCCTATCCCATCGTCGCCATAAGACCTATCTGTGTCGGTGCGACGTAAAACCCCTAGCAAAAAAAAAAAAAATTAGAGTAATCTGACAAAGACCTGATACAACCAGAAAGAAACATATGTAACCTTTCGTGCAAGATATCACAAAATTGTGGGAGTCAGAATATATCCAATAGCATTTGATGATGGTGTTGCTTGTTGTTTAAAAGAGGCATAACATCGAAGGGCATCGGCCCTAACAACATTTGAGTGACTTAAACGGTTAAGGCTCTGGTTTCTAAGTCCAAGTTAACAGATTCGATCTTGTCTTAGTCCGGTGGTGCTCAAATACGTCAGCTCAGCGTCGGTAAAATTTACTGGAACGTAAAGGAACTCCTGCGGAAAAAAGTTCTGGCACATCGGGTTCTCTGAATGCGACAAGAAAACAAAATCTTTTTTTGGTTTTTGCGAACCACTAACATCTTTTATGGTTTTCGAAGAGGCCGAGGTGCCGAAATTTTGTTCTGTAAGACTTCTTTCACATTCCAGAAAATCTACCGGCATGAGGTTGGCGTATTTGAACACATGGTATTATTATTATTAATTATTATTATTATTCATTTGAAGGAAGGGTCGTGATTTACCTCAGTTTCTTAGCTCAAACTATGTCTTCTTAGTTTCCACCCGAATGGGCAAGGTTTCGATCCCGGTTTTCAAAATACACCTGAAAGCTTACATGGAGTCAACCTTAGACCTACAATCATTGTGGCTTCAGCGATCTCAGAAATACCTCGAATATGGGTAATACAGTTTTCTTCAACGTCCCTTCATTTTATACTGAATTTAAAAACGCAAGGGTGACGGAATTTCGTCCTACAGAAGTTATTTAACATACATCACGGAGTTACCGCATTTGGAAACCCTCAAATGCCATTGACGTCAGCTGAAATCGAACCCGCTCTCTTGGGAACACAAGGGCAGCGACTAACAGACTGAGCCACTGAGATCTGCTGTAAGACTGGGTAGGTGACGTTGAAGAGAAGTAAAAATTTGAAAGAGGGGTAATTTTAGAATTACTAAGGTTAGTCGTTATATTCCTGAATAGTTTTCCGTGTGCCTGGAAGTCCACATTAGGCTAGTAGAGAACGGTTTTTACTTAAAAGCACCCATGCCAAAATTGCCAAAAATGATTTCTAGACTTCCGCTACCACTGCCATTACCTAACGTGTCTTCAGAATATGACCATTTCTCATTGAAAACGTCACATCTTTGATAGACGAAAGGTCTGACTTTGTGAATAAATCGACACGGTCCAAACCAGAAGAAGCAAGAGATTATTTATTACAGATATGTATTGCAAGGTCTTCCAAAATTTCGGAAGATCTCCATATTTTGAAGAGATTTCAGAAAATATAAAATTAGCTGGAAATCTCATTTCCTCACCTCCATTAATCAGGTGGTACTATTGTCCAATGTGTTTAATTATCCTTCAGCTGTTAATCGGTTTTAGGAGAAGCTGGGATACGACGCGGAAAATATTTATCTTGAAAATAGGTCATTAACGTGCCAGTGGCATGAATCTCGCGTATGTAGGCATCAGAATATCAGTGGAATGCCGATCATGTCATTCTAAGAGGGCTCTCGAAGATGTACTCTTTTATACTGCAGAGTTTGTACGTCCGAAGAAGAACATCTATAAAAACTGAGAGGACGAAGAAGAAGGATAGATTAATGAGTGAAATTTACGAAAGTTGATCCTTCAGTGTTGATTGTATTGCTATTTAGTTTTAAAATAACCTTTAAGTTACCAAGTCCATCGAATAAAATTCAATTCAATTCAAACGAACGTAGGAGAGAAACGGCTAGGTGTGTAGTCTGTCTGTTAGGTCATCAGCCCAGAGGCTGGTTGGATCCTCAAATAGCACCACCAAAGTTTATGCGGTTATAAGGAAACCCCAAAAACCAATGGCAGCACCAAAATGAGGCATACTAGGCAAGATGAGGAGTGAGGTAGTTTGCCATTGCTTTCCTCACAGGGTCAGAAAGTACTATTGCAGAATGTCATCACTCAGCACTACCCATACCCCAACAACTTCAATATTGTCACAGCCATGGATGAGACTGGGACTTCGGTGGAAGCTGCACTTTACTCTGGCCTGTGCCAAGAGATGGATGCAAAAGTACTGTATCCATCAACAAATGACAGCAGGCAGAGGTGTGTAGTAGTGTTTTATAAATGTTCATCTTGTGTTCGGGAAACCGGAAAACTTAAAGATTATTTTAGCTATTTCGACACTGAAAAGCATGACATATATCCTGATAAACGTATTTTTTTTAAAAACAGCTCATTATGATATATTTATGAACATCTTCCGAAATGTTAACCAAATCGAACGAAATTTTCGAGTCAGATCTTCCGAAATATTATTTTTGTTTTTGGTAACAGTGTGCCAGTTTAGGAGAACTCGTCATTCAAGAAATATATCTTTTGTTCTGTTATTTTATAAATCCATTCACTACAGATTACAAATGTGATGCATATGAGAATCAGGCGGAACAATCAGCGAAAGAGTTTTAGTACAGCCAGGCAGAGACTGACAGTTCTGCTCTTTATGCAAGTGATCGCTAACCAGAGGAGTCACGACACATTTAATGGCAGATGAGAAATGCATCTTCAAAGAGCTGACGCGAATCTCTCTCTTTGACACTTCACTACGTCGCTCCATTTGAAAAGCTGTCTTTTTAATGTAAGACAGTGCTAACTTTACGTGAGTCACTTGTAACACAAAGTACAGAGATCAATCACTTCTGCGACTCAAACGATAGGAAAGCTATGGAAAAAAGAAGTATGTCAGTAAATTTTAATTTTTGAAACATCCGCAGTAGAATATCGCTGTTGCGCCTCGAAATATCGTTATGTAACAATGTTGAGGGGAGAGATACAGACCCGCAGCACATGTATCATAGAACGAAAATTCATTTTGATAGTTCATGCAATACTGAGTCTTAGATGACAGAACCTTCCCAGTCAGAGTTTTTTTGCTATTTGTTTTACGTCGCACTGACACAGGTAAGTCTTATGGCGACGATGGGATAGGAAAGGACTAGGAATGAAAAGGAAGCGGCCGTGGCCTTAATTAAGTTACAGCCCCAATATTTGTCTGGTGTGAAAATGGGAATCCACGGATAACCATGTTCAGGGCTGCCGACAGTGGGGTTCGAACCCACTATCTCCCGGATGCAAGCTCACAACTGCGCGCTCCTAACCGCATGTCCAACTCGCCCGGTGGTCAGAGTTCTAAGCTGAAATATTATCACATAGTGGTTTTATCTAGGCGCAACAACGATATGTCGTATTTTATGTCCTTTCTTTATCCGTGATTTTCCACAGACTTGCCTGCAGTCTGGTTGAATGTTACGGGCGTGTAGCTGGAAAGTATTGGAAAGAAGGAACCTGAAGTATCCTGATACAGACTTAGTAGTCACAATTCACAAACCGCTCGATAGTAGTTATTGACTGTGATCATGTGATTTTACACCTTAAGACACATGACATAAACCATCGCCAATCAACACGACTGAACAATCTTTCCATGTTAGTAATGCACGGCGTTGATATGAGCTAAGCAACGAAAGTTGTTATCATAGTCAGTTTGATAAAACTGTATGACATAAATGATCAGAAAGTGTATTCTATATAACTTACGTTATGTAGTAGTTTTCGATAGGATCAATAACACAGGTACTATATTTAAAAATTAAATTTTAGGAGCCTTCCCCTAAACTACCATTCCATCAAGCGTGAATAACATTATTTATAGCCTTGATTGTAGTGAGTTATTCCCCTACTTTATATTCCAATTTTAATTAAATTCTGTTTACCCATTTTACATGGACTTAGCAACAAAAATGAAAATTCACGAATATCTCTGTTATCATAGACGGTACGGTAAAAATGTATAAGATATAATAGTAACTATATACAATTTTAGTAATGTAGTATTTATCGATAGAACCACTAATAACAGAGAAATTTTAGAATAAATTTTCGGCCTCAGCGCTAGATTGTAGAGCCTCATTCCCCGAATTTACATACCGATTTAAATTCTCTTCAGCCATTTCCTAGCGATGCGCGTACATACATACATACATACATTACATACATGCATACATATAGACACGACGGAAAATTCAAAAGTGCATTTCCTTGTCACTGTGGACCCAAACGATACAGAAATGCCATTTTTTTTAAATTCTGCGCAATGTACAGACAAAACTTTTGCCATATGTATACTGTACAGTTGTTAAACAGAACTTATATTTTCGGAGATAATTGGACAAGTAATAGCTGATATCTATTTTGATATTATTCGTAAGGTAAACTTGTCTAAAACATAAAAGACTGGATATTACATTTTATAAACACTTACAGGCCGAACTAAAACAGCCTGAATATGGTTTTCCGTGGTTTCAAATTTTCATAGCAGGAAAATGCTGGGACTGTAACCTAATAAAGGCCACGGCCGCTTCCTTCCCACTCCTTGCCCTTTCCTATCCCACCATTGCCGTACGACCAATCTGTGTCGGTGCCACGTAAAGCAAATTCCTAATAGGAAGTGTAAGAAAAGTTTGTATTATTGCGAAATTTTGTGATGAATAAGTAAGAGATAACGCATTATCCCGTGAGGAGAGCGGGCATTCAGATAGCATTGCATAATGGTATTTTTTTGTTTGTTTAGGAATAATTTATTTGTCCTCTTGTACTCTGTAATCCATATCGTATTCGTCCTGCATGATCCATACTCCGAATATATATTTTTTTAAATTCTCCTTACGTAGCACCGACACACATATGACGACGATAGGATAGGAAAGGGTTAGGGACGGGGAGGAATCATCCGTGACCTTAATTAAGGTACACCCTCAGCATTTGCTAGGCTTGAAAATCGGAAACCATGGAAAACAATCTCAGGACTGCCGACAGTGGGATTCGAACTTAGTATCTCCCGAATTCAAGCTGACGGCTACGTGCCCCAAGCCACACGGCCACTCGTTTGATGATGATGATGATGATGATGATGTGACCGGGCGAGTTGGCCGGGCGGGTAGAGGCGCGCGGCTGTGAGCTTGCATCCGGGAAATAGTGGGCTCGAATCCCACTGTCGGCAGCCCTGAAGATGGTTTTCCGTGGTTTCCCATTTCCACACCAGGCAAATGCTGGGGCTGTACCTTAATTAAGGCCACGGTTGCTTCCTTTCCAACTCCTAGGCCTTTCCTATCCCATCGTTGCCAATAGACCTATAGAGGTCAGCAGTTAGTGCGGATTTGGCCGAGTTTTACAAACGGACAACCTTCCTGACGCAAACCCTATGTGGAGGGGTGTATGCACCATTGAATGTTTCTGTGATGAAGGGAATAATAATAATAATAATAATAATAATAATAATAATAATAATAATAATAATAATATGCACAAACCCATTTTGGCTAAATGTTCAGCATTTTGTTCTTCGGTTCAGAGGACCTCGTGTTCGATTTCCGTCCGGGTCGAGGATTTTAACTGCGTAAATCTTATTCATCTGGCTCGGGAACTGGATCTTTATGCGAATCATAATACACTTTCCTTCACCACAGAAACATTCAATGGTGCATACACCCCTCCACATAGGGTTTGCGTCAGGAAGGGTGTCCGGCTGTAAAACTCGGCCAAATCCGCACCAACTGCTGACCTCTATAAATTTGGAAAAATACCCGTAAGACGACTGCGAATATCTCCGTGCGGTTACTGCAAGTACCACCAATGCGTGCATGAATTCCATTTGCTGCTCTCTTCTCCCTCGGTAACCAGCCGTCAGGAATAGGGCATATAGTACCTGCTCCCAAGAGCAACGAGTTGATGAGCTATGGTCTAAGTAACCAATTCTCATTGAAATAAAGGAATAATTCAATCTGTTCTAGTATTACTGCGAGCAACGGTCGTCTTGGAAAGGCGGGTAGTAATACAAGAAATGAAGATTCGGGTCCCTCGAGAGACCAACATTAAAATTAAATTTCTCCTCTGCTTTAAGCTCATTTAATGCAGATCTTATGATGAATTGATTTTATTACTGCTTATCAAATTGATACGTTCTCACAACACGCTCCGCCAAATATACCAGGCAACGTTCGTGTCTCTGTCGTTACAAACCCATGCCTTGGTCCATAAATGCAAAAAAAGGACAATTCCTCCCCACCACGTAATGAATTCTCTCGCAGATCACAAATTTGGCAGTGAGATATATGCGTAGCTAAGGCAGTAAAATTTCGATAAAGGCACTTGGCTCAACCAGAGTGACTTTGATTCGACTCCCCGTTGAATGTTGAGACTTTACAGGCCGAGATACACTGACACGCGTCGTGTCATGTAACAGCCAGGAAACGGTGTGGTCTACGTAATGCAAAGAGAGGAGCACTATGGAAAGCAATAGAAATACAGCAATTGCTAAGGAGATCGATAGCTGCAGTCGCTTAAGTGCGGCCACTGTCCAGTATTCGGGAGATAGTGGGTTCGAACCCCACTGTCGGCAGCCCTTTAGATGGTTTTCCGTGGTTTCCCCATTTTCACCCCAGGAAAATGCTGGGACTGTACCTTAATTAAGGCCACGGCCGCTTCCTTCCCAGTCCTATCCCCTTCCTGTACCATCGTCGCCGTAAGACCTATCTGTGTCAGTGCGACGTAAAGCAATTTGCAAAATTGCAGCAATTGCTATACACAGGTCTGAGTTGTGATTCTGATGTTACCGTCATGCTGTAGACTACAGCCGTGCGAAAGGACCTGTAGACTCGTTCAAACTCAGTCATAGGACTGGACTAGAAGGATATAAGAATGATTAATCAACTGTATCTGAACCAAAGCACAAAAATAAATATCAATCAGGTAGAAGAAAAGGCCAGGATTAGAAAAGGAGAGACAAGGTTGTCCCCTATCATCGTATTTATTTAATATGTTCATTTAGGAAGCTCTTCATATCATGAAGGAGAAGACAACAGGAATAAAAGTCAATGGTTAAAAGATACATTGTATCAGATTTGCAGATGATATCGTACTAATTTCAGACTCAGTAAAAGAAATGAATAGAATGCTATAAGTCCTCCCAGACACTCTTAAACTATTGAAATTAAAAGTAAACAAACGGAATATGAAAGTGCTGGTAGTACGAAAAAATATGGAAAAAATTTAAACAAATATAAAAATTGATGACGTCAAAATTGATCAGGTGAGACAAATCTGTTATCTTGGTAGTATGATAACAGAGGTTAATAGATGATTCCTGGAAGTAAAGAGAAAAATAGCATTGACAAAACAGACATTTATGACTAAGAAAAACATTTTAACCAACACACACATGAATATAGATGTCAGAAAATCTTTTGCAAAATCATTTGTATGGAGTACACTGCAGTATGGAAGTGATTGATGGACTCTGGGTAAATTAGAAAGGAATGGACTTGAAGCTGCTGAAATGTGTATATGGCGGAAAATGACCAGAACGAGCTGAACGGAAAGAAAAACCAACCTGGAAGTCCTAAGGGAAGTTAAAGAAGAGAGAAGATTTTTAAAGGAAATGGAAAACAGGAAAATAAAATTTATTGGACGTGTCATCAGACACAGCACTTTCATCACTAACATTCTTAAAGGGAAAGTGCTGGGAAAGAAAGGAACAGGAAGACCGAGGATAAAGAATTTGGACGACATAAAGAAGAGGTTCGGTTGTGACAATTACATGGAACTGAAACAAACAGCCAATGAAAGAAGAGAATGTTTACATCGACAAGGCATTAGCCGTTAGAATATTGATTGATTGATTGATTGATTGATTGATTGATTGATTGATTGATTGATTGATTGATTGATTGATTGATTGATTGACTGATTGTGTGCTGCTCAATATCTCGAAGTCTAGACTCGTCCAAAACGTACCGCTCGAGCACACTAGTTCGAAAGAAGCAAACTGGAAATTCAAAAATTAAACTATCGAACTGTCCGTGCTGTCTGAGTACAGTGAGTTTTTTTCTTTTTCATGTGACTTTACGCCTCACCGACACAAATAGGTCTTATGGAGGCGGTCTGAAAGGAACGGGCTAGGAGTGGGAAGGGAGTATCCGTGGCTTTGATTAAGGTACAGCCCCAGCATTTACTTGGTGCGAAAATGGGAAACCACAGAAAACCAACGTCAGGGCTGCCGACAGTGTGAATCGAACCCGCTGTCTCCCGAATGCAAGCTCGCAGCTGTGCGACCTATACTATCGTCGCCATAAGACCTATCTGAATCGGTGCGACGTAAAGCCAATTGTAAAAAAAGTCTGGAATAAAGTGTAAAAAAGAAAAATCTCCGCTGTATGGAAAATATGAAAGTCATGGATACCTTTTTCTACTTATGAGAGAGCGAGTTTGTATGGACTAATCTATACTTTCCTGTTTATTTCGAGTGTCTGCACTAGGTTACAGGAGTGTAGAGGTTCAATCAAGAAGTTTTCGCGAAGAAATGAGCTTGCGTTCGTATAGCAACTTATTATGCTACTGACCTGATATACGTAGTTCACAAAGACTGATTTCCTTCGGTGACGTTACGTATGTAAGGGGCTTTGCTGTGACCTAGACGAAAAGCAAGTCAAAAACAGTGGAAAGTTGTTTAAACATTTTGCTACCTTCGCTGACGTCACCGTGTGTAATGGGTTTTGTTGTGACCTAGAAGGCAGTAGAAACTAGTTTAAAACACGCCGCCATTTTGTTTTTCGCTATTTATTCGGGGCGTCGACCTGAGAAGATCTTTTGCCCCTACTTTGCACCATATGTTGTGAACCCGCGTGTATTGAATGTGAGGAAAGGAACATTAAGGACGACACAAACACTCAGTCCCCAGGCCAGGGATATTAATCATTTACAATTATAAACCCCTGACCCAGCCGGGAATCGAACCCGGGGCCGCCGGATGACAGGCGGACGCGTCGCCCCTTTCACCGCGGGGACGGACGCCATTTGTACCTAGTATATAATATAGAAGGCAGCGTTCTCGCAAACAATAATAGCGTGAGGAAGTTTTTTTTTTTGTTTTTGCTAGTTGCTTTACGTCGCACCGACACAGATAGGTCTTATGGTGACGATGGGACAGGGAAGGGCTAGGAGTGGGCAGGAAGCGGCCGTGGCCTTAATTAAGGTACAGCCCCAGCATTTGCCTGGTGTGAAAATGGGAAACCACGGAAAACCATTTTCAGGGCTGCCGACAGTGGGGTTCGAACCTACTATCTCCCGAATATGTGAGGAAGATTACTACGAAGATTTGGTATAGATAGATGACGAACACTGGTTGCCATAGTTACTACGGTGTCGATTGTCTGTCCACGCTATTTCCAGTAGACCCACAGCCCAAAAACATATCCATGTTTAAAAAATGTTTACGATTGATCTCTAATTCTGTTTTCATTCTGGGCCCCAATTTTAAACCCCCTCCATTAAACGCATCCCTCTGTGAGAATTTGGGGAATTTTAAATTTTTCTGTGGTTCATGGGGAAAGTGTGGTTCCCCGGTACTAGGGTGACTTAAAGGTATTCATTAATGCATATGTCGTTGCTGTTCGGGCAAAAGGTCACGCCTCGCAGCCACATATGGATATTTAATCAGTCAGAACAATATTCGTTGTGTTCATTTTCCTTTGTTTTTCCTTGCCGTACGTATGCATGTTTCCATGACTTATTTACGCACTCCTACAGTATAATGTACTTTTTTTTAAAAGCTAGAAAGCTAGAAAGATCCTTCGCCCCATATGTTATGAACCTGCGTATATTTGGAAATTGTGAAAGTGTGAATTGTTGAATGTGAGGAAAGGAACGTTATGAATGACACAAACACCCACTCCCCATGCCAGGGATATTAATCATTTACAATTAAAATCCCATGACGCGGCCGGGAATCGAACCCGGGGACGCTTTGCCCACCTACACCGCGGGGCCGGACTATAATGTACTTAAGGTTCATTTCCCTTTACAAGTTAGCGGACCGAGCTCGATAGCTGCAGTCGCCTAAGTGCGGTCAGTATCCAGTAATCGGGAGATAGTGGGTTCGAGACCCACTGGTCGGCAGCCCTGAAGATGGCTTTCCGTGGTTTCCCACTTTCACACCAGGTAAATGCCGGGGCTGTACCTTAATTAAGGCCACGACCGCTTCCTTCCACTTCCTAGGCCTTTCCTATCCCATCGTAGCCATAAGGCATATCTGTGTCGGTGCGACGTAAAGCAAATAGCTAATTATAACAAGTTAGCGTACGAATTTGAACACAACGAACATTGCTCTGATGGACTGCATATCCATATGTGGCTGGGAGGCGTGCCCAGTCTTAAGGAAAATAATGGACAGGGAGAGCATTCTGAGATGTAAGCTTTTTCCCGAACAGCGACGATATGTTCTTGCTTTTACACACGGCTAAAGTTCAACTTTCATTTATTAATATAGATTAATAATTATTTAATATTTCTATCCATGTTCAATAACATACTGTCAACTGGAAAGTGTCAGTTGCCGGGCTGAGTGGCTCAGATGCTTGAAGTGCTGGCCTTCTGACCCCAACTTGGCAAGTTCGATCCTGGCTCAGTCCGGTGGTATTTGAAGGTGCTTAAATATATCAGCCTCGTGTCAGATTTACTGGCACGTAAAGGAACTCCTGCGGAACTAAATTCCGGCACCTCAGCGTTTCCATAAACCGTAAAATTAGTTACTGGGATGTAAAGCAAATAACGTTATTTTTAAAGAGCCAGTGATAGGAAAGTCAACTTATTTAAGCAGATGGAATAATCCGTAATTCATAAGTGTGCTACTGTTAGAAGAACAAACCTTACACGAAGCGCCATGCTCAGTGAATTCAATCTTGGAGAATGTGTATGTTTGTGTGCATCTATTTCCCACCCTTCCCCTTCAGATGTTTCCACCCTCGCATCGTCGTTCTTTTCTCTCCCCTTGCCCCTTACCTTCCTTTTGCAAGAGACGCCTCTGCGCTGGCATGGCGATACAACTGCCTGCTTCACACCTGATAAGTAACCACTTAACGTTATCACAGTCCTATTGAAGTCAGGTGACGCAAGTAATATCTATGAAGCACAGTCAAAGTGCGTTGATTTTAGAAAGACTCACGTGAAATTCACATTGCTACCGGTACACAGAAATGAGCTGGCGCATGAAATCAAGACGTTATTTTTTGGTAAAATTCTGAACTTGAGAATCAGTCAACGAGGGACAATTTTACACAGAAGGATACCGAGCCTTGTTTTCAAAGACGACGTTGATATCGACTTGTATTTCCGTTACTTTATTATGTAGTATGATCTGTTTATGCTTGGCTTATATTTTTCATTTTGTTTATTCCTTTTTTTCTTTCTTTAATCTGATGACCCTCCAGGGTCGGCTTTTCCCTCAGACTCAGCGGGGGATCCCACCTCTACCACCTTAAGGGTAGTGTTCTGGAGCTTCAGACTTTGGGTCGGGGGATAAAACTGGGGAGCATGACCAGTACTTCGCCAAGGCGGCCTCACCTGCTATGCTGAACAGGGGCCTAGTCGAGGGATGGGAATATTGGATGGGACAGACAAGGAAGAGGGAAGGAAGCGGCCGTGGCCTTAAGTGAGGAACCATCCCGGCATTTGCCTGGAGGAGAAGTGGGAAACCACGGAAAACCACTTCCAGGAGGGCTGAGGTGGGAATTGAACCCACCTCTACTCAGTTGACCTCCCGAGGATGAGTGGACCCCGTTCCAGCCCTCGTACCACTTTTCAAATTTCGTGGCAGAGCCGGGAATCGAAATCGGGCCTCCGCGGGTGGCAGCTAATCACACGAACCACTACATCACAGAGGAGGACTCCTTTTATTCATTGACTATTTTCTCTTTCTTTTTTTTTTTACTTTTATGCTCCGGATTTTTCTTATTTTATTTTATTTCTTGAGCTTTGCTTTCTTACTTCATTATATGCTCTCCAAATCTGTTATTTAGCTTAGTTTGATTTGATAATAGAACAGTACATTTTCTTCCATATACGTATTACATTGTAATTTACGTAGTTAGATGTAAGAGAGGGCCACAAGCCCTAACTTCGCCACTGCTAAAGTGAAATAAATAAATAAATAAATAAATAAATAAATAAATAAAATAGGGGTTAAAAGTACTATTGAATTCCTCTTAATGGACACTTATGAAAAGCGAACACTTCTAGGTAAAGAAAAGTTTTTAATTTCCAGGCAGAAGTACATGGACCGCCTCTGTGGTGTAGTGGTTAGTGTTATTAGCTGCCATCCCCGGAGGCCCGGGTTCGATTCCCGAATCTGCCACGAAATTTGAAAAGCGGTACGAGGGCTGGAACGGGATCCACTCAGACTCGGGAGGTCAACTGAGTAGAGGCGGGTTTGATTCCCACCTCAACCATCCTGGAAGTGGTTTTTTGTGGGTTTTCCACTTTTACTCCAGGCAAATGCTGGGATGGTACCTAACTTAAGGCCACGGCCGCTTCCTTGTCTATCCCTTCCAGTCTTCCCATCCCCCGCAAGGCCCCTGTTCAGCACAGCAGGTGAGGCCGCCTGGGCGAGATATTGGTACTCCTCCCCAGTTTTATCCCCCGACCCAGAGTCTCACACTCCAGGACACTGCCCTTGAGGCGGTAGAGGTGGGATTCCTCGCTGAGTCCGAGGAAGAAGCCAACTCTGGAGGGTAAACATATTAAGAAGAAGTACATGGCAATGTATGTAATAATTTCTTCTCAATAACTGATGTTCTCAATAATGGAAGCGGGAACAACAGAATTCAAAATAAGTATTATTGGATAAAATATGTTGTTTAAGGGACATGGGTACGGTTACAGACGTGGTGAAAGTGGAAATGAAAGTGATAAATATGAACTTCAAGAATTTTAAAACAATTTGGTGCAGTAGATTTTAAGTCTTTACTTCATTATATTTGTGTTCCTCAAATCTGTTATTTAGCTTAGTTTGATTTGATAATAGAACAGTAGATTTGTTTCATATGTGCACTATATAGTAATTTACGTGGTACACAGGGTGCGACTTCTGAAACTACTGCATCATACACGGGTGAAGATGGCGATGAAACAACAGAATCTAATGAATTGATTAAATTTACTTCATTCATATCGGATATGCAGAGGAACATGGAGCTTGTTTCAGAAGTTTCGAATTGCATTTAGAACATCTTTCTGTCTTTCTTTCTTAATCCGTTTACTATCCAGGATTGGATGTTTCTACGGACTCAGCGAGGAGTCCCACTTCCACCGCCCCAAGGGCAGGGGCTCATGTCTGTAGGTTTACTTCGGTGGGACGATATTCCTGCACCTCGGCGTCTCTGAGAAACCGTAAAATAAGTTAGTAGGACGTAAGAAAAACTGTTCCTTAACGTTCCAGTAAATCTCGTGACACGAGGATGACTTATTTGAGCACACTTAAAAACCACCGGACTGATCCTGGTTCGAATCCTCCATCTTAAATTCATATAGCCAGCGATCTCCTTCGGTCTGATGAAATTCCAGTCAGTCGGTCAACAACCGTATGAAAGTTGTGACCATAGAACAGTAATCCTTCATTTTCAATTAGTGACGCTCTTGATTCTGCCTTGCTGTATAAACTCACATTACATCTCAACTATAACTGTTCATCAATCCATATGTTGTCCGGGTCCATGGCTAAATGGTTAGCGTGCTGGCCTTTGGTCACAGGGGTCCCGGGTTCGATTCCCGGCAGGGTGGGGAATTTTAATCATCATTGGTTAATTTGTCCAATTCCTTTGCTGAATGGTCACAGCGATCTGGCATACGGTTCAGATAGCCGCGGCTTCGATTCTAGGCAGTGTCAGGGATTTTAACTGCGTACGATTAATCCCTCTGGATCGGGGACTCGGAGTTTGTGTGAGTCTAAATACACATCGCTCCATCTACATCAAATACGCACTACCAAGCACCATAGAAACATAATGAATTAATCCCGCATATAGAGTTAGCGTCCGGAAGGGCCGCCTGCCGTAAAACTCTGGCAAACTTGGAGCTCGTTCCGTCCGTAATAACTTGGAATGAAAGGTCAGGAAGAATAAGAAGGCCGTGTTTTATTTGTTTACTGGAAGTGTATTTAGTAGGGTAGGCCTACTTGAAGAGGACTCCGTTATCCTCTATTTTCTTATCAAATATTCAAACATATAAATTAAAGATTCGCGTAGCAAATAGCATTAAACATATTTTATACAAACATCCTGAGATGACAGTACGTGATCTTAAGCGTATTCGCTTCAGATGCCTTCGCTCTAACGACTCATTAACCCCAAGACATGGTCCAATGCTCTTTACTCTATTTAAAAAGTTATATTTCTTAACATCTTTTCTCTTTCTTCCTTCCTCCCTTCCCTTTCCCTTCCTTCCCGTCGTTCCTTAATTAGCAATTCACGGAGGGAGTCGGAGGAGCAATTATGTCGAGGTCTGTTTTAAACACTGACCTAGAGAAGGGCTGGCTGACGAAAGGGCGAAGGGTGTTGAAAACTGTATCAGCCTTGAGGCAAAATTCCACTTCCTCTGCCGAGGAAATATTAATAACACAAATAAAAAAAGGCTGTGAATAAAACCGTGGTGTTACTAATCCCATCATTACGTGTTTATTTACTATGGAGGGTTCTTCAGGAACACTTCATGGTTTGTAATAATTACAGTATTACCATTAAGTACCCTAGATCTATATTAGGTAAGATATAGCCTTCGTAGCGCAGCGAGTTTTCTTGTATGGACTACAACAGAACTGTAACGTTCATCAACCCGACTCAGGCGGAAACTGTTAGGGATGTATCAGACCAATTACAATGAAACTTGGTAGGGTTAACAATGAAAGGAATACGCTTTCTAATTTCATCCCACCTAATTCCCAATCCCGTACCAGGAAATGGGATTAACGGGTAAACATTCAAAAGATATTCCCTAAAAACTTCACGAAAAATCAATACAATAGGCGAAATTGTTTAAAATGGCTCTTAATGATGTATTATCACTAGAGCCCGGATTTTTATGCATTAATAGGTTAGAATGCAAACTTACTGAAGCGAGAAGCAAGTATAGTCTACCTTCACAACGATTATGCTCTGGGGTTTGCATAAACATGAGGGGTACGCCCATCAGAACCACTATAATTTATGTTACTCTAGCTACACTATGGAACAGCGGGTGGCCGACACTTCCTACTAACCAAATTATTTTGCAGTCTAACCTATTACTGCATGAAAATCCGGGCTTAATTATCAGCTTAATCAATTGAAACCAGTATAGTGAGTGAAGGACGTATCACTGGTCACGTTTTCTTTCAAAACTCTCTCACTGACGATATGGAAGGGTGGAAGTAGGGCGTATATTAAGTGGAATAGTAGGCCTATACATCTCTCGGGGATTGCCTGCTTTTAATGTTGAAAACATTCCTCAGCAGACAGAGTAATGGTCCCCATACTAGGAAGAACATAAAATTAAACAATGTCCTCAATTGTGCCAAAAGTTGAAAGGCTGAAGGGCCCGAAAAGTTTCAGTTGCGAGTCTTGGATGGCTCTATCAAACTCAAAACAAATTACGAAAATCACTTCTGGCCTAAATGCAGTTCCGGGAAAATTCGCTCAAATCGTTTGTTTCTGTTCTAGTTTCTTTTTTGATTCAAATTCTAGCCAAATTAACTTACTTACAAAATTATTAATGTAATGTGTTCCTTGGTTCAATACTCTCAGGCGATTTTTGACTTTTTGAAAAATGTCCACACCGTATGTAGTTATAAGAGCTTAAGTGAAACTCTGCATTGACTCACATTAGCGCTCGTAGTGGTGCTTAAATGAAACAATGCATTGTGTAGTGGTAGATAAAGGCAAACTGCTAATCTAATTGATCGGATATTCTCATATTTTATTTTATTTTATTTTATTTACCTAAAAGTCGTAGCTCGTATCCCTAGGATGTTTTCAACATCGAGTTGCTTTCCTGAAGGGCTGGAACTGTGGATTTTTGTTTAACCAAACACACACCTCTTCATATAGTCTGCACTCAACACATCACATTACGTACTACCACTATAACACACAAAATCCTGGCCAGAGAGAGGGTGTTGCTCTCTAGGTGGGGAATGAAAGCATTTGAATAATAATAATAATAATAATAATAATAATAATAATAATAATAATAACACACAATATTGAATCCATCCCTCCACAGGCGGTTGATATCAGGAAGGACATCCGGCAGTAAAACATGGCGAAGTACACGACAGCTCGCACCAGCGACCCCACCAGGACGAGGAAAAAGCGGTGGAATTACAAGAATACGGAATATCAGCTAATCAAGGATCTGCTGAATATAACTCACGTTACATCTAAAGAGCAGAAGATAATAATAGTGACCGGGCCAAATCATTATACACTGAACTCTCGATTTACCGTAATCGGATCAACCGCGCCTGCGGCTTAACCGCGATATCAAAAACAATAAAAATGCACGAGTGTTAAGAGTTACAGTATTACACAGGGTCGGGATAATAATGCCAGGATGATGCTCTCTTCGCCGAAAAACTTGCTTTGAGAAACTTGAGAAGCAAAATAATGGAAAAGTGTTTCTCGGTACAAAAATCAGAAAACCACGACTGATTATTTTCAGAAACAGTAAAGTTAGGTAGTGTGAATATTTTTCTTTGCCTTGTTAGTTTCAACGAAAAGTTTTGTTTATTTTTCCATTTATTAATTGTGCTAAATGATACTTTTACTGCAACGCATTGTGTAAGTTAATAAAAAACAATACAGTAGTGTAATTTTTTTACCATTTTAACTGTACTTTCAGAACGCCTTTGCGGGTAAACCGCGATTATATTTCTCCGCGAAGCCTTAACCCTACATTATTCCGGTTAATCGACAGTTCAGTGTAGTACGAAACGAAAAGTCGCTACCCTTACGATCATAATACTTCGATGAAAAAGAAGTGACATCATGGCCTCCTATTTCTAACCTCCTCCTTTTTCTACCACTTTTCCCACGTCTGTCGCTGTTACAAACTGTGGAGCATATGTGGGTTTGGCCATGTTTTACGATTGGATGCCCTTCCTGACGCCAATCCTACGTGAAGGGATGACCTATTATTAAATTTTAAAACAATGTATTAGTATATCTCCTGATACGGGACTCTCATGAAGGCCAACCGACGATACTGGCATTCAAATTCGCAAATGTGAGCCTAGATAGTGAATACCTTACGAAGTATGCTAAACTAAGTAACTTGAAATTCATTTCAATGTTAATAAGGCCAGTGTGTGTCAGTAGGCTTGTTACATGTCATAACTAGTTGCACAAGTTTCCAAATGGTATCGTAGGTTTCATTTCTGAAATAACACTACTCCAACACGCGGTTGAATTAGACACCCCATGGGCGGCTGAAGAAATCTTCATTCTGGTTAGCACGCAGCTTGATAATCGACCAGACCACCTCCAAGAGGCGAGGTTTGAATGCCAATTGCTTCGTTCTTCTCCATGATATGCTTTGAATCCAATTACATTTACGAACATTTAGGTTCCTATTAAACCTGATCTCTTCCTTACCCAATGGAGATACTTGGTACAGTGTTGTATCAAAATTATAACTCGAATAATAATAATAATAATAATAATAATAATAATAATAATAATAATAATAATAATAATAATCTACGAGCCATGAGCATTTCTTCATATTAACAGATAAATATCTACACTTAATGCTTACAATTACATTTAAGAATGTACTAAAATCATTGCCGTCTGCTTTCGTATGCGGATAGGACATCAGAATTTTTAGGCCTATAGCAATATTTGCCGGCTCCGTGGTGTAGGGGTAGCGTGCCTGCCTCTTACCCGGAGGCCCCCGGTTCGATTTTTACCTGGACCTGAGGGCTGGTTTGAGGTCCACTCAGCCTACGTGACAAGAATTGAGGAGTTATCTGACGGTGAGATAGCGGCCCCGATCTAGAAAGCCACGAATAACGGCCAAGAGGATTCGTCGTGCTGACCACACGACACCTCGTAATCTGTAGGCCTTTGGGCTGGCCAAGGCCCTTCAAAGGCTGTAGTGCCATGGGGTTTGGGATAGCAATATTTACTTTACTCATACATATCGACCTTGCGATGTACTGGAGAAGCAACCAAATTTGATTATAATCTATTTTTCTTTTACATACAGTGGATCATCATGGAAAATATTCTGTCCACATTCACAATCTCTGAGAATTAGTATTTTTCTAGATAATGCATTTCCTTCTAGTTGAGGAAGCAAGCCTTATACGAGTTTCTTTTCACTGAACAAGTGGCTGTCCGGTTTGGGTCACGTAGCTATCAGCTTGCATACGGGACAGAGTGGGTTCAAATCCCTCTGTCGGCACCCCTGAAGATGTTTTCCATGGTTCCCCATTTTCACACAAGGCAGATGCTGGGGCTAAACCTTAATTAAGGCCACGGCCGCTTATTTTCTACTCCTAGCCCTTTCCTAACCCACTGTGTCCATAAGACCTATATCTGTGTCGGTGTGATGCAAATAAAATTGAAAAAAAAAAAAGATTTCCTTTACAGAACGTTGAATTATTTTTTTAAAATAAGAAAATTGAATGCTGTAAAATTCTGTACGTTCCGAATCACTCCTTCAGTTATTTCCCTTTTACTTCGAGAAAAATATACGCAGAGAGAGAAATCCGTCATCTTGCAATACTTTCTACTATTGAAGAATTAAAAGTCTAAAAACAAAACTCGTCTAAAAGCAACTAAAAGAAACAAAAGAAATTGAAGCGTCTTGGAACATTCGAACTTAAATTTGTACAAATCCATTAATACATATCCCACTCAATTTTGTATTACGAGACATGAAAGATGTTTTGAGTTCATACCGAAAGGAAATGAGTGGGTAATTTGAGATAATGCGAACAACACGCTCTCTGAAATATAATATGTATTAAATGTAGGCGATTGGTCATTGTAAGGAAACATTACGCAATATGACATTATAAGACTTCTCTTGGTATAGAGTAGTGAATAGTGGGTCATCTGTTGGCGAATGAGAGCATCTCTTCATCTACAGTGCAACAATCTGGTTTCCAGCAGTCAAAAAATTGTCCCATCACAGCCACGGGAGTTACAGTGTTACATTGATTCTGCACCGTCCGGGCTGAGTGGCTCAGACGGTTGAGGCGTAGGCCTTCTGACCCCATCTTGGCAGGTTCGATCCTGGCTCAGTAGATCTACTGGCACGTTAAGGAACTCCCACGAAACTAAATTCCGGCACCTCAGAATCTCCGAAAATCATAAGAGTAGTTAGTGAGACGTAAAGCTAATAAAAATTGTTATCATTATCCACCAGCAGACACAATGTATCAGATGACCGTGATACCCTCAGCCTCAAATAATAATAATAATAATAATAGTAATAATAATAATAATAATAATAATAATAATAATAATAATAATGGCGTGAGGCCTCCGATAAGGTCTATTGCAGTTCTTCCAGATGACGTCATATAGGTGATCTGTACGTCTGTGAGGATGGTGCCCCTATCTATGAAGGATTCTAATGATGAAGACGGCATACACACCCAGACCCCGAGCCATTGGAATTAACGAGTGAAGATTAAAATCCTCGATCCTACCTGGAACCGAATCCAGGACCCCCTGGACCAAAAGGCTAGCACGCTAACCATTTATCCATGAAGCCGGAAAATTGTAAACTTGTGTCCTCATCCCGAGGTGGTGCAGCTTTTTACAGGCTTAAGCTAACATGATCATAGGCATGAAGCCGCCACATTAACGCGAAATCCGAAAGAGAAGGATGGGATTTGTCTTTTCCAAAATCCCACATGCATTGGCGGAGATTTTTTCTTGGGTAACCTGCGACTGTCCCTCTCGACTATTTTTCTGGACCATTTTAACCACATACAAGCCCTCCTGCCATTCTGAGATTTCTGGCAGTACCAGGAATCGAATCATGGCTCCGAGGAGGCAGCTTTCAGTGACAAATGTTACGTTACGGAGGTGGAAATAATAATAATAATAATAATAATAATAATAATAATAATAATAATAATAATCACCATCATCATCATCATTATCGTATGGCTTCAGCTACCGAGAAGCAGACTTTCTGAAGTTGTGCTATCTGAACGGATTGCCAGCGAATTTCGACAATCCGACTAGGCTGTTGTGTAACAACGAAAGCAGAATTCTGCTGGACGTATACTATTGCTAAATTATTTTCTTTTACGGTGGACAAACAGTGCGCTACCAGAGATCCTTAACGAGTCAGTGACATGCATTGCCAAGACATTTGATCGCCCTTTAAATCTCGAATACCTCATCTGGGATCGAACCAGTGTACCTGGGTTCAAGAAGCGCACACTCTAACACTGATCTAGTGAGGCAGCGACTACTTAGCGAAAAAACAAATACATTCAGAGGTTTGGAAACGAACCGAGTAATCATGTGACCGAATATTCTACTCAATGGTATAATGCCAATCTGAGTACAGTGCATTTTTGTTTACACAGGTGGACTGCACAAACACAAGTTCACAATGGGAAGAGGAGTCCATTGGGGGCTCCTGCAAGTGATTTCCACTTGGCGTTTCAATTTGAATTGTGTTTACCCCAGGTAGTCTCAGCGAAGATGCTGCTTCTGCTGCTGCATACATCCCATCTCCTTACTTCAGGAAGAAAGAAAGACGAAGCCAAAATTCGATCGTGGAGATTTCATTTTTCCTCTTCCTTATTTTCTTCTTCTTTTCCTCCCTCTCTCTCCAATAGACTTCTTTTCGCTATTTTCTGCATATTCTTCCCCGCTTGCTTCTCTACTCCCTCCTTGCTTCTCCCGCCCTAATGTCAAGACTAGCAGGGGGAAAGGATCGCGAAGATGCGATGGGTGGCTGGCTGGGGGGTGAGAGTGGGTGGGATTGTATGTTGGTTAAGGGGGAACGGAAAAAGAATAAAAAGGGGAGGATGAGGGGGCGGGAGAGAGGCAGAATGGCACGTCACGTGTGCTCCTACCAGCAGCCATTTTGATGACGAAGAGACGAAAGAGAGAGAGATATAATAAATTATTTTAAAGACAACAAAATCAATATAAACATAAATTGCTACAAAAAATAAACTATAGTGTGTTTGACAAGTGGGTTATCCTCAGCTAAGATATATGATACGATGGATTTTGTGTCGCAGAAATTAATAGCCAATGATGATGATAAATCTAAATGATACGTAGAATATGAAGACATACCTGCGTTTCAAAAACTAAATTTATGTCGCTTCCCAGACAAGAGGTTTTTATAGACAATTTATGTGAACGCCAACGTGTCAGGCCAATGGTAAGGTTGTTATTTATCGTGGTCTAAAAAAATGTTATGTTACATCTTTTAACGGCTAGTGACATATTTTTTATACGTCTAGCATACCTTTAGCCTACGTCTGAAACACTGTGCATCCTGTATTAATGCGCTGTGTGTGAGTGTGCCCTAACTATAATTATACCGACGCAGGTGATACCTGAGTGTACAATGAAGTAGAAATAAGTTTGTATTGCGAGTGTAGGGGAAACAGGAATAACCACCGAAAGTCGCCGTGACCTCAATTCGAACCGCTGATCCTTGATTCCCTGAACCTTAATAATAAGGCTGATCATTTTTAGTGCGGCCAGTGTCCAGTATTCGGGAGATAGTAGGTTCGAATCCCACTGTCGGCAGACCTGAAAATGGTTTTCTGTGGTTTTCCATTTACACACCAGGCAAATGCTGGGGCTGTACCTTAATTAAGGCCACGGCCGCTTCTTTCCCACTCCTAGCCCTTTCCTGTCCCATCGTCGCCGTAAGACCTATCTGTGTCGGTGCGACGTAAAGCAACTAGCAAAAAAGAAAAAAGAAAAAAGATCATCCGACACAGATAGGTCTCACGGCGACGATGGGATAGGAAAGGTCTAGGAGTTGGAAGGAAGCGGCCGTGGCCTTAATTAAGGTACAGCCCCAGCATTTGCCTGGAGTGAAAATGGGAAACGACGGAAAACCGTCTTCAGAGCTGCCGATAGTGAGATTCGAACCTACTATCTCCCGGATGCAAGCTCACAGCCGCACGCCTCTACGCGCACGGCCAACTTGCACGGTCATTCCTTTTCTCATTGCATATACTTCATTACGCAAGTAGAAGCTAGAAAGTAGTCAGCTCTTGCTTTAAAGAATTAAATTAATACACGGATGTGCCTGCTCCAAGTGCAGACTCAAACCGGAGTCTGGTGGTGTTCCAAATATCTTCAGATGGAAGTAAACGCAACCACCATCCTAGGCAAGCTTGCTTGTAGTATTACGTGAATGTTACTAACGTGATCATAGGCATGAATCGGCCACTTTAACGCGAAATCCGAAACAGAAGGATGAGATTCTTTCTTTACGAAAATCCCACATGCATTTGCTGGATTTTCTCATGGGAATCCAGCGACTGTCCCACTCGACTATCACGGAACTCCCATTCACAATTTTCATTAAGAATTCTGACCCTTCGAATAATGAAGATAGTGACAAAGGGAACGGATGGGCCACAAAAGGCATGAATAAGATAGACCCCCTAGGCCTCACGAACTTAATGCCTTCGGGATCGTAAGAGAACTAGTGTTGACCAAAGGAGATCGGGTAGCCTAGTCTGCTTCCTCCCAGTCCTGGCACCTTACCATACAATCGTTGGAAAACACTTCTAATAATGCTGTAAACTTATGTACTTCTAATTACTCTTAAGGTTTCCGAATACACAGAGAAACCGAAATTTTGTCCCGTAGTAGTTTTTACTTTCCAGTAAATCTACAGACACGAGAAAAGTGCATTAAGAGGAACATAAATATGCAGATCCCGAGCTAGAGAAATTAACAATACGCTGTTAATATCTCCGACCCGATCGGGGATTCGATGATGGGAATCTTCGGACCGAAGCCCACTACGCTCTCCATCCGGCGAAGCCAAGGTGGCGGGTAAAACACACTCACGGTACTCCTTATTTGTTGTAAGAGGTGACTCTAGATATCGCGGCTTGGCAACCACACCGCACATATTTGTCTGTAATACTGCTTCCTCTTCTTTCAACCAGGTTCCTCACCTTTATCTTTTCTAGACAACCACCCTACCTTTGCTGGCGAGACCTAGTATTTACAGTGCACTATGTTTTCTAGTATGGGCGAAATCAATTTTATTACTTTCATTGATCAGTTTCAGTCTTATCCTTGGCGTTGACAATATGAACGTGATTGAGGAATGAGCGATACTAGTAATGCAATTCCTTATGCAGCCAGTCTCTTCTATGAATTGTGCAAAAATGTTGCTTATAGGGTCGGTTGGTGCATGCATTTCAGTAGCCTTGGCATACATATTTAATAGTAAGTTCTGGCTCAGTAAGGAAAACAATGGGAAACTACCTTGCTCCTCATTTTCCTAGTACGCCTCGTCAGTGATAGGCTTACCTAGGCCATCTATGACAGCTAATGGTGGAGCTGTTGAGGATCCAACCTGTCTTTGGGGTGAAGACTGAACATACATACATCCAACCTGGTTCTCTTTCAGCCTAGACGTCATTAGGTTTGTGGGACCTAGAGAGTATTTCCTTTTCACGCCTTTCGTGGCTCTTCCGTTTCTTTAGCAAATCTCTTCACCCTTCAAAGGGGCGGAACTCTTAATTTAAGAGGGAGAACGGAGGTGGTTGCGTGACAGAGTGACATATTTACCAGTTTCTAATCAATGCAGCTACAGTTCGATTCTCGGGATTTTATAACTGAACTGCCACGTCCCGGTAATTGAATGGTGTAAAAAAGAAAAACCTCGAAAAACCATCTTTAATATTAACAACATGAGGATCGAAACCACCATCCCCTGAAAGAAAAGTTTACACCTTTACGACCCGTACCATGTAGAATATTTACATGGTTTTCTTTAGTCACTATAGTCACTTCCTCGTATTGCACATATATCAGCACGCAGGTGGATTATCAAAATTAGTCTGTTGATGGCTAAAGAGTTGAACAAGGAAACAAAGAAAAGGACTTAATAGTCTTGGTGAGAACTTTAAACCGACTCGTTGGCTGAATGGTCAGCATCGAAGCCTTAGCCAGGGTTCGAGTCCCGGCCGCTTCGGGGTTTTAAATCGCGTCTGGTTAATTATTCTGACTCGGAGACCGCATTTTGTGTTTGCTCCAACACTATTCTCATCATATTCACCTAATACACCACACTACCAACCACCACCGTAACAAACAATAGTACGCCTACATACATCCCTCACATGGGATTGACGTTAGGAAAAGCACCTGGCCGTAAAACGTGACCAAATCCACACGTGCGAGAGTCCACGCCCGCAACCCTACCAGGGTGCATGAATAACAATAGAAGAAGAAGATAAATAAGATGTGTGAACTTGAATAAGAGTCTCTGTGCAGGTTAGAACATTCTCTGCTTCAACTTTGTTGCTGAAGAGCTGTCTGTAGTCGTTACTGGGACGAAGATTTCATTACAGTGTTCGCTGCCAGACGACGACGAAAGTCGAGTAAATTCAAAATTTAGATATGTTGACAATACTTTTAAAGAATAACAATTGAACTAAAGATAACTGCAGTCGGTTTAATCGCCTTAAATTTAGGGCATATTTAAAAATTATTAAACTGTATTAAGGTTGCAGATCACCAAATTGTCAGAAAATAGGAAATTAGGGTAATCCAACATTCATTTCCAATTGTTATATTACCATTTATATATATATATATAAGTGCTCGGAATATTTGCATCTCAAACTGGTGTCTTCACTCATACTTCTGTACAAATCCAAGCGAATCCTGGCGCCTGTAACAAAGGAGGCGGCTGACCCGCAAAACGATCTCAACAAGACTGTCTGCTTTAGAAAGAATACTTCTCTCAGCAGTCCTTCGTTTCTTTCACTTGCACGAGCGAATTGCAGTCTAGTATATATTATGCGATTTATTGAAAGGAACGGTGTAAAAATAGTTTTAGTTATATTATATCGAACACGCAGAAAGGCAATAATGGTACTGCATATATTTGTCCAACATCGAAAAGTACAATGTAAAAACAAATGTACTGTATATACAATACTAGCAAGATACCCGTGCTTCGCTACGGTATTATACTGAAATTTATAACTGAATGCTTATTGTTTTAGATATATAATCCGCCGAAATTCGCGGTCTGGCTCGTTTTCTGCGAGAACCCACCAAAATTCCCGATCTGATTCGTTTTCTATTAGATTACGGCATGTTTCCTCCCATTTTTCAATCTTCTTTTCCAGCAATCGATTTCGTACTTCCCGGGCTAGGCTCAGGTATTCCTCCCGGTCAGTTGGGTCCGTAAATCTTTGCCATCTTTTCCAATAATCATTTTTAATATGGATAAAATCCTTCAGGAGATCCGGCGTGGTGTCATATTGGGTGCCTAGAAGGCACTGAACCCGCGGCCGGACTGCATTCTTAGTCATTACCCGTCCAGGAGCCGTTTCCAGCGCGGTCCGCACATTTGACGACGGTCCGGAACATTATTGTTGTTGTTATTATTATTATTATTATTATTATTATTATTATTATTATTATTATTATTATTATTATTATGTGTTGCTGGAATGGATGATGACAGGAAAACCGGAGTATCCGGAGAAAAACCTGTCCCGCCTCCGTTTTGTCCAGCACGAATGTCACATGGAGTGAACGGGATTTGAACCACGGAACCCAGCTGTGAGTGGCCGGCGCGTTGCCGAGGATCCTTATAAGTACATTAAGAACAGTAAAATCAATTGGTCTCACCTCCTTCTACACCCCACGGCCGTTAAGTTTATTTACCGGCACCCCCCCCCAAAAAAAAAATTAAAAGAAGGCTTGTTTCTTATGTTTAAAGAAGATTTCAAACACCACTGTTCACGTCTATTATCTTCAGTTTTGAGATATAAGTATCCCCATAAAAATAATTTACTTTTTTCACTTCATTTCACACTACTCCCCCCCCCCCCCAAGTGAATTTTCCCGCAAAATATACTTGTTTCTTTAATAGTAAAGGATCTTCTAAATACCAATTATCACGACTCTAACTTCTTCAGTTTTTGATTTATGTGTCCTCATGAAAGGAATTCAACTCCTTTACACTCCCGCCCTCCAAGATGGTTTCCCCCCAAAACGCGTTTTTCTTTGTTTTTAAAGAGATCCAAATACGAATTTTCACGTCTGTAACAACTTTAGTTTTTATTAGATGTATGTATTCTCATTCAATTAATTCAATTAATTTTTCAATTCTTTCACCCCCCCCCCCTTCATTGGATTTTCCGAGAATACGTGTTTCTTTATTTTTAAAGCAGATTGCAAATATCAAATTTCACGTCTGTAACATCTTCATTTTTGAGATATCAGTAGCCTAATTAAAAGAATTCAACACCATTTTCAGTCACTTTTACCCCCCCCCCCCTCCACCCAAGTGGTATTTCCGAAAGCTAAAAATACACGTTTCTTTATGTTTAATAGAGATAAAAAATACCATTTTTCACTTCTGTAACATGTTAAGTTCTTTGAGATAAACTGTAAAAATTCTCATTTTAAAATTTCACCCCTTTTGAGTTCCCCTTAAGTGGAGTTTCCAAACACAAATCACCTATGTTTCTTTAGATTTTGCAGGAGATTACAAACACCCACTTTTTACGTCTGTAACATTTTACGTTTCCAAGATATAGTCTTTCAAAAATTCACCCAATTTGTCACTCCTGTTTAACCGCCATTAATTGGATTTTCCAAAACTAAAAAATACGTGTTTATTTTTAAAGGAGATCCCATATACAAATTTTCAGTTCTGTAATATCTTTCATTTCTGAGATATATGTATCCTCATTAAAGGCATTCAACCCATTTTTCACCCTTTTACACCCCTCCTATTGGGATTTACAGGAAACAAAAAATACGTTTTCCTTTATTTTTAGAGGAGATTCTAACTACCAATTTTTACATCTGTAAATTTTAAAGTTTTAAGATGTATACACACTCATTTTAAAAAATTTACCCTCCCCCCTTTTTACCCCCAATATTTGGATTTTCCAAAAACGAAAAAATATGTGTGTTTATTTAGTTTTAAAGGAGATTCTAAATACCAATTTTCACATATATAACCTTTAAACATTTTGAGATAGATACACTCATTTTAAAATATTACTCCCTTTTCACCCCCCCTAAATTGGATTTTCCAGAAACAAAAAAATACGTGTTTCTTTATTTTTAACGGAGATCCCAAACACCAATTTTCAGGTCTGTAATATCTTCAGTTTCTGATATATATAAGTAGCCTCATTAAAGGCATTCAACCACTTTTTAGCCCCTTTTCACTCCTCCTATTGCAATTTTCCGAAAACAAAAAAATACGTGTTCCTTTATTTTTAATGAAGGTTCTAAATACCAATTTTTACACCTGCAAACTTTAAAAGTTTGGAGATATAGATTCACTCATTTTAAAAATTCACCCCCTTTTCACCCTTCCATTAATTGGATTTTCCAAAAACAAAAAATTACGTGTTTCTTTATTTTTAAAAGAGATCAAAAGTGCCAATTTTCAGGTCTGTAATATCTTCAGTTTCTGAGATATAGGTACCGGTATCCTGATTAAAGGCATTCAACCCTTTTTCCCCATTTTCACCCTTTTTCACCCTTTTTCACCCCTCCTATTGGGATTTTCTGAAAACAAAAAAATACGTGTTTCCTTATTTTTAAAGAAGATTCTAAATACCAATTTTTACTTCTGTAACCTTTTAAAGTTTTGAGATATAGAGCAACTCATTTTAAAATTTCACCCCCGTTTTCACCCCCTTAGCGAAGGAATATCCAAAAATCCTCTCTTAGCGAGCACCTACGTCTTAATATTAATATATCCCCAAAATTTCATCTCTTTATGTCCAGTAGTTTTGGCTCGGCGATGATGAATCAGTCAGTCAGTCAGGACAAGTTATTTTATATATATAGACTAGCAAGATACCCGTGCTTCGCTACGGTATTATACTGAAATTTACAATTTAATGCTTATTGTTTTAGATATATAATCCGCCGAAATTCGCGATCTGACTCGTTTTCGGCGAGAATCCACCAAAATTCCCGATCTGACTCGTTTTCTATTAGATTACGGCATGTTTCCTCCCATTTTTCAATCTTCCTTTCCAGCAATCGATTTCGTACTTCCCGGGCTAGGCTCAGGTATTCCTCCCGGTCAGTTGGCTCCCTAAATCTTTGCCATATTTTCCTATAATCATTTTTAATATGGATAAAATCCTTCAGGAGAACCGGCGTGGTGTCATATTGGGTGCCTTGGCGGCACTGAACCCACGGCCGGACTGCATTCTTAGTCATTACCAGTCCAGGAGCCGTTTCCAGCGCAGTCCGCACAACTGACGACAGTCCGGAGCATTATTATTATTATTATTATTATTATTATTATTAATATTATTATTATTATTATTGTTACTCTTATGTGTTGCTGTAATGGCTGATGACAGGGAAAACCGGAGTATCCGGAGAAAAACCTGTCCCGCCTCCGTTTTGTCCAGCACGAATGACACATGTAGTGACCGGGATTTGAACCACGGAACCCAGCTGTGAGAGGCCGGCGCGCTGCCGCCTGAGCAACGGAGGATCCTTATAAGTACATTAAGAACAGTAAAATCAATTGGTCTCACCTCCTTCTACACCCCACCACCGTTAAGTTTATTTACCGCCACACCCCCCCCCACCACCAAAAAAATTAAAAGAAGGCTTGTTTCTTTATATTTAAAGGAGATTCCAAACAGCAATATTCACGTCTATTACCTTCAGTTTTGAGATATAAGTATCCCCATAAGAATAATTTATTTTTTCACTTCATTTCGCACAACTCCCCCCCCCCTCACTAAGTGAATATTCCCGCAAAAATTACTTGTGTCTTTAATAGTAAAGGATCTTCTAAATACCAATTACCACGACTCTAACTTCTTCAGTTTTTTATTTATGTGTCCTTATGAAAGGAATTCAACTCCTTTACACTCCCCCATCCAAGATGGTTTCCTCCCAAAAACGCGTTTTTCTTTGTTTTTAAAGGAGATCCAAATACGAATTTTCACGTCTGTAACAGCTTTAGTTTTTATTAGATGTATGTATTCTCATACAATAAAGTCAACTAAATTTTCAATTATTTCATCACCCCCCCCCCCCCACTTCATTGAATTTTCCGAGAATACGTGTTCCTTTACTTTTAAAGCAGATTGCAAATATCAAATTTCACGTCTGTAACATCTTCGTTTTTGAGATATCAGTAGCTTAATTAAAATAATTCAACACCATTTTCAGTCACATTTACCCCCCTCCACCCAAGTGGCATTTCCGAAAACTAAAAATACACGTTTCTTTATGTTTCATAGAGATAAAAAGTACCATTTTTAACTTCTGTAACATGCTAAGTTTTTTAGATATACTGTAAAAATTCTCATTTTAAAATTTCTTCCCTTTTGAGTTCCTCTTAAGTGGAGTTTCCAAAAACAAATCACCTATGTTTCTTTACATTTACAGGAGATTCCAAACACCCACTTTTTACGTCTGTAACATTTTACATTTCCAAGATATTCTGTAGATACAGTCTTTCAAAAAATTCACCCCAATTTGTCACTCCTGTTTAGCCGCCATTAATTGGATTTTCCAAAAATTAAAAAATACGTGTTTCTTTATTTATAAAGGAGATCCCATATACAAATTTTCAGTTCTGTAACATCTTTCGTTTCTGAGATATATGTATCCTCATTAAAGGCATTCGACCCATTTTTCACCCTTTTACACCCCACCTATTGCGATTTAGAGCAAACCAAAAAATACGTGTTCCTTTATTTTTAGAGGAGATTCTAACTATCAATTTTTATATCTGTAAATTTTAAAAAATTTTAAAAAATTCACCCCCCCTTTTCACCCTCCAATATTTGGAATTTTCAAAAACGAAAAAATACGTGTTTCTTTACTTTTAAAGTAGATCCCAAATACCAATTTTCAGGTCTGTAATATCTTCAGGTTCTGAAATATAAGTAGCCTCATTTAAGGCATTAAACCCATTATTCACCCTTTTACACCCTTCCTTTTGGGATTTTCCGAATACAAAAGAATACGTGTTTCTTTATTTTTAAAAGAGATTCTAAATACCAATTTTTACATCTATAAACTTTAAAAGTTTCGAGATATAGATACACTCATTTTAAAAAAACACCCCCTTTTCACCCCCCCCCATTAATTGGATTTTCCAAAAACAAAAAATACGTGTTTCTTTATTTTAAAGGAGATCCCAAACACCAATTTTCAGGTCGGTAATATCTCCAGGTTCTGAAATATAAGTAGACTCATGAAAGGCATTGGACGACTTTTTCAAACTTTTTCACCCTTCCTATTAGGATTTTCCGAAAACAAAATATACATGTTTCTTTATTTTTAAAGGAGATTCTAAATACCAATTTTCACATCTATAACCTTTAAAAGTTTTGAGATATAGATACACTCATTTTAAAATATTACCCCCTTTTTACCCCCCCCTTAATTGGATTTTCCAGAAACAAAAAAATACGTGTTTCTTTATTTTAAAAGGAGATCCCAAACACCAATTTTCAGGTCTTTAATATCTTCAGTTTCTGGGATATAAGTAACCTCATTAAAGGCATTTAACCATTTTTTCACCCCTTTTCTCTCCTCCTATTGCGATTTTTCGAAAACGAAAAAATACGTGTTTCTTTATTTTTAATGAAGATTCTAAATGCCAATTTTTACATCTGCAAACTTTAAAAGTTTGGAGATATAGATTCACTCATTTTAAAAATTCACCCCCCTTTTCACCCTCCCATTACTTGGATTTCCCAAAAACAAAAAATACGGGTTTCTTTATTTTTAAAAGAGTTCAAAAGTACCAATTTTCAGGTCTGTAATATCTTCAGTTCCTGAGATATAAGTACCGGTATCCTGATTAAAGGCATTCAACCCATTTTTCCCCATTTTCACCCATTTTCACCCCTCCTATTGGGATTTTCTGAAAACAAAAAAATACGTGTTTCCTTATTGTTAAAGAAGATTCTAAATACCAATTTTCACATCTGTAAACTTTTAAAGTTTTGAGATATAGAGACACTCATTTTAAAATTTAACCCCCCTTTTCACCCCCTTAGCGAAGGAATATCCAAAAATCCTCTCTTAGCGAGCACCTACATCTTAATATGAACATATCCCCAAAATTTCATTCCTTTATGTCCAGTAGTTTTGGCTCGGCGATGATGAATCAGTCAGTCAGTCAGTCAGTCAGGACAAGTTATTTTATATATATATAGATTGTGTCTTCTTGAAATGCATTGGGTAGAAATGTAGGAATGTAATTTTTCTCCCATAGAAAAATAAATTAAGTATGCATATAGATATGATCCATCAAATTGCTTAACATGTAAGCTACTATGTATGTTCAAATTTGTTTCATTGAATTATAAAGTATAATAATTGTAAACCGTATTGTTAATACCCAGACGGCTGTTATGTCTGTCAAGGATCTAAAGTGTAATAATTTTTTTAAAATATGCAGTCCAGTTTACTACCATAGAAATACAAATGCCCACCTCTGTGGTGTAGTGGTTAGTGTGATTAGCTGCCACCCCCGGAGGCCCGGGTTCGATTCCCGGCTCTGCCACGAAATTTGGAAAGTAGTACGAGGACTGGAACGGGGTCCACTCAGCCTCAGGAGGTCAACTGAGTAGAGGTGGGTTCGATTCTCACCTCATCCATCCTGGAAGTAGTTTTCCGTGGTTTCCCACTTCTCCTCCAGTCAAATGCCGGGATGGTACCTAACTTAAGGCCACGGCCGCTTCCTTCCCTCTTCCTTGCCTATCCCTTGCAATATTCCCATCCTCCACCAAGGCCCCTGTTCAGCATAGCAGGTGAGGCCGTCTGGGCGAGGTACTGGTCATCCTCCTAAGTTGTATCACTCGACTCAATGTCTCACGCTCCAGGATACTGTCCTTGAGGCGGTAGAGGTGGGATCCCTCGCTCAGTCCGAGGGAAAAACCGATCCTGGAGGGTAAACATACAAGGAGGAGAAGAAGAAGAAGGAGAAGAGGAAGAAGAAGAAGAAATACAAATACTTGGGCTCGAGTCTTGAATAATTTTAAACAATCAGCTCGATAAATTAAAAATGTTGAACCTAATGCGGTAGTGCTCAAATATCACATTATCATCCTAGACAGATCTGGCTTGTGTGAAAAGAAAAACCCGAAAGGATTGATAGAGTATCGATTGGGATGTTGAATGTTATTTACTTGTCCGTCAATTTTTTTATTTGCCGTGTACACATCTATGATTAATTGAAGACTCAAATATTGATAACATAGCGATGTACCTATAATTCGCTTTAGAGTCTTTGAGTAAGCTGCAGGCTATCCCTCCGCACGGTAGAGGTTTGAATGTTGATCAATCCCGGTTCGCAAATTTCATCTGATACACCACGTGTCATCAGAAAAGGAGTCAAGGGGTCGAGAAACACAGAAAATATACCTTATGGCTTATGTTCCTGGAGTTCTCTCAGCCTGCAACGGAAACATGAACAAAGTTAAGTTTTGTTAGCAAAGACGGCCAGTCATAGAGATAAACCACTCTATCCTGCGTAGTGCCGATGTTACAGATAGTATAACCTTCTGCCTCTCCTTCTATAGGTTTTTGTGGAGTGTATGGAGATGGTTTCCATTTTGCTTAGAAGGACTTTTTGAATAAGGAAAGAGTAAACAGTTCAATCCGGTGGTATTAAAAAGTGCTCAAAATACGCCAGCCTGGTGTCGGTGGATGTTTTGGCATGTAAAAGAACCCCTGCAAGTCAAAATTCTAGCAGCCCGGTGTATCTAAAATCCGAAGATGTAGTTAGTGGAGACGTAAAATCAATATCATTGTTATTATCTAAAATATCTGACTCCATGGTTAAATGGTTAGCGTGTTGTACTTTGGTCCAAGGAGTCCCAAGTTCTATTCCCGACCGGGTCGGTGATTTGAACTTTAATTGGTTAGTCCCTATTGCTCGGGCGGGTGTGGGGGGTGTGCTTACAGTTTTCAGCATTATAATTTATCACAGTTAGGGCCTCATCCTCACACACACACACACGCTGGTCTCCTATAGGTGTCAACTTAAAGACCAGAACAATGCCTATCCGGTGGCCACACGACATTACACATCTGCATAAATATTTAGCCTATATAGTTTTACTTTTCAAATGTTAAAATTAGCTGTATAGAAATATTGTACAATATAAATATTATTTCTGATCCTTTATGTTTTATACAATTTTATTTACCAATAATAATAATAATAATAATAATAATAATAATAATAATAATAATAATAATAATATAATAATAATAATATCAGCAACGAATATATTCGTAGCGATTATATTCTCCAAAAATTTCGAAATAACTCCGAAATATAGTTGTTCTATCTAAACCCTGCAAATAACGATATTCTATTTATAAAAGCTGTTATTAGTAATAATTTCTGTCTCATATAATTTTACCGCATGGAGATATCCACAAATCTAGATATATAGAGCGAATTCTATCAACACCAAACAAACATGACATGTAAATATTCAATCGTCTCGGTAACGAGTTAAATGGTGCTTTTGTCTTGGTTGATTTTGTAAGATAAATAAACCATGTGATCATCAGCCCTAATTGATAAGTAAGATAATTTAGATAACGATCGAAACGAGAAGGAAAACTGGAAGAAAAATAATACCAGAGAAGGGAGTCATGAAGGAAGGCAGAAATTAAGTACTCTCTTGACCAATATCGTCGAGCCGGAAGGAAACTAAATACGTTTGCCTATAATATCCCATAATGAACGATAGCATTACATTGACTGTTAGTAATCGAGATGCTCGCTGTCACTATCTCCACTAGATGGCATTACCGCTGCAATTGTAGTAAGTATCCCGACAATGATGGGTTCAAGAACTTGAGTTTGAGCCGATTCTTATTATTCTTATACTTAGAGGCTGATACCGTTGTAAGCCCAAATTAGATTCTGTGGCTGTTCTACAAAACTTCTTTGGGAACTGGATTTTGATAAAGCAAGTTAACTTCAGTAAACACATACGAGATCAAGCAGAGTATCTTTGGCTAACAGTGGCTTTACTGCTCTGTATTTCGGAGGCGTTAGGCTGGTTTCACCGTCGGCTGTCCTGAGAATGGTTTGCCGTTGTTTGCCATTCCCCTCACTCGGCGAATTCCGGCCACGACCGCTCGCCATTCACCTTATCCGCACCTCAAATCACCGCAACACATCTCCTGAGAGGACGTCACACTCTAGGAGGCCGACTGTAGCCAGCAGTAAACAGTCACCAACCTACAGGAAAGAAGGCCCTTGGAGGAGTAGGCCTATGCATGAATTTTGGAGGACTGGAACGTAAGGGTTTCCGGCACATAGGCGTCTACAAAAACTGTACAAATACAATTATTATTATTATTATTATTATTATTATTATTATTATTATTATTATTATTATTATTATTATTATTATTATTATTACTTTAACCTTAGTGTCCACTGTACGTTCATTGGCTGGCGTTAAATACGAGGCACTAATATGTTACGTGTATTTATTTTGGTTGAATTGAACGACCCTACATGAACCCTCATGAAACGAATTGTGGATCCTGTCAGACAATATGAACTGCAAGAAGAATGTCGGAGCATGTCCTGAACTGGATAAGAAGACGAACTGACGCTTGTATTCAGGCAAAGGGTGAACATTTTGGCCATAGCATTTAAAGAATGGCGAAAAGCGTGTATAGTAATTTCAGAAAATACTCCCATTTTAATCCACAAAAACTATACTAGAAAATAAGATAGCTGAAAAACTGAGAATTCCTGGAGCCATATTGATAATCTTTTTTGTTTTACAATTGGCTTTACACAGGTAGGTCTTACGGCAATGGTGGGACAGGAAAAGGGCTAGGAGTGGGAAGGAAGCATCCGTACCTTAATTAAGGTACAGCCCTAGCATTTACCTTGTTTGAAAATGGGAAACCACAGAAAACCATCTTCAGTGCTGCCGTCAGTAGGGCTCGAACCCACTAAGTCCCGAATGAAAACTGACAGCTGCGTGACCCTAACCGTACGGCCAATTTTCTCGGTGAAACAAAATGTGTAAAGTATATATAAAGATGCGCCTGTTGTTATTTCATAATAGAGGTAGTATTCCTACATGTTTTTTTTTATCTGTCTCTGGGCTTGAGCCAAATGTAGCTTCCACTGAAGTCTCAGTCTCACTTATACCTACGACATTATTAACGACGCTAGTCATAGGGCTGGTTGTGCTGCAATGACACTTTCTGGTCCAGTGAGGTAAGCGATGGTAAAATACCTCATCCCTCGTTTTGTCTAGTACACCTCATTTTAATTCCGTCATAGGTTTTCCCTGTTTCCTTGTAACCGCATAAATTTTGGTGGTGCTTTTTGAGGATCTAACCAACCTCCGGGATGATGACCTAACAAGGATACACAGAGTATTCCCCGTGAACATATGACCTACGGTCGATCATTTACAATTACAGACTTTCCAACTTTGTACGGAAAGTACCTAACACATCTGATGTTGAGTAGTTGTTGCTATAGCACGACAAGTCGAAGTAAGACCTTGGGAGCCAAGCAATATAAGAGCTAGTTCCGTCAGCTGGTGTGAGAGATAGCAGAGGGCTGTTGCTATCTCTCTCCCTTCACTATGAACAACTTTGGTTTTAGCATCTGTCATTACTTAACACACGTGAGGTAATATACTTCCCATAGGATAAAATATCATATTCCAATAAAGATGTCCCTCACACTCAATACAGTGCAGCACTCAACGTACGACAGCCGGCAGCACTGGCTATTTAGGCCTCGGTGTTGCGTAGCCGAGCGCATTGACAGAAAAAGCACGGAGCTAGAGCACTTAACGGAAAGGTCTCCGGTGAGAGATAGGCGAGAACTGGATTTGCGGTCACTATTCAGCAACATAGATCAATCTTTACCTCGATTGGCTCGTTGCGATACACTCCCCTGTACTAATCAGAAAGCTATTGCTCTTGCGGGAGTTTAAGGGTTGTAGTAAGAATGTAAACGAGAGGGCATATAAGTCTCTGAGAAGACCCCAACTAGAGTATGATTCCGGTGTATGGGACACTCATCAGGATTAGTTGATTCAAGAACTGGAAAATATCAAAAGAAAAGCAGTTCGATTTTTTCTGGGTGATTTGCGACGAAAGTAGCGTTACAAAATTGTTGCAAAGTTTGGGCTGGGAAGACTTGGGAGAAGGGAGGCGAGCTGCTCGAATAAGGGGCCACTTGCTCGGTCTTTGGACATTACTAAGTCATAGTTAAATTACAGTTTAATTCAGGAACATGATACATCTTAATTTCCTGCACACGGATGCACTTAACACGAGGTTGGGGCAAAACAGTCAAAATATTATATTATATCATGTTTCACAGAGATACTATGAGAAGCAAACAATAATGCAGCGTAAACTTTTACTATGCTTGAAAAGGGAAATTGATTACAGATGACCTATATTAAGTAAAACAACTATACAGGATATAACAAAAAATCATCATCATCATCATCATCATCATCATCATCATCTGTTTACCCTCCAGGGTCGGCTTTTCCCTCGGACACAGCGAGGGATCTCACCTCTACCGCCTCAAGGGCAGTGTCCTGGAGCTTCAGTCGGGGATACAGATGCATAACATGCAACATGAATACTTCCACCATTTTCGCATTACATAAGAGTTTGTATCGTCTCTCATTGATGACCGTACATTAATTCTTGAAATAATGGTCCATCTCTTCCGATACTCCCATCAATCCACAAGTCCCCTGTTCAGCATAGCAGATGAGGCTGATTGGGCAAGGTACTGATCCTACTCCCCAGTTCTGTCCCCCTGACCCGAAGTCTCATGCTCCAGGACACCGTTCTTGAGGCAGTAGAGGTGGAATCCGTCACTGAGTCCGAGAGAAGAGCCAACCCTGAGTGGTAAACGGATTAATAATAATAATAATAATAATAATAATAATAATAATAATAATAATAATAATAATAATAATAATAATAATAATAATAATAGGGTAATAACCGTATGGCTTCCGCTACCGTATGCAAGCATTTTAATATGAGGCCATCTGGCTGCTTGGTCATGAATCTCTCTTGGGCGTCTATGGCTGCGTATTAATTAATTTTGTCGGGTGAACACAAATTGTGTCATCGGAGATCTACATGCCGACATCGTACGTTGAATGGCCATTTTTTTCCGCCCTTCAAACACCCGTTTACCTTTGCTGGGTTGGAACCCGCTATCTTGGGATCCGGAGGCCGACACTCGACCAGTGACCCACAGAGGGAGCTAGATTTTACTTGTAGACTACATAACTGTCAGATATCACCAGGTTTTAAATTTCACTCAGAGGCTTCAAATATGGTATAAGACAAAATATAGGAGTAGACGCATTTGCGCCCTACGACTCATTACCCCACTCTCTCCTATATGTTTATTGAGAGACGGAATTCTGAAATTATTGAAGTTCGAATGCATTAAAAGGATAGATCTCTGGAATCTTGAATGAAGTATGGGGTTTATGTATCAATTATTTGTCATAGATAGGGTTCATTAATTTGAATTATAGAGATAACATAGATTCTAATTGTAAGTACACGGAATATAAGAAGTGAGTGAGAGAGAGAGAGAGAGAGAGAGAGGGTATGTGATAGATCGGGCTCCAGTAACGTGAGGTGAGAGTGTGAAACAAGGCAAAGAGCAAACGAGAGGGAGGGGAGGAGGTTAACAGTGAGAAAACTGCCAGAAAGAAGAGAAAAGAGGAAGGTAGAAAAGGAGCGAGTCTATAAATATACTCGGGTTTGAACATAAATTAGGAAATAAAAGACCTGCATTATCGAGTTACGAACGAATTTTCAATATTTGGACTAGCTGGTGGAGCGCGACCGATACTCTGGCGGGCAAGCTCTGCCATCTTTTACATTAAGAGGAGTTTACTCAATAATTTCCATGTTCTACTTCTTTAGACATAAGTTAGTGCGTATTCATTAAGATGGAGAAAAATCAACAATTTCGACACTTAAGGATCTCCCTATTGAATTTAAAGTCAATTTAACCTCAAATTACATAATTGGTTTTGTTAGTTCATCTGCCCAAGTTGGCCAGTGGAATCACGGATATAATTTGAACTGAACTTCACTTATTGCTAAACTTGAATAATTTTATTTAAAATTATTTTATCCTTTCTCTCCACCGCCCCCCCCCCTCCACCTCCCTCTACCATAAAGAAATTACCACCAGTTTCATTCTGCTTAAAGCCTGGAATAAGGATTCAACTAGTTTATTATAAGCCCCAATTAATTACTATGCCACACTTCACTAAAGACGGCCTAATAACAAAGCTGTAGTTTGTGTCACCAGTCCACAGACTGGTTTATTTATTTATTTATTTATTTATTTATTTATTTATTTATTTATTTATTAGCAGTTACCCGCGGCTTCGCCCGCGTGGATTTAGTGATTTGTTAAAAGTAATCGTTCCTCGGTACTGTACTAAGATATTATATGAAAATCCCAAAAGAATAAACGGTCACCGAAAAATTTAGTTCCATTTACCCCAGAAAATCTGTGTAAATCACGTTTGTGATATTGCCTTTTGGAGCTAAGATGACCATGCGATATAGAACTGTACATGTGAGAAACAGTCTTCTCACAAGTCGAAATTAACCAATTTCTTAAAAAGAGATTGCCAATACCTATTTCCACGTCTGTAACAACTTCGGTTTTTGAGATATAAGTTTCCCTATAAAAATAATTCAACCCCTTCATCTGTCCTTCCTCCATCATCACCCCACCTAAGTGGATTTCCGAAAACGAAACAAAAATATATGTTCCGTTATTTTTAAAGAAGATTCCAAATATCAGTTTTCACGTCTTTAATATGTTACGCTTTTTACATATACTGTAGGTATATCGGTACTTATTTTAAAAATTCACCCGTTTTTTCAATTCTTTTCACCCCCTTAAGTGGATTTTCCGAAAACAAAAACATACTTCTTTTTTATTTTTAAAGGAGATGCAAAAAACACTTTTCACGTCTGTAACATCTTAATTTTTTGAGATATTAATATTCTCATAAAATGAATTCAACTTTCTCTTCACTTCTTTCCATCCCTCTCCCCCTTAAGTGGACTTTCCGAAAACAATACATACGCGTTTATTTAATTTTAAAGGAGATTCAAAATACCATTTTTCACGTCTGTAACATCTTCATTTTCTGAAATATAAGTATCCTCATAAACAGGATTCAACTCCTTTACTTATTTTCAACCCCCCCCCCCCCATTAAGTCGATTTTCCAAAAACAAGGAAATACGTGATTCTTTATTTTTGAAGGACATTCGAAATACTAATTTTTCACGTCTGTAACATCTTCAGTTTTTGAGATATAAGTATCCTCAGACGAAGAATTCAACTAATTTGTCAATTCCTTCACCCCCCGCCCCCGTTAAGTGGATTTTCTGGAAACAAAGAAATACGTGTTTTTTATTTTTAAAGGAGACTCCGAATACCAATTTTCACCTGTATAACATCTTCAGTTGTTGAGATATCACTATCCTAATAAAAATAATTCAATCCCCTTTTCAGTGATTTTTTAAAAATATATGTTTCTTTACTTTCAAAAAATAAAAAAAAATACCACTTTACACGTCTGCAACATGTTAAGTTTGTGAGATGTTCTGCAGATATTCTCATTTTAAACATTCACCGAATTTTTCAGTTCCTCTTAAGTGTATTTCCCAAAATTAAATCACGTTTCTTTACTTTTACAGGAGATTCCAAATACCAATTTTGAAGTCTGTAACAATTTACGTTTCTGAGATAATTGTACTGTATATATAATCTCTTTATAATTCATCGCCTTTGTCATTCCTGTTCACCCCCCCCCCAGTAATTGTTCTTCTAAACCAAAAAAATACGTGTTTGATTCTAAATACTAATTTTTACGTCTGTAAACTTTTAAGTTTTTGAGATACAGATATGGATCGACACTAATATTGGTCATTTTCGATAATCTAGAATCCTTCATTTAACTTTGCCATGGTTACGGCGGGTCGCTTCTTCAGCCGATTCCTAGACCGGGGATACTGGGGTGCCAATTTCTCGAAAACAGTTGGTTTCAGGGCCTTAAAATATGGTATTCGGGTCTCAAAAAACCGAGGTTTGTTCCTCGCATCGCGGGGCTTCAAATTAGCTCTGTCTCGGCCTTGTACGACAGATTCGATATTTCGCCTATATTAACCTATTGTCATGTGCCAAAGGGCCTAAATCTGGGGAATGGTGAATACTTAACATGCTACACCACTTCCATAACCCTCCGAGGAGCAAGAGGAACAAAGTATGAAATTTTCAGCGAAATCGGTGCAGTAATTTTTGAGTCTATAGAATACGAACAAAAAAACGTTCATTTTTATATATACGATTGATGTATTGTGAACATAACCGGTCGTGAGCCCCGATTACAATGCTAACGACAACTGTTACTTAGGCGTAAAAAATAGCTAGAATATTCTTAAAATTACGATTTCCACACGTCACATTGAAAAAGTGAAGGATAATGTAAATAATATGAAATTACAGTGCTAATTAGTACTAATTAATATTCAACATAATACTTAAAATTTATTAGATCAGGATATATTACTTGGGATCCAATCAATTCAACAGTATTATTTACAACGTTTACTGTAATTTTTCTTTTTAAATATCTTCATGTTCGCGTCTATGGTGTGGTGGTTAGTGTGATTAACTGCCACTCCAGGAAGCTCGGGTTCGATTCGCGGCTCTGGTATGAAATTTGAAAAGTGGTGCGAGGGCTGAAACGGGACTCACTCAGCCTCGGGAGCTCAACTGAGTAGAAGGGGCTTCGATTCCCACCTCAGCCATCTTCGAAGTGGTTTTCCGTGGGTTCCCACTTCTCCGAGTTGGTACATAAGTTAAGGCCACGGTCACTTTCTTCCCTCTCCCTTCCGATCTTTCCACCCGCCACGAGGCCCCAATTCAGTATAGCAGGTTAGGTCTCCAGGGCGAAGTAGTGGTCCTCCTCACCACTTGTATCTCCCCGACCCAAAGTCTCACGCACCAGGGCACTACCCTTGAGGCGGTAGAGGTGGGATCACTCGCCGAGCCCGAGGAAAAAGCCATCCTTGGAAGGTAAACGGATTGAGAAAGAAAGGAAGGGAGAAGGAAAGAAATGTCTTCCTGAAATTATGTTTAGAAGTACAGTATAGCGTGACGAAATGAATGTAGCTTCCGTCGTACTAACGATGTCGACGTAGAGCTGAATATTATTGTAAAGTCTCATTGCTCTGTTCATTGGGGAGTTCTTATGAATTCCACTCTAAGCCTTTGAAAGAAATATTACATATCTAGGATGACTTAGTTTCTGTGGTGCATAGAATAAGACTAACTACAACATATTTGAGTCATCAATTTGACAGTTAAGTATTTTATACATACAAGTCAAATCTTTGCAATTTCTTCTGTGGCGCAAACTATTCACACCATTTTCCTGAAGTACACTTGAATAATTTATGAATGTTGGGTAATTGCCTGTGATTTTTAAGTAATGAATTTTAGAAATTTGTTTTAAGCATTTTTAATAAGATTGATGTTCCTTGTAGTCATTGGGTTCCATATAATGAAGGCATACTGAAGACTGGATCTTACAAATGAGTTAAACAAAGTTAAGAGTGTTTTTAGGTGAAATGATTATGAATTATGTATGATAAAGCCTAACATCTTCATTGAATTATTCGTAATTTTTGAATGTGCTCGTTAAGTCTTCATTGACTGTTATTCCTAAATTTGTTTTCGTCTTGACGCGAGTTAGTACCTCGGTATCCATTGCATAGGCCTAGTAGTTCTTTAGTTTAATGTGTTTCCAGACACTGGTGTACTCGCACGTGCAAACTGTAGCGTACATGTGGACTTGCCTCTTATTTACGGTCGGATGACCTTCCTGACCCAGAGCACGTGTGGAAATATATATTCACAATTGTGGTTTCTCTGGTGGTTGGTTGTAGGTATATGAAAAAGCGTATTTTGAGACAAAAACAGCGCCCAGTCCCCGAACAATAGGAATTAAAAAGACGTGACAATAAACCAAGCCAAGACCCTCTCAACTAAAGAGTGCGACGCTATCCATTCAGCGAAGGGACCGGACTCAACTTACCTCTACTCGAACCTAGTAAACATTTACTTGAGTTCCCCTCATTGTATCATTCGTAACCTCATTCAAAACGAAACAAAACTGCACGTACACATCCTTCCTTCGAAAACTAATCGTCGTCTTCTTTCTATCATTTTCAAGTACTTACTGGGGTTGGTCCTGGACGTATATTTTGCCCAGTTTTACTACCAGAAGCCCTTCTTTTCAGCAACTTCATGTGGAGGACTGTTTTTCACTATTGCAAGTTTCGGTGGTGGTTGATACTGTGGTGTGTTTATAGGGGGAAGCATATTAAGACGAACACAAACACCCAGTTCCCGAGCCGCAGGAACTGAGCATACGCAGTTAAAATCCTAGGCCTGGCCACATTTCAAAAACTATTATTACCCTTTTTCAAACAAGTGGCTTCGCTGTGCGCTACTGAACTTGTAGTTGAAAGCATGCATTCTGTAGATGGCGGGTTCGTACACCACACTCAACAGTTAGCAGTTGAAGGCCTCCAGTTCTACGTGGAAACCGAAACACGGTGCAGATGATTGTGATTGAGGTGATGGCGATGATCGTTTTAAGAGAACATACAACTCGGCTACTAATCAGACGAAAGTCACATAGGTATCAGCTTGTATTAGAGACATTTCGAATCCCCTTGTCGGCAGCCCTGAAGAATGAGTTCCGTGATTTCCCATTTTCACACCAGTCAAATGCAGGGGTTGTACCTTAATTAAAATCACAGTTGCTTTCTTCCCGATCCTAGCCCTTTCCTACCACATCGTCTCCATAAAACCTATATGTACCGGGCGAGTTGGCCGTGCGCGTAGAGGCGCGCGGCTGTGAGCTTGCATCCGGGAGATAGTAGGTTCGAATCCCACTATCGGCAGCCCTGAAGATGGTTTTCCGTGGTTTCCCATTTTCACACCAGGCAAATGCTGGGGCTGTACCTTAATTAAGGCCACGGCCGCTTCCTTCCAACTCCTAGGCCTTTCCTTTCCCATCGTCGCCATAAGACCTATCTGTGTCGGTGCGACGTAAAGCCCCTAGCAAAAAAAAAAAAAAACCTATTTGCCGGGCTGAGTGGCTCAGACGGTTAAGGCGCTGGCCTTCTAACCCCAACTTGGCAGGTTCGATCCTGGCTCAGTCCGGTGGTATTTGAAGGTGCTCAAATACGACAGCCCCGTGTCGGTAGATTTACTGGCACATAAAAGAACTCCTGCGGGACTAAATTCCGGCACCTCGGCGTCTCCGAAGACCTTAACAGAGTAGTTAGTGGGACGTAAAACAAATAACATTATTATTATTAAAACCTATTTGTGTAGGTGCGACTTAGAGCCAATTGTAAAATAATAATAATAATAATAATAATAATAATAATAATAATAATAATAATAATAATAATAATAATAATTTCAGGTGGCAATTTTTAGCCGCGTTCAGACCTTGTAAGGCAGACCCTCCGATGAGGGTGGACGGCATCTGCCATGTGTAGGAAACTGCGTGTTATTGTGGTGGAGGATAGTGTTATGTGGGTTGTGTGAGTTGCAGGGATGTTGGGGACAGCACAAACAAACAGCTCCCGAGCCACTGGAATTAACCAATGAAGGTTAAAGTCCCCGACTCGGCCACGAATCGAACCCGGGACCCTCTGAACCGAAGGCCAATACGCTGACCATTCAGTCAACGAGTCGGACACCTTTCAGTCAGCTCTTATGACACGCAGTGGACACCGTGGAAATATTCTACCGCTTTTCGTTTCAGAAATACCATACACACAAATCGGAATTCGAACCATGGTCGACTTTGTGAAAGCAGGCATTAGACTCTCGCGTTTCCGACGACGACGATTATTATTATTATTATTATAATTGGCGAACAAAACAACTCCATAAATTGTAAACATTCTGGAAGAAATAATTCTAGCGAAGAAATGTAGGAGATGAGATTTATTATTATTATTATTATTATTATTATTATTACCTATTATTATTATTTTCTAATTTTTTTTTGTTAGTTGCTCTACGTCGTACCGCCACAGATAGGCTTTACGGCGACGGTGGGATAGGCAAGGGCTAGGAGTTGGAAGGAAGCGGCCGTGGCCTTAATTAAGGTACAGCCCCAGCATTTGCCTGGTGTGAAAATGGGAAACCACGGAAACCTATCTTCAGGGCTGCCAACAGTTGGATTCAAACCCACTATCTCCCGGATCCAAGCTCACAGCCGCGTGTCCCTGACCGCACGGCCAACTCGCCCGGTGTATTATTATTATTATTATTATTATTATTATTATTATTATTATTATTATTATTATTATTATTATCATCATCATCATTTCATAGTATGAAAGAAATGTATATTTTTATGATATATATGCACATAAACATATCCGTGTTCGTTGAAGTTAAAATACAATGGATATTGTCAAAGTAAATGAGTGTAAACTTGTAAGAAGTGTTAAATGGCTCGTACCATTAATGGATTTACTGGTACATTAAACTTTATACAGGGCAATTAAGATACAGGCTGTACCTGTCATTGAACTCGAAAGTCGTAATCGTTAAAGTGCAGCTTCCTCTTTGTGTTGGATTATAAAATATTTGAAGATATTCCATCTCCTTCCTAGAGAGACTATGCTGCTCTTTTAAAAATGGAATGCATATGTGACTCATTCCTTTCTTTTCTTGGGAATAGCGTCTTGTCTGAATTATCATAGAAATGGCCTCACTCTGACAGGAGAAATGCTAAGGATAATTATGTCCTCTTCAGGGGTGGTAATGTTTAAATTAAAGAATTCTGCCAAGAAGATGAGTTTTCTTCAATGAGAAATATTTTCTTTCTCTATGTTAACTGTAAACATTCTTGAGGCAATGAAAGACCACAGCGTCGAATTTATTGAACGGCAATATGATTCTGTGATAAAAGTACTTAATTTAGTTTCTAGCGGCCTAGGAAGTGTCTTAATAAATCCATTGGTTTTGAAAGAAAGGATTCTAGTGAAGATTCATTTATTATTATAATTATAATTATTATTATTATTATTATTATTATTATTATTATTATTATTATTATTATTATTATTATTATATCGTGAAGACAAATGTTAGATATTATTGTGAGAATGTCCGGCTCCATTGCTAAATGGTTAGCGTGCTGGCCTTTGGTCACAGAGATCCAGAGTTCGATTCCTGACAGGGTCAGGAATTTTAACCTTAATCGGTTAATTTCGCTGCCACGGGAGCTGGGTGTATGTGTCGTCTACATCATCATTTCATCCTCACCACGACGTGCAGGTCGCCTACGGGAGTCAAATCGAAAGACCTGCATCGGGCGAGCCGAACTTGTCCTCGGACACTCCCGGCACTAAAAGCCATTTAATTTCTCATTGTGAAAATCTTGCACTAGGAAGTTATGGCAATGATGAGAAATAAATGGCGCCCCCTGATTAGGGAAGCTGATCCGTTTTAACAACGATGAAGCGAGGATTGAGAAGAATAGAAAGCCGAATTTCGTCGTGAGAAATTTTCGTGTAAAACAAACTGTAAAAGAGATTATCAAGTGGTAGCCTATGTTTTAGGTCCCCTCTGAAACGCTCACCCGGTAAATATTTTTGAACAGCTTATACCAAGTTTCATAAAAATCTACCCATTCTTTCTCCCGTGATGTTGCAATTGACAGACAGACAGACAGATAGACAGACAGAAATTAAACTGAATCTGACATCGCCCATTATATATTCTGGCAGGTATGTTTCGGTTTAATATTCAAAATGTACAGTACATAGACTGTCTTATAGGCTTACAGTGCGGGTAAAATAGAACTGCCCGGAAAATATTTATAAGACTGACACGGAATTGACCCTGGTTAATGAACAGGAGAACTATCCTTCATAGGAAATGCTGGAAACCGTGATTTCGATGCCCTAATCGGTTGCTGTCACATGCATGCATGTGCGCATCTCTCGCAGGCTCTGTCCCGACTACGTCTCTGTGTCATCACTCGTGAGTAAGTGAGGGAATGAGAGGAGCAGACGTGTTTAGTGACCAGTTGAATGCACCATAAAGTGGTGTTCAGGATAAACCAGTGCGTGTTTAATGTGAAGTGTTATGTGAAGCACGATTCGTGTAAAACTTAGCGGAACTGTTTGCGCAAGAGTTTAAGACTGGAAGTGTTTTGACAAAACCTCCAGCAATGTCTGCAATGCAAAACTTATTGGCAAAATGGTGCGAAACGGGCTCTGTAGCGAATAAAAACCGTAACTATCCGAAAAGAGAACATCGGAAGACCTTGCTCGAATGAAGGAACGACTGGAACGAAGTCCGACGAAATCTCAACGCCGTTTACCTGTGCAAGTAGGAATTAAGAGAGCGTCGTGTCAGAATATTATCAAAAGGGACATGCATCTGTATCCTTACAAATTTACCGTTGTTCATGCGTTAAAGCGTCCAGACGAACCTTCACGTGTTGAGCATCCGGGAGATGCCCACGCACAGACATACGGCAGCAACAGATTGGTGCATCAAAATCACGGTTCCCAGCATTTCCTGTGACGGCCAGTCCTCCTGTTCATTAACAATTTCGGGTCAATCTTATAAATATTTTCTGGACCAGTTTTATTTTGCCCAGCCGGTTTATCCTATCGAAGGTAAAATATCCGCCCTCTGACGTAGTCCTTCTGTGGGTGGGGGTGGTCGAATAGATCTACTCTATCCCCTACCTTCTGTCAGAGCGACAGAGGGGGAAGCACCCAGGGACTCTCATGTTGGGAGCATAGGTTGGTGACCTGAGGTCTCCTAGCTGAGTCTGAGATTGCTTTGACTTGTTTGTGCCGCGATATGTGCATTTCCAGACTTCCTCTCTGACCTCCCTTGCTCGACTCTTGTTCACTTCCTACAACGATGGTATTAGATTTACGAGACCAAGAGAGTCATTCCTTATTATTATCGTGAGTTTCCTCGCGATTCCCTGGCAATCGCCGAAAATTTGGTAAACACCAGGCTCCACCGGGCAGTGATCATTGCGTGGAGGGCCAACGGTACCTACTACAATTTGTTTAGTACTTATAACTGTATATTAGATTTGATTTGTTCACTACTAACAACACAGGGTTTAACTTGGAGGAAAACTCTATATAGACTCTTTGGAAATAAATAAATAAATAAATAAATAAATAAATAAATAAATAAATAAATAAATAAATAAATAAATAAATAAATAAATAAATAAATAAATAAATAAATAAATAAATAAATAAATAAATAAAAATTAATAAATAAAAATAAATAAATAAATAAATAAATAAATAAATAAATAAATAAATAAATAAATAAATAATAAATGTCCGCCTCTGTGGTGTAGTGGTTAGCGTGATTAGCTGCCACCCCCGGAGGCCCGGCTTCGATTCCCGGCTCTGCCATGAAATTTTTGAAAAGTGGTACGAGGACTGGAACGGGGTCCACTCAGCCTCGGGAGGTCAACTGAGTAGAGGTGGGTTCGATTCCCACCTCAGCCATCCTATAAGTGGTTTCCCACATCTCCTCCAGGCAAATGCCGGGATGGTATCTAACTTAAGGCCACGACCGCTTCCTTCCCTCTTCCTTGTCTATCCCTTCCAATCTTCCCATCACCCACCAAGGCCCCTGTTCAGCATAGCAGGTGAGGCCGCCTGGGCGAGATACTGGTCATTCTCCCCAGTGTATCCCCCGACCAAAAGTCTGAAGCTCCAGGACACTGCCCTTGAGGCGGTAGAGGTGGGATCCCTCGCTGAGTCCGAGGGAAAAGCCGACCCTGGAGGGTAAATAGATGATGATGATGACGTTAATGATGAATAAATAAATAAATAAATAAATAAATAAATAAATAAATAAATAAATAAATAAATAAATAAATAAAGTCATTCAATTTCACGCTTCTCGTGGCCCATCTCTTTCTATTGGCCTTTTTCCTTCGATATAATTCCCCTTAAAATAATAATCACCACCACCATCCCTTGGGTAGGGGTTTCACAGACGTCTTTTACCCGAAATCGTCGTGTTCGATTCCCAACCAATGCAAGAGTTTTAATTCCGGACCGAGGGCTGGAGCGGGGTTCACTTAACCTTGTGAGACAAAGTAAGGAACTAAATGATATGGGAGACAGCGGATCTGGTCACACGAACCAAGCAATACGCTGACAACGGGGGACTACAATATCTACCGACCATCTGGAAAGCCAAGAGTCAAAAATGAGTTGTGTGCACTACGGTTTGATATTGTGACCGCTGGGTGGTTGAATTTACTTTTCAAAAATCCCACATCCATTGGTCGAAGTTTAAATTGCAGCTGCCTTGGTAAGAAGGTAATGATGATGGCACTCGGTTATCGCAACACTAGATTCAATGTATGTAAAACTGTAAATAAACTACAAAATTATCAACTAATTAGTTGTCGTACCCGTCGTTGACGGGTTAGTTTTTGTATGAGACCAGCAGTAACACCATTGACTGGCAGCAGAAGCGACAGAGCACACCTCAGCTAACAATAGAGAGTCAGTAATAATAATAATAATAATAATAATAATAATAATAATAATAATAATAATAATAATAATAATGGCGTGTGGCCTCCGAAGACGCCCGGTGCAGGTCTTTCAATGTGACGCCCTACAGGCGACCTGCGCGGCTACGAGGATGGGCCCCTACCTATGATGAATTCTAATGCTTAAGACGGCACTCATACCCAGCCCCCGAGCCATTGAAATTAACCAATTACGGTTAAAATCCCCGACCCGGACGGGAATCCAACCGGGACCCTCTGGATCAGAGGCCAGCACGATAACCATTTAGCCATGGAGCCGGTCAGAGAGTCAGTGAAATATTATTATTAGTAAGTTTCAGGGATTCAGTACATAGTAGACCATCACATATTGATGCATTCGAAGCCAAGGCTTTCAGCTCCCTCTTTTGTGTGAGGGCATATGATGCTGTTAATGGCGATTTGTTCATTAAACGGGGACGTTCAGCCGAGAGTAGACCCCTTAGTGCTATTCGATAGGAGTAGGCTATTTGCCGGTACCAGGGTACCTACTGTCGTATATCACGTCATTCATGTCATCTCATTAACTCCTCTCAGAAGGTTGAAGTTAGAAGGGACATCCCGTCATAAAACTCTTACGAGGATTTCTCTAGCTGTAGGCCCTATACCGTACGCGTAGAAGAACGTGACATGGGTTGAACACACACCTACAGTAGGAAATGAAAGTCAATGAAGTGAAAAATAGATATTGCAAGACCTTACACATTAAGTTCGTTTACATGCATTTCACATTGTAATGTTATTTATAGTGCGTATTACCATGTATTGCTTATAACATAATGGGCATTAACACACATCTGGACGTCAGGACCCATTACCACCTAGCCTGTGTCGTGTTCGAGGTTAACGCATTAGTTTCCTGGTAAATTAATTTCTGTTCGATCTCTATTGAGGCTTTCACTTCTAGTATACGGTTAGAACACATATTTAAAACGTTCAGAGTCACTCCTAAGAGATCTGACGATTTTATCGTTGTCACCAGCCAAACTGAGAAGTCACGAATTACCAAACTCGATAGCTGCAGTCGAGTAAGTGCGGCCAGCATCCAGTAATCGGGAGATAGTGGGTTCGAGCCCCACTGTCGGCAGCCCTGAAGATGGTTTTCCGTGGTTTCCCATTTTCACACCAGGCAAATGCCGGGGCTGTACCTTAATTAAGGCCACGGCCTAGGCCTTTCCTATCCCATCGTCGCCATAAGACATATCTGTGTCGGTGCGACGTAGAGCAAATAGCGAGTCACGAATTACGGGTCCCGAGTCGGAAATTACTTGAGAAAGTGAGGCTATTTCCTTTCCGCGACTCCAATACCAATAGCACGCAGTCACCTGCCCAAGTAGGCACTGACTACAATCAGTGTTCCTTTACTGCAGGGGCACTACGCAATGCGGTCTTTCAATTGGGCCACGTCGCTGGCTATATGTTTCTGCAATACTGGTATGGAACCTGATGCTTATACACTGTTGATTTTACATTTTAATGCTGGTATGACATATTAGATATAGGCCTCGGTCTTCCTTCCCTATCGCAATAAAAAACACACACACAGTCATTCCGTCATCTCTCTCTCTCTATCTATCTCTATCTCTCTCTCCCCCTCTCTCTGCAGACACCTATTTTGACACTAGGCAAATGCTTGGGGTGTACCTTAATTCAGGCCACGGCCGCTTCCTTCCAAATCCCAGGCCTTTCCTATCCCATCGTCGCCATTAGGCCTATCTGTGTCGGTGCGTCGTAAAACCACTAGCAAGGAAACTGAATTTAAGGTATTAGAAATTCTGTAAATCTACGTTGATTGATTGATATCGAAACGGTTTCATAATATCACAAATATCAGAAAAATTGTCAGATTATTATCATAACTTGTTTGAACGCTATTATTATTATTATTATTATTATTATTATTATTATTATTATTATTATTATTATTATTATTATTATTATTATTATTATTATTATTATGATAATATAGGTAAGAGTTTGACGACCACTACTTCAACTATACATAAATTAAAAATGAAATAATAATAACAGAAACAAAAATGGCGTGTAGCGTGTTGACGCCCTACAGGCTACCTGTGCGTTTGTGAGGATACGGCCCTATCAAGGACGAATTCCAATGCTGAAGATGGCACAAACACCTAGTCTTCAAACTGGAGAAATTAACCAATGGAAGTTAAAATCGCCGACCCAGCCAGTAATGGAACCCATGACACTTTGGAACAAAGGTCAGCATGCTAACCACTAAGCCATGAATTCGGAATATGCTTGTGCTGAAACATGGGGAGCATTCTTAAAGTAACAAGAGGTCTATTTAAGAATGAGCATTTATCTGAGAACGTATAACCTCAATTATGAAAAAGTAAATGGTATTTAGCCCCAATAAAATGTCAAGTTTTCGATTCTACAGTAGTTTTTCAGAACACATTTCCGAATTCCATCACCAAATCATTATTATCACACACGACAATAAGGTTCTATATTGCAATCAAGAGTTTTTAACACTATGTGCAAGAAGGCGATATTAGAGTTCTATCTAGTATATAAAGCACGCAGCAAATATGTACAATTCAGGACCAAAAATGCTTTTGGCTGAAAATTTAAGTCCCCGAGTACATCAAGACCTAAAAGAAAGAGCACATTATTATGGATATCTTGGCTCGTTAATACACCGAGAAATGCACTCCTGTGATTTTTGAACAAGTTTAAATGTCAAAATTCTTTTAAAACTTCCCTAAACGCTGTTTTCACTTTTATAACATAATATAATAACTAAAGTATATTGACAAAGTGTGCATTGGACAAATGTAAAAGAGAAAGAAAGAAATATTAGCACAGGACAGGTTTTACTAGATTTTACGCTTGTGCATGCATACAAGTGTTGGCACAGTGTTTGTATCAGGAAGAAAAAATATAATTTAAATTAATCTAATCTGTTAATATTTAAAAAAATTTGTTATACGCAAGGAACCTAAACTTAACAGATAAAACTATTAAAACGTATGAAATATATGTAAATGTTTTCGATGAAATTCACTTTGCTAGCAGAAAGTGAGGGCCTAATTTAATGACTATAGAAAGAGAAAGTAGGAAAACAAGGTGAGGAAAAGAATGTTGATGGTAGGGGGGATAAACAACAGCACATTACCTCACGACATTTGCATACAAGAACTAACAGACAATACACACGACATCACTAGACTAGAGGCCACCACTTAAAACACACTTTTAACTGCTCATGCTACAACCATACTGTACCGGAGTAGTGTCCAAGAAGACCTGGCTCTAATATACATACTGATGTACGAAACACCTTCCACAACACAACCCTTCCTCGGGCCCTCCCCTACATTCAACCCTCTCTTGTCTCTCATGCATCTTTCTTTTTTTATAATATATAAATAAATGTGCATTGTAGCCAGGGCGTCAGGACAGAAAATATAAGGGGAGTTCTCTTTCCTCAACGCTTTCAGTATTCTTTTTACCAGAGAGCTGACCCCCTTCCCTTCCACCTCTATTCTCTCCCCAGGAAATCTTGTCCGTCACACTTGAACCCCCTCCCCTCCCCCTCTCCCTCTCTCCCGGCTAGTCTGTATGTGCTATAATGCATGCATGCCTGAACCTATACCCATCCGACTCTTTGCATATTATTATAACTGTGTTCCTGTCTTCTTTTTCCCGTGTGTTAATACCCGACTGTGACGCAACGCATGATCAACAACGGAACGGAAGGACCATGTTATTAGTATGCAAATAGCATGCAAAATGAAGGACTTGGAAAGGCAAGGGGACGGGGCTAAGGCAGGTGACGATCACTCTTGCCGATCTACTCGATACATTTTCAAGCGATACCTCTATGTTGTTAACATTATAATTACTATTATTGTTCTTTAATCAAGAAATACATAGCTGAAAACTGTATGTAAAAATTCTTAAATTGATGATGATGATGCTTGTTGTTTTAAGGGGCCTAACATCGAGGTCATCGGCCCCTGATGGTACGAAATGAGACGAAATGCAATGACAAAATAAAAATACAAAATCCTCCACTGACCAGAATTTTAAATGTTAGGACGAAAAATGAACGAATGGATATGAAGTTAAAACAATCAGTGGAGACGACCCGCAATGCCTCAGTCTCAGAAACTGACGGAAAACAATAGTAATACTGACCAAGGGGCTGCTTCTATAGCTCAATACTAGATCGATGATGCTTGCAAGCTAAAGGCGTCCAAAGTATAGGTCATCGCACCCTCATAATAGTACCTATCGCTTGGAAAGTAGAACCATGGTATTTGACATGGTGCGGTACTAATCAACAGTATCGTAGACTCGCGGTATTCCACACATTATTGTACTACTAACAGGTAATGAAATTCGCACAGGTAATACAGACCTATGATGTTTCACACATAGCGGCGCCATTTACAGACATAGCAAACCCATGGTTTCCATTACATACGTGTACTAACCACAGAGACTCGTACTATCCCGTGGTGTTCCTTATATAGCGGGTACTAATCACAGGAAAGCCAGAACCCTGGTGTCGCTCATATAGTGCTACTAATCAGAGGAAAGCCAGAACCCCGGTGTCGCTCATATAGTGCTACTAATCACAGGTACCGTAAAAGCCTGACCGCACGGTGCTCCTGATTGCTACTAATCACAAACCTATTTGGTACCTAACATAGTGGTACTACGCGCAAGTAATAACGACCCATGGTGTTCCACGGGTGGTGGTACTAATCACAAGTAGTTTCATGGTTCTAATCCAATCATCCCTTGGTCGCCCCTTTTAGTCGCCTCTCAAGACAGGCAGGGGATATCGTGGGTGTATTATTCGTCTGCCTCCCCCACCCACATGGGGTCTTTGTTTGGTCCGCGAGAGGTATTTTATTTCCCTCAAGTCCGTCGGCAAGCCGGTTAGGACCCCCCTATCCGCCACCTGGGACGCGCCACGTGGGAGTATCACCTCTCCCCCTGCTACGCCTGGGTAGCAGGTTCATGGAATTCTTAAGTTAGGTACCCTGCTAGTTCATTTTGTACCGGGCGAGTTGGCCGTGCGCGTAGAGGCGCGCGGCTGTGAGCTTGCATCCGGGAGATAGTAGGTTCGAATCCTACTATCGGCAGCCCTGAAGATGGTTTTCCGTGGTTTCCCATTTTCACACCAGGCAAATGCTGGGGCTGTACCTTAATTAAGGCCACGGCCGCTTCCTCCCAACTCCTAGGCCTTTCCTATCCCATCGTCGCCATAAGACCTATCTGTGTCGGTGCGACGTAAAGCCCTTAGCAAAAAAAAAGTTCATTTTGTTTTCTTTGTTTCATTCGCTCTATAGATATCCATGCTCTAAAGCATTGGTTTCCAAACTGAGACCATGGCCTGCTAGGAGGGGGGGGGGGGTAGTGACTTGATTGGTTTTACAAGAGGGCATTAAGAAGTGTGAGAGAGGAGTTTTCTTCCTATAGGTTTGCAACTACTGCACAAATTCGATTATTAAAGGAAAATATTATTTTTAATTATTTGATAAATTAATATACGTGGAAACAATTAATTGTTCCAAAAAGGAGCACAATTTTATCACCAAGTTCGGTCTCTTCTATGGGATAAACAAATACCTTTAAGTACAGAGAGAACCCTTTATCAGGTATATTTCGTGCCAATAACTACAAATGCTCTCGAAACCTGTACAATCAAAAGTTCAGATAGTAGGAGACTACAAGTTGAAGAAATGAAATTTCTGAGGTCAATGCTACACAAAACAAGAAGAGGTAAGATCCGGAATGAAGAGATCCGTCATAATACACCAGTAAAACAAGTCGCTAAGCGAAAATATAAGAACATCAAGACTCAAATGGTATGGCCATATAAAAAGGATGGATCAAATGAGAAGAGGAAGAAAATGGCTAGAAAAGGAACTGGAAGGCAAAAGACCTAGAGGCAGGCCAAGGAAACGGTGGATCACTCAAGTAAAGCAGGACCTGGATGGAAGAGCAGTGGAATAGCACCAAGTTGAGAAGGAAGAAATGTACCCGGGCAGACAAAGATGGAGAGCGCTCTTTACTGCAACTTGGCGACTGGAGACAGTTAAAGGATGATGATGATGATGATGATGATGATGATGATGATGATGATGACGATGATGACGATGATGATGACGATAATGATGACGATGATGATGATGACGATGACGATGACGACGACTTTTATTTAAACTCATTTTCAGACCAACACTTCATATTGGAAGCCGTAGCTTGATATTAACTTATAATTTCCTTTACTTCGCATCGACACAAATTGGTCTTATGACGACGGTGGGATAGGAAAGGCCTAGGAGTGGGAAGGAAGCGACCGTGACCTTAATTAAGGTACAGCCGCATATTAACATCTAGTTGTCGTAAGATTAGTTCCATATATTTCAATTTACAGTAGACCTATATTCTTTTAACAGCCACGCATTCTAATTACTGTAATTACTGTAGGCCTACTATTGTGAGTTCTGGAATTAAGCCTATTCCACATTATTCTCAAATCCCCCTCCCGCCAGTAACTCTCCCTCCGAAGAGGTTACAAAAATCATTGTGTCTGAAAACGTGACCCACAGCTTTTCCCCTTCTTTTAATCTCTCTAATGAGGTTTCTTGTTTCATCTACTTCTCGGAAAATCTGGGTGTTACTTTACTTTTGTGTCCAACTTGCTGAATCATTCTTCTCCACACCCACATCTCCGTTGCTTCCAATCTCTCTTTCACATTTTTCCAGAGTTGAACTTTTACGTTCATACATAAGTACACTCCAGTTCAATTCATTGGACGAATGGTCAGTTCCGAGGGGCGCCGGGTTCAATTCCTAGCCGGATCGAGGTGGTGGTGACGGTGGTGGTAGTGATGATTAATATTTTAAGCGGAAGCACAACTAGTCAATATCCTCTATTAACATTAATGAAAGTGAAAAAGAAAAATGGATGGGCTCCGACACTTCGAAAAATGAAAAATGAAAGTATTGGTCAAAGAAACACAAGGTCCACGAAGGGTGTGAGAGACTCCATAGGCTTATACCATCGAACTCGGGGCCTCCGGGTAAGAGGCAGGCAGGCATGCTACCCCTACACCACGGGGCCGGCCCTACCTAATAACCATAGGGGTCAGAAGTGAACAAGAGTTGAGCAAGGGAGGTCGGATAGGATATATGAAAGTGATAAGCTTGGCACAAGTATGAGGAAACAATGCCAGAACTCAGCTAAGGGCCCCGTAGACGCCAACCAACGCTTCAAAGTTAAGAGCTGCTGGAGCCCCTTTTCGTCACACCTTACAACAGACCGAGGATACCGCGGGTGATGTTCTATCGCCCCAACACTCAGAAAGAAACAAGGCAGAGGATTTTAACAGCTTCTGGTTAATTTCTCTTGATCGGGTTAATTTCTCTTCATCTTAATACACATCCTCATTTACATGTAACACATCAAAACGCAAGAGTGAATACATGCCTTCACATAGAGTTGGCGTCATGAAAAACATCCGGCCGTAAAAAAAAATGAAACTTAATATTCTACTAACTCCCGACCCCAAGTAGTTGGATTAGGCCAGGAAAAGAAAAAGACATCCAGTAAGTACACTCCACACGGAGTTTTTCACAAATGCATTACTTGCTCTATTTTGAATTACTGCTTAATAGATATGTTTTGTTTCGGAAGGCTTTCCAAGCGACGTGTACAAACCCAGAGAAAGATGATGATGATGATGATGATGCTTGTTTTTTAAAGGGGCCTAAAATCGAGGTCATCGGCCCCCCAGAGAAAGAAAAGTGCGATTTACAATAGCGAAGATGCTGTAACAGATCGGAAATACCGTAAGTATTTTTCAGGATTTTGGTCTGAAATTGTTTTGTAAAGGACAAACCTCGTAACGGCAGACCTATCAGTACTGGCGTAGAAAGTCTGAAAGACTTACTTGAAAACAGCGCAAGGATCTTGCTGTACCCTGTGTTGTGCCGATCTTAAGCAACTTCCCTGCCTGGGCTGTATAGCGGTACGCAGCTTCATTAAACGAATATTAGTGGTTTCGAGGAATGAACTTATTTCCCCATCATATTTGCTTTTGTTGCGTTGTTCTTTATTGAGAAGAAATTATACCTCTAGTCATAAAAGAATCAAACCGACAAACTTCTTTGGGGGGAAAGCACGGTGGAGGAGGGCATCATCGCACCTAGCACATGAGACAGCTCAAGTTGAATTTAGTATTGTGTTTGTGTGTCTCTCTCATGGGTCTAGTTCCAAGCGACTTCGCACGTCAAAAATGTTTCTACTCCAGATTTATAATTAAATCAACAATAGAAGGACCGCAGCAAAGTCCGGATCTATAAAGACCAGACGGGCCAAATTGACCCTGGCAAATGATTAGTCCGACTCCTTGGCTGAATGGTCAGCGTGAAGGACTTGGATTAAGAGGATCCCAGGTAAGATTTCTGGCCGGGTCATGGATTTTAATCGCATCTGATTAATTCTTATGGCTCGGGGACTGGGTGTATGTGTTTGTCTCCAACATTCTCCTCCTCAAATTCAGACAACACACACTACACTACCAACCACCACAGAAACAAGCAATAGTAATTACATCTCTCTACGTAGGGTCGGCGACAGGAAGGGCATTCGCCCCTAAAACAGGTCCAAATCCACATTTACGACAGAGTTTGTACCCGCGACCCCACACGTATGGGAAAAGCGGTGGAAGAGGGGAGGAAGAAGAAAAGTAGAAGAAGAACTATATCAATGATTTTATATTTGAAATTGCCTGTTTCATTATAAATTTACTTTACTACCTCAATACAAGTTTGATTTGATTTAATTACATTTATAAAGTGCACTGAAGAAATTATTCCAGGTCATTATCTGTTTCCCAAGGAATAACAACTAGTCTGTAGCAACTTATGTATCTCATGTTCACATTATTTTTTACTCGAATGTAATTATTCACTGCTCATTAGCACTGAGTTTGGTATACCACACTCTTCTTTTCTTCTGACCCTTATCACACACTGCGTTATCTCAACCTGAATTTGTTTTTGCTGAATGATGAGGAACGAATATTGCAGTTCTGCCTCTTAGTACCTCTCTATATAGCGTCGTTACAATCTTTATTGTCCTCGAAGTCACATTCCTTCATAATTCTGTATGCTACATAAGGTGCTCGGAGTTCTGAATTCATATTAAAAATAAATTGCCTTCGGCTTATTCTTTTACCAGTTACTTCCTTGTATAATATCAAACATTTTATGGCAGCCAAATCTGTAACATTGTAGAAAACATGCACCCGTATTTCTGGTTAATCGGGTCGACTAACCACTATTCCGATACACCAGTCCCTAAGAGCTAAGCAATATCTTGACGTTATTATGAACCGAGTCCATCCGTTGTATTCCCTGATGGTGACCGCCATTTGCAACAGGACAATGCACCATTCCACACTGCCAGGATTGTGAAGGACTGGTTTGATGATAGTGAATTTGCTTTAATGTCGTGGCCCCCAAATAGCTCCGATGTGAACCCCATTGAACCTTTATGGTTCAACTTGGAGAAGTGAATTCGTGCTGCATCCCCACCACACAGCAGTGTACGGCAAATGGAGAATCTGCTGTTGCCCTTTTTTACCCAGCAGTCCGTTTGTTGAACCTCATAAACTTCACGAAAGCATAGCTTTTAGAAGATTAATGTATACATTTCGGGGTATTTGGCAGATTCATTGGTTCAGTGGGGAAAGTAAGGGAAACTACTTCACTAGCAAGTCTCTTACATACATACATACATACATACATACATACATACATACATACATACATACATACATACATTTATACTTCTCGTTCGAAATTTACGCAGCCTGTATTTGTTTTTTCCAAGTGCATAGCTCATTAAATATATTCTCCCTTTTATTTAAAGTCTGGGCAAGAAAAACCCAGACGACATTAGCGCAAATTCCTGCGATCTAACTCTACAGAAGGTTTTGCATACGAAACTATGTTGTTAGTTGTAGGCATATTGGGGATCCTCCCTTTCATTTAAAGATTGGACAAGAAAGAATGCACTTCATGAAAGTTGTTGCAAACGATAAATCGTTTAAACTATTTAACATTTTTACATAAAATCAGTAATAACAGCAAAATCACAGAATCAATCCAAATAAACACTCGATGTCTTTCAGAACGTTAAAATTTTGTTTATTGTAATATCTACTCTTAGTTTGGATTATTATAAATGTGAATTTTGGTTGAAGTTTGTTCATCCGTTTAGAAATGTAAACCAGATAGACAGAAAACAAACCAGCTCCAAATTATGTGATGAATAGAAATGCTTCACGATAAATACCTGTTTGAAATGCTTTTTTTTTTTTTTTTTAGTACTATTTGTATAAACGGTAAATGATCATTCATTAAATGAAATCTACTTCTAACGAACTTTATCACCGTTGTTGTCGGAACCTTTACGAACCTCGGGCCATGTTTAATGGCTAGCTCCCGAGTCCAATAATGGAGCAGACTTATAAAGTAGAGATAGAATTTTAGAAAAAAGAACCTTTGGAGAAACCTAGTAATGCCGACATGATACTACACCTAATACCACTACTACATCACAATATTCAGCAAACGGCTTGCAAGTCAATATTATGGAGATATTAACTACACCAAAATCAGAAGCAAGTCTGAGGGCTTCTCCCTGTAACATGGCCCACATACAGGTAATGTCTCAGCAGGGGCTCGATTGACCCAGGCGAAAATCACATTGTTCAATTCTTCTTATGGCAACTACCATCTTTTCTAGATGTCGTTATTAGAATTTTCTTCCTATTCCTTACGATTTACATTGTAGTTTAAGATTTGATTCCTCCCGGACTTAAACGGGTTTGCTATACAGTATCACGTTTAGACTTTCCTTTATCACTATCTTATTCGTATTATAGAAATAAGATTCATTTTTGCTTAAGCACACTCACCATGACTGATCTCTAGCAATAATTAAAATCAGACATTCCAAGAATAGCGTATGCAGGATAATACAATACTTCACTGTAAATAATTTTCGCCAGCTTAAGTGGCTCGGATGGTTGAGGCGCTGGCCTACTGACCTCAACTTGGTCGGTTCGTTCCTTACTCTGCCGGGTAGTATTTGAAGGTGCTCAAATACGTCAGATTAGTGTCGGTATATTTACTGGCACGTAACTCCTGCGGGACTAAATTCCGGCACATCGGCGTCTCCGAAAACTGTAAAAAAGTAGTTGGACGTAAAGTCAATAACATTATTTTTATCAAATAATTCTTCTCATTTTTCTGGTCGTCTAAAAGGGGAAATATTGTAGATTTATGACAAAATTCATGTTCCTTGGTGGAAGAAAGAGGTGAATATATATTGGTCCTTTGAGACGGTCATTCCGTGCCAGACAAAAACAGTCGGTATTATTGGTGGTTGGAGTAAAGGGTCGGTCGTCTGGAGAAGTTACACTGTACTTCTCTAAAATAATACTTAACGATCTTACCATCTAACTGTGCTGCATGATTTCTTCACATGAGTGTTCGTTATTCAGAATCTGATTTGAATTGAACACCCTTTCTGTCGAAGAAAGAGTCGTACACACATTTAATTAGAAAAAGAGGAAACCATCTTAAATAATGAGTAAGCTATTGGAATAAAATGTCTTGCAATGTATTTTAATATTGTATTCCTTTGTGACACTGCACATGAATAATTTTCATATGCATGTCAGTCGGGTAATGCACAATTAGAAATCAGTTCTCTGATTGTGTAAATTCGTTTAAAGAGTTGCCCAGTAGCTTGGAGGAGCGAGGTTAAACATTATTGAATTACATTATTAGCTAAGCAGTTGAAGTATTAAAATCACACCATATATTTAAATTTCTGACTACTAAGCCATCCGCCTCATTAAAAATGCAAAACATTTAAAAGAAGGAAGCGGAAGGGAGCGTAAGTGCGAGACTGACAGTTGACAATGAGTTTTGCCCTCGTCTGAGCCACGGGATATGTTAAGTAGTCGTATGTCGTTAGCACATAGGCCTACTTCGTCTTAAACTCTTGACTGATGATGAGCGTAATGGTCTGGGTTTACTAATACATTAATATACTAATTGGATCTATTAATATGAAGAAATGACTTTAATCTTAACGAGCCTCCGTTATGAGCAGAGGCGAATACCATAAACCCACTAATGCCCACCGTATGATATATCATACGCAAAGCGTGCTTTCCAAATTGCGTTATACACTGACTGACAGAGCAAATGCAACACCAAGAAGGAGTGGTTCGAAAGGGATGAAAGTTGGGGAAAAAACAGAGACGGCACGGACGAATAATTGATGTTTATTTCAAACCGATATGCAGGTTACACAATGCGCACGGCATCGACTCATTAGGATGTAGGACCACCGCGAGCGGCGATGCACGCAGAAACACGTCGAGGTACAGAGTCAATAAGAGTGCGGATGGTGTCCTGAGGGATGGTTCTCCATTCTCTGTCAACCATTTGCCACAGTTGGTCGTCCGTACGAGGCTGGGGCAGAGTTTGCAAACGGCGTCCAATGAGATCCCACACGTGTTCGATTGGTGAGAGATCCGGAGAGTACGCTGGCCACGGAAGCATCTCTACACCTCGTAGAGCCTGTTGGGAGATGCGAGCAGTGTGTGGGCGGGCATTATCCTGCTGAAACAGAGCATTGGGCAGCCCCTGAAGGTACGGGAGTGCCACCGGCCGCAGCACATGCTGCACGTAGCGGTGGGCATTTAACGTGCCTTGAATACGCACTAGAGGTGACGTGGAATCATACGCAATAGCGCCCCAAACCATGATGCCGCGTTGTCTAGCGGTAGGGCGCTCCACAGTTACTGCCGGATTTGACCTTTCTCCACGCCGACGCCACACTCGTCTGCGGTGACCATCACTGACAGAACAGAAGCGTGACTCATCGGAGAACACGACGTTCCGCCATTCCCTCATCCAAGTCGCTCTAGCCCGGCACCATGCCAGGCGTGCACGTCTATGCTGTGGAGTCAATGGTAGTCTTCTGATCGGACGCCGGGAGTGCAGGCCTCCTTCAACCAATCGACGGGAAATTGTTCTGGTCGATATTGGAACAGCCAAGGTGTCTTGCACATGCTGAAGAATGGCGGTTGACGTGGCGTGCGGGGCTGCCACCGCTTGGCGGCGGATGCGCCAATCCTCGCGTGCTGACGTCACTCGGGCTGCGCCTGGACCCCTCGCACGTGCCACATGTCCCTGCGCCAACCATCTTCGCCACAGGCGCTGCACCGTGGACACATCCCTATGGGTATCGGCTGCGATGTGACGAAGCGACCAACCTGCCCTTCTCAGCCCGATCACCATACCCCTCGTAAAGTCGTCTGTCTGCTGGAAATGCCTCCGTTGACGGCGGCCTGGCATTCTTAGCTATACACGTGTCCTGTGGCACACGACAACACGTTCTACAATGACTGTCGGCTGAGAAATCACGGTACGAAGTGGGCCATTCGCCAACGCCGTGTCCCATTTATCGTTCGCTACGTGCGCAGCACAGCGGCGCATTTCACATCATGAGCATACCTCAGTGACGTCAGTCTACCCTGCAATTGGCATAAAGTTCTGACCACTCCTTCTTGGTGTTGCATTTGCTCTGTCAGTCAGTGTATCTCCGTCACCGGAACTGTTTTAGAATTTTCAAAGGCATCATTCAGCGCGTCAGGGACGCATATAATGTTTCCTATCTAATGGCATTGTTGTTTTCCTCCAGTTACGACGATAGTTGGCAAGATAGTGTGGGTAGCGCAGCAGGCTGGCAAAAATGACGCACCTGTGTGTATTTATAATTATTGTGGAATTGAGCTATGAAAAATTATTCATATTTCGGTATATTTGTTACTGGAATAGTATGAGGATTTGACCTCGTATGATAGTTATAGTACGCGCACTTTTTCTTGAGCCCTAGTTCCCATTCGTTACTATGGAGATCCGGGCTCAAGATAAAGTGCGCGTATAGTACTATCTTCACTGATCGAGATGGCATTCAAACACAAATATCTTTTAATGTATGAAATATCATACGCTGGGCATTCGCAAGATGAAATTTTTCAATTTCAGATAAAGTACAATAACAGATGGGGAGACCATTCTGAACATTGTAGACAGCTTAGAAAATGATGATTGTGATGATGACCCGTATTCAGAAGCAGATGAAATAGAATTAGTGCTTACGGGAGCTGTTGATGGCAATGACAGTGATCAAGATGATGGCCCTAGTGATGATGATTATGATGATTATTGTGCTACAGCTCGGGACGTAGGGAAGGGTGTACTTAGACAGGATTATCGAGGTCAGGGGTGTAAAGAAAATTCCGTGTGGCTTAGAAGGGTGACTCGATATATGCATTTCTGAAAATTCGGAGAGAGTGTTTACTGCAGCTGATGAGAATCAAATACCACTACAGAAGGCTCCTACAACTACGGAATCCATTGATGTATCTTCCGAATGGAATAAATCCAGGAATCCACAAAAGAAAGTAAGAAAAGTAAGAAATTGGGTAAACAAGGAGCTTAAGAAGTGGGCCATGTTTACAAAGAGAGATGTGCCAGAACCATCATGCATTCAAGGGTGGAGTGTCAGTAAGTTCACTCCAGTGTTTTGTTCAATTCCATATGATGAAGTGATTACTAAATGGTGATGGAGAGAATCATGAAAACGAACAATACGATGTTTTCTGTGGTTACTAATAAGTTTCTGTTGTATTAGAAAAACAACAGTAGGCTTCAAAATTCGTTTCAGATCATGCTGACACATCGTATGATAGGTGGGAAGTAGGGACTTTCCCCAGGAGTATTCCTTGCCCCAGAGGGTTCTGAATTATTTAAATTCCATCTATGAGATCAGAATTCTGTTTTTAGTTTTAATTTATGTTGCAATAAATTATTTTTGTTCTTAGTAAATCATAAATAAGTTTGATGTAATATCTTACCCCCTACTGCCCAGCGTATGATATATCATACGCCAAGAAAATGGTCATTAAAATTGAAATATTCAAATTTTTTAAGTATCCTTGCTTCAAGGATCGGTTATAGATGTAATTTTGAAAAAGTACAAGAAAACTCTAAAACAATATTTTTTGGGCATTAATGGGTTAATTCATTTGTGGGTGTGAATATATGTGCTGTTGGGTTATATGAGTGATCTCAAAAAAGTACATGGTTCCACCATAATAGTTTGGACGAAGTTAGAAACTTGCTCATGCACGATGACTTTGCAATATCTTATTATGGAAATTGTGATGAGGACTAAGACATGAGTGCCTCTTCGACATTTGCCGTGTTGAGTACTATGGAACCACCTGCTACTCAAGAGCAGTTTCAGAGGTAACCACTTCGGATACGAGTGAGAGTGATGCTGAGAAAGCAGTGAAGACTATTGATTTGTCTTAGAAAAGGAATACATTGACTCCCAAGGTATTTTCATTTGATAAATCATGAAGCATTGTGAATTTTCTTGCTGTATTGTGTATCTTCCTTAGTTTATTCCAGATTACACGTCTGCTCAGGGAAGGGCTCAAAGAAGAAACAAAATATTGAGCGCGGCGGGCCGTTTGCTCGGCCCTACCGTTGCGTAAGCAATGAGCTGTAAGTTTTCGAGCGCACACTAGTTATGGCAGCCGATTGACTCACGAGCAAGGAAAAGTTCCCTAAGTACAGTAGTTTGGTACACACGCAAACCATCGATGAACAAGTTGCAGTGATCTGTAACATCAATAACGGCTGACAGAGTGCATTAGTAGTGCCGACACGAATATAGCGATATTGTTAGTGGGCGCGCCTCCTTGACGATCTTGACAGCATACCAGCAGTCGAGGGAGTTTGACTGGTGCCAAATTGTGGCCCTCCAGCTGCCTGAAGCTTTTAGTAACAGTGGCCTGATATTGGAATCAATCGGTTCATTAGGGTACCCACACATGTTTTGAGGCATTAGGCAAGCCTGTGGTAACTCCGCTTGCTATTGGACATTCGACTCTATGTAAGATCTCATGTCACTCCGTACCCTCCAGCCCTCAGAATCAGGTAAAATCCCTGACCTGGCATGGAATCGAACCCGGAGCGGGGCTTCCACGTAACAGGCAGGCACCCTACCGAGGGGCCGACTAATATATCGTTATTGCAAACAGAAATATGGAGACTATGTTTAACAAATCATATTTAGTCTATACTTAGCATTATGCGTGTATGTAGGTATTTGGTAATATATGAAGAACCGGGAGGAAACCTGATGAATCACATTTTCTATTATTTTGACGTAGGCTACAGTATGTTAGTAGATTCGGAACAATACTCGGGCAAGTGAGCGCTTCAAAACCATTCAAATTTGTATACTGAAATTATTTCCAAATAACACGCGAGCAACGGTCGCTTAATATCTCACTGTGAAGAGGAAGGACCATTGTATCCAGCAACAAGTGTCTCACCTCGATATGACGACACCGGATGTTACAATAGCGCTGTCATCTTGGGGTACAAAAATCACCGTGCCACGCGTATCTAGTGTCTCCGAAAACCGCAAAAGTAGTTATTGTATAATAATAATAATAATAATAATAATAATAATAATAATAATAATAATAATAATAATAATAATTAGTGTGGCTCTGGACTCTACCGAAATAGCATGTCGCATGAAGTGTCTTTTGATTCATCTCAGTGATTTCTACAAGTAAACGGGTGAGAAAATGGAGAATATTTGAGGGAATTGTTATGCGAGAAAGTGTGAAAAATTACTTTATTTCGCAAATTGTCGTGACATACGAACAGTAAATAGCTTTAAAATGATGAAAAATTTATATCCCAAAAGTTCAAAATGCACAAGCGCCGAGCAATAAAGGATTTATCGGGAGCGTCTCAAAGTTAAGGTGGCCGGGCGTCGTGAGGCGAGTTACGCGCTACTGTACCCCAGCCGAGCACATCTACCACGCCAGAGGCGGAAATAATTTTGAAGTCATGGGTGTGGATACTGATCAACCTGTTGATAAAGGAGCTCCGCGGCGCCCATCAAAGCTCCCACGACTCTGCATGGTACAGATATAAATTCTGATCGACTTCTGTTCATGTGCATGTTACTTTACGTATCACAGACTCATTGTGCGACTTAGACTTTGTCTTGAAGATGTTTCAAATTGTTTGGAATTAAGAAATAAAATAACAATAAAATTGCAAACCCATACTGAATAGATGTTTTATTTCGATACCTACCACATGGTGCGAATTCACAGCTCCGTTCGATTTTCTTTTACAGGATAGAAGAAATGAAACTTTGTCAAATCAAATCTTTTCTAACACTTTCTCCAATTTTTAAATACGTTTTTGGATACAGTAAAACTTTATTTTACAGATTACCTTAGTTGCAAACCTTATGCTTGTCTAGGAATGAATTGTCAAGGTATTTTTAATGTACAGTAAGTACATAACATACTTGCCCTAATTTTATGTATTAATTATAAATACGTAATTTATATAACTCTTAATTTTGTAATTTATAGCAAGGTAGACCCCTATGTCGTTATTAACTTGCTTTTAGCAACACGTGATCATTTTGTTTTAATATACAGGGTTTTTCATAAAGAATGAACAGATCTCATCAAGCTGTATCCCAACCGTCAGTAGTGCAAGATTAATCCTAAGACACATGTACTTGACTGATGTTCAAGTTTGGTCCTACAAGTGTTCAATATGACCACCACCAGCAGCACGGACCTCATCAAGGCGATAGGACAATTCCTCCCAAACGCGATGTAGCATATCACGATCCACTGAGTTGATCATACGTGATATCCGCTCTTGAAGGCCATCCAGTGTAGTGAGTAATGGCGGAACATAAACTTTGTCCGTGACGTGTCCCCACAGGAAGTCGCAAGAAGTGAGGTCTGGGGATCCGGGAGGCCATGCGAGTAGAGCACGATCCGTAGCAGTGTGTCAACCAATCCACCGTTGAAGAGTCCTGGGAAGGGTCGGGGAGGAGAGGGGAGGAAGGCGCGGAGCACTCTACTGACTATTAATAGAAATATGAGGCTACGCCCTTTGTAACGATATGCGACTCGTTCCGCTGCGTGGCTTGAGTACGGCGCAATAAGCCTTTGAAATGGGTTCATTCTTTATGAAAGACACTGTATTTCAAAAGAACTTTGAACATTTTTTACTAAACCTACTAAATTTTTCAGCCTAGTACAATAATAGAATATACATCACATGTTGAAACATAGTATATTTTTTAAATACAGTCATGGGTGAAATGTGAAACTAGTTTTTTTTAATGTTCATTTGAAAGCATGAAACTAATAGTTTTAGAAGCGCCCCAAATATGAAAACTTTTCTTCCGCGTTGATATCATTTGTGATCTAGTTCATTTATTCTTTATTACTCTCGGAATTATTGTGTGTTCTTTCACATACATAGACAACAAATGTTCTACTATTATGGCAACCAATTTGAACGGATTTGTATCGGGCTCACGGTCGTTTTGACGTAAAATCCGTATTGCGGGGTACATTGTGTAGTTGAAAGTCTCCAGACACTCCACTGAACGCTGTCTGTGTGACGTCTGGCTATGCATCCTAGGGTATTCAACTGCGGGCACAATGCGCCAACATCATAAACGTGTTTTCTGTTATAATGAGGCAACATAGTGAAAATGTGCTAGAACAGTGTATGTTTGTATGAGTCTACAAGTTCGGCCATTCCATAAGAGACATTTCACAGGTGTTACATACACCGAGGTGCACGGTTAGCGATTTTATTGGGAAGTGGAAACGGCATGAAAGCACAGAACCCATTCACAGTTCTGGGAAGCCTAAGAAATTAACTAATCTGGACCGCTGAACACCATAGTGTGCTGTATGAACCAATTGAAATCATCGCCAGACATCCTTTCAACTATTTCAGAGAACATTCGTTGCAGGTCAGGGACAGAAGTCAGTGACAGAACGATACATTGAGAGGTGATAAAACTCAGTTATCAGGGTCGTACTACTGCCTGGAAGCCTATGATCACACCAACGGATGCGCAACGTCTGTTAATCTAGCAGCGTAAGGAAGTTTTATGAAGTGATGTGGCGACAGTAAAATTCTGTGAAGGTCGTGTGATTGTCTGGGATTGTTTTTTTAAGTTTTAGACTCGGACCATCAGTTTTTATCTGTGACACAACGTATGCAGGTGTCTTTGGATTAGCCTGCTCAAAGTCCCGATCTGAACTCCGTCGAATATATTTGGGAGGAAATGGAGGGTTTGTTGTGCGCCAGATCAATTCGCCCTACAACCCGGCAACAACTATTCACAATGCTTCTTGGAGAATGGAAATAAATTCCACCTCCAACACATCATAATTTAGCGGAAAGCCTTCCACAAAGTTAATCCCTGCAATAGAAAAAAAAAGCGGTCTTACATGCTCCGTTACTGAACACGGCTGGCGTGTTTGGAACGAACAGCAAGCGGCGTCTGTATTGCTGAAACAAAATGTCTTGTCAGTATGGGTTTGAAATTTTATTGCTAAGATTTTATTTCTTAACCGTAAACAAATGTACACTTTCAAGACAAAGGCCGTATACAATGTGTGTTTACTGTGGGAAGAAGCATACATATAGATAGATCTCGATGTCATTGTTACGGGTAAAATTTAAATCTATATTGAAGCATGCAGTCGTGGGAACTTCGACGGGCGCATCCGAGTATCTTGATCATGACCAGGGTGACTACGTGATCAATATTCACATGCTTAAGTTCATATAATTTTCCACCATTGGAGCAGTGAATGTGTTCGGCAGGGACCCAGTAACGTGTAACTCGCCTCACGACCCGACGCTCAGCCCCTAGTTCCAGATAAGCCTTTCAACGTTCACCATTGGTGATGTTGGACTTTTTGGAACTCTGATACACTGATCGAAAGATTATTCGATACTTCTGTAGCCGCCTACATAATAAATGCATTTTCCGCAATTCTCCTGACTACGTTTTTATGAAAAATGTCCGCTATTTAACTTATTTTTACGCCATTTGCTTGTACAACTCACCGCGACAAATCAACCAGCACCTCACGTGGCATGCTACCACGTCAGGGTGATAATAGTTTACAAGTGTTCGGCTTAATGGCTAAATGGTTAGCGTGCTGGTGTTTGGTCCAGGTGGTCCCGGGTTCGATTCTCAGCCGGGTTGTGGATTTTGACTTTCATTGGTTAATTCCGATGGCTCCAGGGCTGAGTGTGTGTGTCGTGTTCATCTTTAGAATTCATCATATGTAGGCCCCAAACCTCACAGACGCGCAGGTCCACCTATACGGCGTCAACATGTGAGACCTGTATCAGGCCTCTTCAAAGGCCACAAGCTATTATTATTTTATCGAATACAAGTGACCTTCAAGTGTTGAAAGCGTTCCAATATGACGCAGCCATAATAGCCTTATCATTGACTGCAATGAAGTCTTCAAGTGGATTTACGGACGACAGCTTTGGCAAGATTGCACCCCAGTCGCAGTCAGCATTCTGTGTAACTCCATCTTTTGCGTGTAGCCGTTGTTATAGGCATTCCAGATGTTATTCCATTAAGGGTCTGCCAGATAGGCCAAGATTGCGAAACATGTTCTGAAGTTTCTTCTTTGGCCGATTCCAGTCGGAAAGTCAGAATATTGCTGCCAGTATTGATACATAAATCTGCATGGTGTGGCTGGGGCTGCCCTGGTGTTATTGATGAAACTCCTTTATGATCTGAGAAACTGTTGTACTACTTCATGACCATACAGAAAATTACGGTTGTCCACCTCTTGTTTGAGTTTGTAAGTTTCAGTTCATGCCATCAGATTTAAGTTTGAGCTGTGCCAGTGTGTGGTATAGATTTCAAACGTTTGTTGATTTGAAAATTCTCAAGAGCAACACTAATTGTTAGCTACGGAACACGGTGATTTTTTGAGCTGAAGATGGCGGCGCAGTTGAATAATCCGACGACGTCATGCCGAGAACCGACTCCTATAGACGTATTCTACGTTAAAGGCAACATAACATCAATATTTCACAGTGAAAGTGGTAACTTAATTCTATTGTTATGCAGGTGATTAATAAACATTATGATGCTGCACGAGCAATACCTCGTATCTCATATTCTTATCGATTATTTTCCTTAAGACTGTGTAAGTGTTCGCTCTCCCCATCAAGACACTTGGGGAGATGAAAGTTATTACCTTGGGACACATGAATATCAAACTATATGTGGCTTGCCCGCAAATTGCCACGCAAATAGAAACAATTAACACTCCATGGTTTCCCATTTCTCTATGTGATGTTTGGGCGCCAGGGTTATAGTTTTAAACAAAACTGTAAACCAAAATTTATATTTACTAGCATAGAGACTTATACTTAAATCACAGGGGTAGGATTTTAAATAATTAACCATTAAGTATCGCTTAAGAAAGAAACTTAACGCAATATAAAACACAAATGAATTTATTATACAAAAAAAATGAGATGAATCGGAAAAGTTCCTTAAAGCGTGGAGGAATTTAGAATTTAATTTACTGAATTTACTAATTGCTTGCTTTATCTAATTGAAGCTCACCAATTGCAGCTTTCGTTGAAGTCATCGGGTTTCCGTGGTTACTCGTTCTCTTCTTCTTGATGTAGAATTGGCTCCATGGGCATCCTTCCTTCCTTCTCTGATGTGGTACGGGCTATCTGGACTAGCACTCCCTAATTGCCTAGTATTTAAATTAGACATTGGCCCTATACTTGTAAAAACTGATCAGCGTTGATCGTATGAGGAGAAAATTCAGAGATATGAATTTTTCCATATTAGTAGAAATCTCAATCCAACTGAGCTATACTATTTATACGGTACAGACTTGTACCAAATTCCGTGGACTTGAACTAAACATAGTTCTTCGTCCAGAAGATTTACTGAATATAACACAAGCCGTAAGCTTGTTTCGTCTCACGCAGATCCGATAACATAACCGCAACTAAGTACTGTATCGAAGCGAGCACATACCGTCTCAAAATAACTATGTCTCGGAGAGACCACAAACTGTTTCAAAAATCAATAACGTCGTTTACAGTAGATCTTCTAATAGTAGTTAGGTTCACAGCAGAAGTTGTAGTTAGGTGCCGTTCTCGTGGTGAGAATCTCTATATATCCGGGCTCACCCCCACTTTTGGTAACACCGGGCGAGTTGGCCGTGCGCGTAGAGGCGCGCGGCTGTGAGCTTGCATCCGGGAGATAGTAGGTTCGAATCCCACTATCGGCAGCCCTGAAAATGGTTTTCCGTGGTTTCCCATTTTCACACCAGGCAAATGCTGGGGCTGTACCTTAATTAAGGCCACGGCCGCTTCCTTCCAACTCCTAGGCCTTTCCTATCCCATCGTCGCCATAAGACTTATCTGTGTCGGTGCGACGTAAAGCCCCTATCAAAAAAAAACTTTTGGTAACAGTTCAATCTCAAAACTCATATACAACGAAGTATCTGATTCGTAGATCGAATTATCAAGTCCCCTTCTCTTCTTTCTTGACAAGTCCAGCAGGTGTGGCGATGATGTAGCCGACCAGCTTGCAAGCCTCGCGCGCGGGTTGCTGTTTACTAGCCTTGGATCATGAGTTAAACCCAGTGAGTCATGCAAATTTCCACGCTCAAGAATAACCTTTCCGTATACACAAATATGAGATGAAATGACAACTATATTTCAACATATTAACCAAATCCAATCTATATAAATAAAATTGTTTCTGTTTGTCTGTTTGTCTGTCTGTTTGTCTGTTCCACCATCACGTCGAAACGGCTGGATAGATCTCAACCAAACTTCATATTTAGAGTATACTGACCCCGGGGAAGGTTTCGATATGCATATCATTTTAAAATCTTTGAAAAGACGGGGGTTTTATAGGAAAAACGGTTTTCCTCCATTTTCTCTTATACTATTATAGGCAAAATATCGAATTTGTCGTATAAGGACGAGACAAAGCTCAATTTAATCCTCTTGACGCAAAGAACAAAACTCGGTAAGCCCTACGGGCCCGAAAACCATGTTTTAAGGCCCTAAAACCAACCGTTACGGAGATATTGGCACCACACTACCCCTGCTCTAGGAATCGGATAAAGAAATGAACTGCCGTAACCATGGCAACGCCAGCTCCAGGATTCTAGAGCAGTGAGATTATGCATGTACGTTTGGGCATAGCTGTCAACCAAAATAGGTACAAATAAGACTTAATATCTGGGAAAAAAATATACTGTTGTGTAAGGCACTCATAGGACTCCTTTGGGCGGGGATGGAAAGGGGGTGAAGAACGAGTGTAAAAATCTATATAAATAAAATTGTTTCTGTTTGTCTGTCTGTTTGTCTGTTCCACCATCACGTCGAAACGGCTGGATAGATCTCAACCAAACTTCATATTTAGGGTATACTCATCCCGGAGAAGGTTTTGATATGCATATCATTTTAAAATCCTTGAATAGACAGGGGGGGTTTATAGGAAAACCAGAATGGTTTTTCCACCATCACGTCGAAACGGCTGGATAGATCTCAACCAAACTTCATATTTAGAGGATACTCATCGCGGGGAAGTTTTCCATATGCATATCATTTTAAAATATTTGAATATATGGGGGGTTTATAGGAAAATCAGAATGGTTTTTCCACCATCACGTCGAAACGGCTGGATGGATCTCAACCAAACATTGTATTTAGAGTATACTAATCCCGGGGAAGGTTTAGATATGCATATCATTTTAAAATCCTTGAATAGACGGGGGGTTTATAGGTAAACCAGAGTGGTTTTCCCACCATCACGTCGAAACGGCTGGATAGATCTCAGCCAAACTTCATATTTAGAGTATACTCATCCCAGGAAAGGTTCCGATATGCATATAATTTTAAAATCTTTGAATAGACGGGGTGTTTATAGGAAAACCACAGTGGTTTTCCTCTATTTTCTCTTATACTATTGATTTTCTGTAAACTTCGTTTACCGTACGTGAAACGTCTCTTCATTATAAACAACTTTCGTTATGTTCATAATTTACCTTACTCTTCACATGACGGAGAAATTTACAATTTTCTGCTGGTATCATGCTCTGCATTTAGTGACCGACAGACCGACAACGAACCTACAGGTTACCATGGCAACGTCTCTGACTGCATGCCAGTAGGGAAGTAACGTATTGCCATTTTCCTCATCATGCTTTTAAATTCGTGGTTGTTCCTTGGGTAGATGGCAAGAGAGGCATCAATCGGCTCATCTGCGGGATATTGGCGGAATATCGTTGGAGGTTATAACCGCCCTCGAATAGATTAAGTAATAACACCATTAGTCATCTTCATATTTGTTTACCTAAGAATCACTGAACCTAAATTTCTCCTCTGTTAGCGCTTTATTATATCCATAACTCACGGCATTTATTTATTTGTCGTTATCCGGCTGTCCTCAGTTATAATCCATTTTCTATTAGTTTCAACATTCTTAACTGTATTATTTTCTTCCTTAATTACGCCGTATGTACGTGAATGCTAGAAACTACTGGATGCATTTCCACCAAGATTCGTATTTAGAATACACCTGTCCTTGATAGGTTTCAGGGCAAATATTGTTTCTAAATCCCTGAACTAACTGGGGGTTTATACGAAACCGAAACAGTGATTTTGCACTTCCAAAAAATATACACAACAAAAGTTTATGGAAGTCTACCTACCTTGGTAGAAATTAATGTCTAAACCTTTTTTTCTCATGTGCATCATTTCGATACGAGGATCAATAAGGGAGATATCATTAAAGGACCGTTTTTCTGTACAAGTCCCATCGGACTTAACTCACGAGCGGGTGCGTGTAAAGCGTATTCCTTACAACTTGAAAACTACTGAAGACATTCGAAACAAAATTTATATTTAGCATCCACCTGTCCAAAGGTAGGTTTTAAACGTAAATAACATTTCATGTTCCGGAATGGACTGGCGGTTTATAAGGAACCGAAATGGTGATTTTACTCTTCCACAATATATACAGAACAAGACCAACCTGACTGGAAATCGACCAAACCTGATGGAATTCCACCTCTAAACCTTTTTTTTCATGTGCATTTTTTCGTCAGGAGGATTAATAAGGGTGATATCATGAATGGTCACTTTTGCAGGTTAAGTCCAGCGGACATAGCCCAAAAGGTGTTTTACATGGAGCAGATTCCTTATCTATATAAATCAAATCGTAACGACTGTGTACCTCTACACTGACTATTTTGGCGAAATTTTCGTACAGCTTTCCGTTTAAGGGGTAATAATAACAATCTCCATAATTTTTGATTTCCTGAAAGTCCTAATTTTTACCCGCCTCGCCCAAAATCCACATTGTGGCATAATCTGCCAGAAGAATAAGAAGATAATTGAAATTTGACAAAATTATACGTTTTAGCCTGTAACGAATGAAAAATCCTATATCATTAAATTTTTCATTTTTTATCCCCGAAGAATATCGAAATATGCAGGCAATTTTAATGATGGTGCAGACCTTCGGAAATTCCTATCACGTAACGGATTGCACAATCTCCGTTCAATTTGGAATGATCTACAACCTTGGTCTTATGACTTTATGCCGTATCTGTATCCCTTTTACGTTTGATTTTTCTCTATTAATCGATGTTAAGTCAATTTGGAATTTTCACATGCATTATTCATACTTTCAATTACTTATATGAAATACAGAATCATCAAACTCTTCACGAAAATTGGCCCACTCAGTAGCCATATGTGAGCCAAATGCTACGTATGTAGCTGTCACATTATTATCCGAAAAGTAATGTAATGTGAGATGATCTTACAAAACCTTTACCCTGTTCCACGTTTCTAAATCTGACCCAAGAATAGATGACATATCATTGGACCAGCCATTTAGGCCACTAAATCCGGCGTGTCTTATGGTATAATCCTTTGTCGATATGACGTACGTTTAGTAGCAGTTAATCTGTAAATGAAGGTCTTCAATATTGTAAACACGCATATACTTTCGTATGTCGATCTATATATATTCACTGATGTCGATTTAGCGATCGAGAAAGGGTGGGTCTGCTATTGTAATCAGTACTCCCCACACCGACTTTGACTGGCAGTAGGAAAGGGTTCCTTCTCCAACTCCTGTGTAACTGTCATTAGTAAGGAAGGCCTACAATTGTAATGAATAGTTCCCTTCTCGATTTGACTTGCAGAAGGTAAGTGAGCATGCAGTTTTGTTTAAAACTCCCCTACCCGATTGTGTTTGGCAGTAGGCAAGGGTGCCCGCCATTATAAAGAAATGTACTCATCTAAAATGTGACTGGCATTAGGCATAGTGGCCTGCTATTTTGATGGAAACTCACCAACTTGGTGTGACTGGCAGTACGCTGGCTGGCAGTAGGAAAAGGGGCCTGTCATTATAATGATAACTGCACAACTCAATTTCGAGTGATAGTAGGGTAATTGCCTGCCATTATAATAAAAACTGTAATCTGTCTGGAGGTAGGAAAGGGGGGCTGCCATTTTAACGAAAACTCCCCAAATCGATTCTGTCCGCATAGTAGGCAATGGGGCCTGCAATTATAATGTAAACTTCCCAACCTGATTGTGAATGCCAGTAGGCAAGTGAGCCTGCCGTTATATCACAAATCCGTAACAAACACTTTACATTGGAAACAACGTACGGGGACCTCCCCATGCTCTTTCTCGGATAACGCTAAGAGACATGCAATTTTAAAACTATCTTATTTACTGCATGTACACTATTTACTTCGATAACCGAATACAATGTAGAATACCGTAGCGAAGCACGGGTACATTCGCTAGTACATAATAAATTCCTATCTTTCATAATATAATAATAAATAATAAATGATGTTATAATATATACAATATGATTGCAAAAACCTAATTTACAAATGCTTGACGTAGAATAAATATGTTATTACGAATAATTGCCGATGGCGGATAAACTTGATATCAAATGATATCGCGTAAAATAATAATATATTTAATTAGTAGGGCTGGAGAAGCCTGGACGGTTACAACTGGTCACGCCTCCCAGCTACACATGGATTTGCTGTCCATCAGAACAATGTTCATTGTGTTCATTTTCCTACGCCAATTTGTAAAGGAAAATGAACTTTACCGTGTCCACCTCTTTGGCTGAATGGTCAGCGTAGTGGCCTTCGGTTCAGAAGGTCCCGGGTTCGATTTCCCGCCGGGTCGGGGATTTTAACCTGCATTGGTTAATTCCAATGGCCCGAGGCTGGGTATTTGTGCTGTCCCCAACATCCCTGCAACTCACACACTACACATAACACTATCCTCCACCACAATAACTCGCAGTTTCTAAACATGGCAGATGCCGCCCACCTTCATCGGAGGGCTGCCTTACAAGGGCTGCACCCGGCTAGAAATAGCCACACGAAATTAATATTATTAAAACATTACCGTACCGCTCTGTAGGACTGTATATTGTCATTTAGTATTTACGCACTCCTACAGTATAATGCGTTTAAGGATCATTTTCTTTTACACTTTGGAGCTATACCGCGAGTGTGGTATAATATTCCAACGTTTGTTGGTTTGAAAATTCTCAAGAGCAACACTAATTGTTAGCTACGGGGCACGGTCATTTTTGTCACCTGAAGGTGGTGGCGCTGTTGAATAATCCGACGACGTCATGCCGAGATCAGACTCCTATAAACGTATTCTACGTCAAAGGCAACATAACATCAATGAACTGTATATAACTGTATATTAAACATCCTTCATAGTACAACGTTTGGGCTGCCAGATGGCACTGACATCTCTAAATTTCAGAATTTGTATCTTTATGCTACTTCCACTGCCCTCCCCCCCCCCCCCCCCATCCCGTATTGGTGTACGAGGTCGCTGACTTACATCTCAGCAGTCAGTGTTTGATTTCGAGGCAATGCTTGGTAGTGTCATTGTTAGTGTTTGAAATTATTTTAGTGCCTTCTGATTTACAACATTCTAACACTTTTCCATGTATTTTCAGGAGCGCGTGCAAAAAGTTTTTTGCTACTGAACAACCTCAATAATGCAATGTATAACAGCCCGTACGGTAAGTATCAACGTTTGCAGTTTACACATTTTTCTTGGGAATTGCTGCTTGGTCGTCCCGGGGCAATTTCAAAATCTCAAAAACTTAACCCTAACGAATATTTCACTGAACAAAAGTTACGCAGAATTACATTTAGAGCATATTTATAACACAGCAAATTTTCTTTCTTAGATCCTTTACCAACGGAGATATTTTGCAATATACTTTTTCATGCTACTTGTAAACATATATTAAGGTATTTATTAAATTATATGTACCTACAAAGTATTATGTTCGCCTCCGTAGCGTAACGGTTAGCACTATTAGCTGCCGTCCTCGGGGGTCCGGGTTCGATTCCCGGTACTGCCAGGAATTTAAGAATGGCACGAGGGCTGGTGTATGGTTAAAATGGTACATGCAGCTCACCTCCAATGGGGGTGTGCCTGAAAAGAGCTGCACCACCTCGGGATGAGGACACGAGTGTACTTACAAAGTATTCTTTAGTTGCTACATTAGGTACTTATATAAAATGTAGTTAAAATATCTCCGATAGTTTTCTCATTATAAATGTAAAAACAGACAGAGAGGCATAACTGATTTTCATTCACAGTGTGTCGAACAGTTTAAAACATGCAAAAACATAATACACGGAGTAAATTGAAAGGAAGGCATAGTCCATTGACAACCCTATTACTAAAATAGTTCTACAATTTGAATTCGGTAAACATTATACCCGGAGTTACAGCGTCCCTATCTTCTCACAAAGGCGACCGTGGTTTGATTCCCTACTAACGTAAATGGGACTTTGAAATGAAAAGTAATATCGCTGCATTTCGGACTCCTTGTAAAATTTGAGGCTCCGTGGTCATGATCATGATACTTATAGTCATGTAAAGCTACAAGGTATCTTGCTTATTTATCAACCGATTTGACTGCGCGGTTTGAGTCACGTAATTGTGAGTTTGAGTTCGGGAAATGGTGGGTTCGAACTCCATTGTCGGCGGCCTTCAATATAGTTTTCCATGGTTTCCCATTCCTACACCAGGAAAATTCTGAGGCTGTACCTTAATTACAATCGCGGTCGCTTCCTTCCCAGTCCTATCCCTGTTCTTTCCCATCGTCAGCGTAAGACCTGTCTGTGTCACTGCGACATAAAACAAATAGCTTGCTTGCTTGCAAGACCTCATGGTTACCATGTATTCACACATACTCATTGCGTTCATTTTCCTACATCAATTTGTAAAGGAGTATGAACTTTAACGTACCGCCCTGTAGGAATGTATATTGTCATGAAGTATTTACGTACTCCTACAGTATCATGCATTGTTCACTTACAAAACTCGGTTTGCTTGCTATGTGAGAATATTCCACACATCAGGATTGTTTCCCTACCTGTCTTCTCACGCTACACTATGTAACCAAACACGCTGTCACTCGAATTATTGTCGTGGATTTCTGTCATATTCTATGTGTTTGAGAGCAAACTGAGATTGATTCTAAGCATGATAGATGAGGAGAATTACCTGTCTCTGTTACGTAGTGAAATTATTTAAAAAACGATGGCTCAACTACCCCGAAGGGCCAAGGCCTACCAAGCAACCGCAGCTCATCTCGAAGGCCTACAGATTTCGAGCTGTCGTGTATGGTCGGTCTGACGAATCCTCTTGGCCGTTGGTCTTTGCTATCTATACCAGTGAAATTATTATTATTATTATTTTACCTTATATCCCATTCATATTCCGTGCATGTATTCATTTTCATTTATATGAGATACAGCTTCCTAGATACTGTATATCCCCCCAAACCCCTATGGCACTACAGACCTTAAGGGCCTTGGCCTACCAAACGACCGCTGCTCCGCCCGAAAGCCTGCAGGTTATGAGGCGTCCTGTGGTCAAAACGACGAATCCCCTCGGCCGTTATTCCTGGCCTTCTAGACCGAGGCCAGTACCTCACCGTCAGATAGCTCCTCAATTCTAATCACGTAGGCTGAGTGAACCTCGAGCCTTCCCTTAGGTCCTGGCCAAGAATCGAACCCAGGGCCTCCGGAGAAGAGGCAGGCACGCTATCCCTCACCACGGGGCCGGCTGGTACTGCATATGCCTGCTGCAATTCGTCACAGCAATTTGGTCACGCGACACTTCGTAACCCTTTAAACATTTATATAACGTTTAAGATTGTTCAGTCAGTTGAAGAACGAAACATAACACTTAGAACACTATTAATGACCAGTAGAAAGTTCAGTCCAGTACGTTATAGTGTTGAATTTCATGCTTCGACTGACTGGAAAAACATAAAATTTACATTAAGTTGACACTGAAAAAGATGGCTTCGTTCCTAACAAATTTTAAACATTTATCATATAGAACAAATTATCAACATAGACGAACTAATGATGTTTAAGGTAACCATAAACGAACAATGAACAAAATAACAGAGTTTTGAGACCAAAGTAACGTCATCATCAGATCACACAGTTCAAACTTTCCTGCTGAAAGTTGTTTCTGCATGGACAGTCCTCGTTTTACAACGTCAAGCAAGAGAAAAAAGTTAATTAATTTGGAAGTGATATCTATTCTCCAAACGCCGGCCATGTACAGAAAATTTGCAGTATATGGAGATAAGAACGACATCAAGAATTTTCAAGTATGGTGCATTTGGCAGAAGGGACGCACAAAGTACTGAAAGAAACAGAACATTCGAATGCTCAAGACTGGTAAATGCAAGGCAACCACTACTATGGATGTAGAACAAATATCTAATGAATTTATGGCCTCTGTTATCAATCGACATGTGGCCAATGTTCGATGTGAAAATTTTGAAGAAGTTGCTTAAAAGCGGTGCTGTGCAGGCATTGGAAGGGTACTGCCTCCACACAGCAGGACTCAGGGAGGATTAATGAACATCCTCGACCGATTCAAAGTGAATAAATATTATAGTGATTGGCTGCTTAAATTGCACATATACAGTAGTATACTGATTGGTTTTGCAAAACGGGACAATTTAAAAAATGTGATACGTTATCAAATCTGGATTTGCGATGGAACGTTCAAATCGGATCCCAAAATTTTATGCAAGCTTTACAGCATTTACGCAAATATTCGTGATTGATGGTTCCCCTTTGTTCTAGCTTTCATGAAAGGGAAAACTAAGAAAGCTTAACTGAACCTTTCCAAGTTCTACTTGACGAGGTACAACGACTCGGAGCTGTATTTTCTCTTACACATATCTCCTCAGATTATGAGATAGCTGCAATGAATGCCGTCCGGCAAGTATTTCCAAATTGTCAAATATGGAGGTTAATTTCTGGCGTAAACTACAACTCTATGACTTTCACAAGCTGATATTCAAGAAAGCAATGTGATAGTTCGAAATGATATGCATTCAATGATAAATTACCTTATATGATTATAGCCATTGTCAGCACGTGGCTATTGCCTTCAATGAATTTGGACAGTCTTCAGACAACTTTCTAGTGCACGTTCTGCAACTTACGGAGAGGACAATTACTTTCGAGGGTGCTCGAGAAGCAAAAGCTTCCAGAGGCCATTATAGGCTAAACTTGTAAATGAGGAAGCCCCATCCTTCACTCTCCTTCAGGATGAGAACGCGGAAATCATAAAACCGGTACAGAGTTAGAAGGTCGACGGTTCACCTGGGAAAACGAAGAAAAACTACGTGCACACTGTCTGTAAATTTCAGAGTATTGTTTCTCGTTATGACGAATACAAGAATAATGGTGAAGTTCTGTAGTACCTTAATGCAATGTGACATTCTGCAGCCGGCAATATTTGACGAACATCAGCGATGGTGCAGAATGAACGTTAACAGACCATGGAAATATTGGAAGAGTCAAGAAGTTTAAGTACATGGGTCAAGTAATCCAAGACAATGGGCTATAACAAGATGCAACCAATATCCGCACCCGGAAATTAGAGTGAGCATTCCAATTGACTAAAAATATCTATAAGAAGATGCTGTGTTTCGGAACCAAATTAAGACATTAGAGTACTGTTGTTAGACCAGAAGGCTTACATGCTTTGGAGACCGTGTGCATGAATAGGAAAGGACAAATCAATGGCCTTCTTAAAGGAGAATTCAGGCTACTATGGAAGATTTGGGCAACATATGGGATGACGGGCAGGTTCGAAAGAAATCCAGTAAAGGAGTATGCAGCAAGATGGAACTGACAACAATTAGAAAGAGAAGATTGCTGTTTTATAGGCATATCTTCCGTATAAATAATTACCGGCTCACAAAGAAAATCTGGAAGGAGAAGAGGTGTCCCATCAGAAAATGGACCAAATGAGCGTTGCTGCTAACTGTGGCGTAGCTGAGCAGTCGTGTGTCGTGAAGATGGCAACACGTGGCGAGTTAATCGACTTTGAACATGGGATTATCATCGGCGCACGGCGCGTGGGTCATAGCATTGCGGGGATTATACGCGAATTCGTGTTTCCGAGGTCAACGGTGTCGAGGGTGGATCTTGAATATCGCGGAGATAATGTTACCACCCGCCGCACGGGAAGACCACAGGTGTTTAACGAACGGACATCACGTCGCCTCCGCAGAACCATACTGGGCGCTCGACGGGCTACTGTGAGTCGGATCATAGCCTAGATGAATGTTGGGAGCCAGGAAACCATTTCTACCAGGACTGTAGGCTTCACCAGCAGACAACCAACCAACTCGTGTCCCTTTGCTGAAACAGAGCTGAACGTCGTGCATGGGCCCGCGAACATCGGCAATGGACCATGGAACAGTGGTGGCGTGTGGTATGGCCTAATGAATGCCGGTTCCAGTATCGATCTGATGGGTGCGTGAGAGTGTGGCGTATGCCCCATTAAGCTATGGATCCTGCGAGTCAACAAGTTTGTGTCCAGGCGGGAGGTGGCTCAGTTCTGGTTTGGGCAGCGTTCCCATGGTCGCAATTAGTCCTCATTGTCCGACCGCAGGGAGCGCTGACAGGTGCACGTTATGTAAATATTCTTTCAGACTATCTGGATCCCTTTCTGGCCCTAGAGGGAATGACATGTTTCAGCACGACAATGTGTCATGTCACCGCTCTGTCGTGGCTAGCAGGTGGTTGGAGGAGCGCTCCAGTGAAGTTACGAGCATGGATTGGCCCTCCAGATCCCCCGATCTTAATCCAAACGAGTATTTACGGGATGCTTTACCAGAGGAGCAGAAGAAAGCGCTGATCGATGTGCTCATGAGATACTGGAAGGATGTCAAAGCTGGCAGACTAACAATACACAGACACTGAAAATGAGATTGGTTGTTAACAGGCAGTTCATAGAGTCTCAATTCGAAAAAACAAAACAAAAACTTTCAAAACCTAAATCTTGTTTCATACCGTAGCGAACAGTATCTTGTGACTAAGTTTAGTACGTGACCAAAAATACTTGTGACGAAATGTCGCCTGACCAAAGTACTATTGTAGAAAATCGTACCTTCGATGGTTTGTTATTTAAATGAATTACTGAATTTTCTCTAGCTATTTCTGGAGACTCCAATTGAAAAAATATTCTACCATCTGAAATGTTATGTTATTGACTATTCGTTCCATTAAATATATTTACGCTTTAAGAAGACACTGACGTGCCACAATTTTGTCCCGAAAGAGTTCTTTTAAGTACAGCTATTATAAAACACGAGGCAAGCGTACTTGTTCTTCTTCCATCAATTTCCCGATTACTTCCCACAAGTTTGGGAACGTCCTGTATGTGACAAAGGTCATTGGAAGACGTTCGATCATTTCAATCTTGCAACTCTCTTATACTAAGCAATGACTGACTCAACACAATGACCATGTAAGCAGCTGACACATACGCCAAATTATGTGCTGTTTTATCACTCTATTAAAATAGTCGGCCGAAAAGTTTTAATTCTATTTCTCAACATACTCGCTTTTTCCCATAATATTTATAAATAAAAATGAAATTATATCTGTATTCCGAATCATCATATTAAATCTCTGAGTAGTCTGAGATGCAACTCTCGAGTGACTATGTTTCATATCAAAATCTTAACTTGGAAATTTATTATTTAAGAAATAATTCACAGAAGCACCACGTAATAATAAAATGAGATGGTGTATTTGCATTTCTCGCTCTGTAACGCTAAATTACTGGACCAATTGAGTTGAAATTTGGTACAGATATATCTCCGACATTCAGTTCAAGTTCAAGCCTATTTCGATTCTTCACTAATAGTTGTCCATTTTGTAATTGTGGCCATTAATATGTAGGTACACTTAAGAAAGTGGAAATTGCAACACCATGAAGGCATTGGTCGTTTGTGTTCATTTTCAAGATATGGAATGATGCCATGTAGGTATGTAAACCATCAAGGTTTCAGGCCCATTGGATTGTTGCTACAGTTCTCCCCACGTGATTGGTCGTGGAGGAATCAACTCCAGCATACGTAGTTGACTTGCAGTCTGTGAAGTGAAGTGTTCCCCGTCAAACATGCCTCGACGACAGAGAGAGCACGCTATCAACAACTGTCGCCGTTTCAGAGGGCTCGGATAATTGGGCTGTGTAAGGCTGGATTATCGCTAAGGACTGTCGCTGCACGTGTTGGCCGACAGGCATCTACGGTACAACGTGTATGGCAGCAGTGGTCTAATGAAGGTACCCACACTCGTAGACCTGGCACAGGCCCAGCGCTACAGACAACTGCGAGAGAGGATCGCCGCATCATTCGGATGGCCCGGATGGAACCCCATGCAACAGCAGCGCAAATTCGAGTAGCTGTGGCACTCCACGTTACACAACAAACAGTTGGTAATCGCCTGCGTGCAGCTGGCTTACGAGCCCGTGTCCCTGCAGAAGGTGTTCCATTGATCCCACAACAGCGACGTGTAAGGCTGGCCTAGTGTCGAGAAAGATCGACGTGGGTCGATGAATGGCATAGGGTCGTCATTACTGATGAATCGCGCTTCTGTCTTGCCCGCAGTGATCGCCGGAATCGTGTGCGCCGACGTACCGGGGAGAGGGGCCGCCCAGATCTTATTGTCGAGAGACACACAGGGCCAACACCAAGCATTATGGTCTGGGGAGCTATTGGATTTAATGTGAAATCACAATTAGTGCTTGTTGAGGGCACTATGACTGCTCGACAGTACGTTGATAGGGTACTCAATCCAGTGGTTGTCCCTATGATGGCGAACATTGCTAATGGGATGTTTCAGCAGGACAATGCCCGGGTTCACACTGCACGCGTCTCCAGAGAAGCTCTCCACGACATCACAACCTTAGAATGGTCCGCCAGATCCCCGGACCTCAGTCCTATTGAGCATGTGTGGGACATGATAGGTCGACAACTGGTCAACCGTCCTCAGCCACCACAACTCTGGAAGAACTGACCCGTGCCGTGCAGCAAGCATGGGCCACTATTCCTCAGGGAGCGATCCAGGGCCTTATTGACTCCATGCCACGACGAATTCATCAATATAATGCAGCTCGTGGTCGGCACATCCTGTATTGATTGTTGTCCAAACGTGCGGTCAGAGGGACCTGAAAGTGTAATCATCGAATCACAACTGAACACTCGTCCTGCATGTTCAATTGCAGCAATGTAGCACCACTCTTTCTGGGTGTTGCAATTTCCATTTTCTTCAGTGTATTTACAGAACTTGCGCATGGTTTAAGAACTAAATACCAGAATTGTTAGTCCTATCACAAAATAAAGCTCAGTTATGTTCTTAATATTCAATTTTCTAAAAAAGAGTAATATAGACCTAAATTTTCTTTTAACTCTTTCTCATGAAATTACGCTCTTACATGTTAAAGAACGCATTCCGGTGAATCTAAAACCAACAATAACATCACACAGACTTATTGTTGCTAGCTGAAATGAAATCTCATTCTTCTGTTGCCAATAGACGACAATACCGCAGTAATTGTTGAACACTAACCTGTCAATAATACACACACCTGCTAGTATCCTTAAAAAATTTCATCCTAGCTCACACACTTCAATACTTCAAAATAATCCGTACTATTTTGTATTTCGAAGCATTAATCATTCATTTGTCTTCAGTCCACTGAAATCAACCTTTGCTGCACACAAAGCACCCTCTTCGGATCAGTGTAGAGTGTCGTCCTCCTGAACACAAGAGCGTCGGTTCTAATCCGAATAATGTAGCCGAATGTTTGAAGGGGAAGATTCAGTTCATTCGGCACTTAATGTTGTACGATCGCGGGATGTAAAATATCTCTCTCTGGCCATACGAAAGTTCCTTTTGGGGATCATTATAAGTACCTAGGTGTTAATATAAGGAAAGATCTTAATTGGGGTAATCATATAAATATGATTGTAAATCAATTGTACAGATCTCTGTGCATGGTTATGGGGGTATTTAGGGATTGTAGTTAGGATGTAAACGAGGACATGTAAGTCTCTGGCAAGATCGCAACTAGAGTATGGTTCCAGCGCATGGGATCCTAACCAGGATTACTTGATTCAAGAACTTGAAAAAATCCAAAGAAAAGCGGCTCGATTTGTTCTGGGTGATTTCCGACAAAATAGTAGCGTTACAAAACGGTTGCAAAATTCCGGCTGGGAAGACTTGCGAGAAAGGAGAACAGCTGCTCAACTAAGTGGTATGTTCCGAGCTGTCAGTGGAGAGATGATGTGGAATGACATCAGTTGACGAATAAGTTTCAATGGTGTCCTTAAAAGTAGGAAAGATCACAATATGAAGGTAAAGCTGGAATTCAAGAGGACAAACTGGGGCAAATATTTATTTATAGGAAGGGGAGTTAGGTATTGGTATAACTTATCAAGGGAGATGTTCAATAAATTTCCAATTTCTTTGAAATCATTTAAGAAAAGCCTAGGCAAACAACAGATAGGGAATCTGCCACCTGGGCGACTGTCCTAAATGCAGATCAGTAGTGGTTGATTGATATCAGAAACTTTTTTAAACTGATTACTATTTTATCATGACAGAAAAACACCTTCCAGCCTGAGTGGCTCAAGTTTCGATCCGTGGCTCCATTCACTGGCATTTGAAAGTACTGTACTCTAATACGTCAACCTCGTAGGTTAGATTTGTCGGCACTTAAATCATTCCTGCGGGAGAATTCTAGCACTTTGGTGTCTCTGAAAAACTTAAAACCAACAGCATTTAATATACATTGTTTAAGACTGTGGTCTGAATGATCAAGGACTACAGCAGTATTAGCCGCTAAACCCTGCTAGTAGGTCTGCATGATAAATAAATGGTGGTTCTTTGGTATCCATCCCGCATGTTTGGAATCGTAGGTAAATGATGTTACACGATATCTGAAGCAGCAAAGAGAAGAGATCCTGCCTTTATTCTTGCCAGGTACCCATCAATCCGCCTCAAGAAGTACTCTTACTTATATAGAAGAATATTAAAAGTGAAACCGTGTAAATCTGCGAAATGTAGCCACTTTCTTTGTTGCTATTGGCCGACTGTGATGAAGGCAATGCTTATATCGTTCCCATTAGACCTCGCGATGTATCTGTTACTTTAGGTGAAAATACGAAAATCGTGTTTGTCACTTTCTAGAATTGTCCAGGAAACAGTGGCCCCCCCGTCCGGCAAGGAAAAACCTCATTCAGTAGCTCTGTACAATGCACCGATGTTGATAAGCCTGCTGATTGCATTGTGTGGTCGTCAGAGACGCGACGTGTTGGATCTCTAACCCGTCTTTTGTGGAAAGGGTACTAAAGCATTACCAAATATACAATGATAAGGCGTTCAAACGGATGGTATAGGACTCCTAAATAAAATTTACGATGGAATAAGATGTAAGTCTGTGAACAACGCTAATTATTCTTGCTTTACGAGGAAATATATTCTAAACCGTTTCCCACATAAATCAAAGTCTTCTCTGAGGTACCACATTAGATCCTTTGTAAGACACTGTCAGAAAAAGCCGACACTATGAATCACACAAATGAGACAACCCAACCATTCTCCCGCGCACTAATGACACCCCTTACAAGACGACCGATGGTAAAAGAATAAAAACTTATGCTCATAGACTCTACAATACTCCAAGCTAGCCCGAGTTGTTGACCTTGAAATTTCCACCCCTCATCAAGTCTCCCCGTGGTCCAACTTCAATCCCTCCCACTCGTCGAACATCTTACCGCGGCTTGATCTGCTTACAGCTACCAGACATCCCTACCGCTCCACCTAGCTCGTATACAGGGGTAGACACGCTCATCATATGGTATATAAAGCAAAGATTATCATTAGTTCGTAATAATAATAATAATAATAATAATAATAATAATAATAATAATAATAATAATAATAATAATAATAATAATAATAATAATAATAATAATAATAATAGCGGGGTGAGAAGTTCGGACGGTAGAGAGTGCTGGCCTTCTGAGCCCAACTCGGCAGGTTCGATCCTGGTTCATTTCGGTGGGTATTTTGGTATTTGAAGATGCTCAAATACGTCGGCATCGTGTCGGTATATTTACTGGCACGTTAAAGAACTCCTGCGGGACAACATTCCGGCACCTCTGCGTCTCAGAAAACCTTTCAAAGTAGCTAGTGGACGTAGAATCAATAGCATTAATAATATAAGACGAGGGTCGAGTCATAAGTCATGGCAACTATTTTTTCTCGCAAACAGGAGACAACACGGAAAATCTAAGATATGCATTTGGAAATATAGAGCATGTACTTGTGCACAGTGCCTGAAGACAAATTCTGACTTCAGGAGATTCTCGTAGAAAAGTGACAGAACACAGGCCATTGGTAAACATTGTTTTTTTTTTTATGGTTTAGACAGCAAATAAACAAGACTACGTACAAAGGACAGGTCTCCACTGGTTAGAGACCTTCGAAATAATCACCCAAGGTTTCCACTGTGCGTTGCCAGCGGTGGGGCAGGCGCTGAATATCATTCGCTGCATGTGTATGGCTGACGTGTGACACCTCTCTCCGAAATGCTGTTACGATGTCCTCTTTGCTAGCAAACCGTTGTCCACGTAATGGCTTCTTGACTTTGGGGATTATATCATAGTCACATGGGCTCGGATAAGGCGAATAAGGCGGGTGTGGAAGAACCTCCCATCCCCACCGTTGTAAGCGACGCTGAACGATGGCTGCTCTGTGAGCTGTCGCGTTATCGTGTAGGACTATGGCGTTGTCCAAAAGATCTGGACGTTTGATTCGCACTGCACGGCGCAATTGGTACAACAGAAAGGAAATGTAATAAACTGCATTGACAGTGTGCCCCTCACGCACTGGATCACACACAAGAACACCTTGAACATCGTATGCCAGGATTACCACAACCTTATTCGGCGACTGATTTTGTCGAACCTTGTGTCTCCGTGGTGATCCCTGACGACGCCATTCACTTGACTGTCTCTTCAGTTCAGGTTAATAAGCACGTGCTCATGTTTCATCGACTGGAATAATGCGATTGTCCTTCCTGAAACCTCTCCAGATTGATGCGACATGTTTCGTTACGAGTCCACTTTTGTACTTCAGTGACGTGGCACCCACTTTGCACAAAGTTTACGCATCTGTAGGTCCTTGTGTAGAATGCGCCGTATTGTTGCCGCTGGTATTGATGTGTGTTGTGTTTTAGTCATGAGTCCATAGACTGGTTTGATGCAGCCCTCCATGCCACCCTATCCTGTGCTAGCCTTTTCATTTCTGCGTAACTACTGCATCCTATATCTGCTCTAATCTGCTTGTCATATTCATACCTTGGTCTACCCCTATCGTTCTTACCACCTACACTTCCTTCAAAAACCAACTGAACAAGTCCTGGGTGTCTCAAGGTGTGTCCTATCATTCTATCTCTTCTTCTCGTCAAATTTAGCCAAATCGATATCCTCTCGCCAATTCGATTCAGTATCTCTTCATTTGTGATTCGATCTATCCATCTCACCTTCAGCATTCTTCTGTAACACCACATTTCAAAAGCTTCTATTCTATTTCTTTCTGAGCTAGTTATCGTCCATGTTTCACTTCCATACAATGCCACGCTCCACACGAAAGTCTTCAAAAACATCTTTCTAATTCCTATATCAATGTTTGAAGTAAGCAAATTTCTTTTCTTAAGAAAGCTCTTCCTTGCTTGTGCTAATCTGTCCTCCTTACTTCTGCAATCGTTAGTTATTATACTACCCAAGTAACAATATTCATCCACTTCCTTTAAGACTTCAACTCCTAATTTAATATTTCCTGCATCACCTGCCTTCGTGCGACTGCACTCCATTACTTTTATTTTGGACTTATTTATTTTATCTTATACTCCTTACCCAAGACTTCATCCCTACCATTTAGCAGCTTCTCGAGATCTTTTGCAATCTCAGATATGTATGTTCTTGCAATTCCGCTAGAGCCCAGCGCCTATCATCATGTAAACACTGATCGATCACCATTATCCGTACATCTTTGTCCACAGACACTGGACGGCCTGGGCGAGGCCAATCGGCAGTTGATACTCTACCCCGTTTGAACGTCTCGACCCACCTCGCCCCTGTTCTATAGGGCATGGCATGCACACCTAATGCTCCCCGCAGCTCTGCATGGCATTGGCGTGCATTTCTGCCGCGGAGAACTGCTATTTTAATATACGATCGTTGTTCCTGCTTGTTGACTTCCATTTTGTGGCGCTCTCACTCACAAACTGAACTTTGCGGCATGCTTAGACCCACACTGCTCTTTACATACACCATCTAGTGGCATCATACGCAAGTACATACAGTACGTTTCCAAATGCATATCTTAGATTTTCCGTGTTGTCTCCTGTTCGCGGAAAAAAATAAGTTGCCATGACTCGACCTGCGAATGTTTTACTATTTTGCTTTACGTCGCACCGACACAGATAGGTCTTGTGGTGATGATGGGATAAGAAAGGGGTACGAGTGAGAAGGAAGTGTCCTGGTGTGAAAATGGGAAAATATTGAAAACCATACTCAGTGCTTCCGACAGTGGGATTCGAACCCACTATCTTCCGAATGCAAACTCACAGCTGCGCGCCCCTAATCGCATACCCAACTCACTCGGTAATAATAATAATAATACCGGTTACCTCTATCGGGCGCGTCCCATTGGAATTGGGGAAGCTCGCTGGCTCTGCCGCCAGCAGAGTCAGAGGGTAGTAGGGAAATAAAATACCACCGTGAAAAAAAACTGGTCCCTTGCCAGGGTTACGGCGAAGACTGGTAAATGACCAGAAGCCAGAAAACATCTTGAGGCAACCTCTAGGGCTAACAACCCTAGTTGTAAAAGGATGGGTACCCGTCCAAAGCAAAGTCAAGTCAAAAAGCATGATGGCACAACATTTCAAGATCGGATTCTGGGGGAGACTTGACATCATGCAAGAGACGAGTCGGAGCGTCTCGGTGTACCCCGAAGAGTCAAAAACTCAGGCCAAAATCTAAAACCTTTCTAGCAACTTTCAACATAAATTCACTTACACAAACTGACAAGCTGAAAACCCTTACCAACGCTCTTCACGAAAATCAGATATCCATAATGGCCCTACAGGAAACAAGGTACCCAGATGAAGAGATTTTTGAATCCAAAGGCTACCGATTTTTCAAGAGCAAAGCGCAAAGAGGAATCATCAATGGAGCTGTGATGCCTGGAACCGCGTTTGCTGTTAGAACCAAGATCCTTAAATCGGTTGCAAATTTCGAACCTGTGAATGACAGATTGTCTATACTATACGCCCTTAACAGAGATCTCTTCCGCAAGAAAATATTGACGAACGGGCTAAACCGAGACGAGCAACCGAAGAGAAGACACGGTGCCCCTTGGACAGAGGAGCGTAAGCAGGCCCACTCACAAAGAATGAGGGAAATTTGGGCTCTAAAGAAGGCCAAGTTCAGTGTCAAATGCAACAAGACTTAACGTGGTCCTTGATGGCCCCAGCGAATTATATATATATATAATAAAGACGTCGATCAAAGAACGGAAGGAAGCTTCTCGAAGAAGGATGCGGGTGTACTGCGAGAGTGTTAAAGCTCAAGACAGAAAATGGTTGAAGTAGCGTGGTCCTTAGCTGAACACATCGCTACAAATCTCGCGAGAAAACGTGCCTGTTGAATTTATAGGAATGCACTGGACCGAAGTTATGGACATGTCTGTCTGTTAGGTCATCAGCCCAGAGGCTGGTTGGATCCTCAAACTGCATCACCAAAGGCTATGCAGTTATAGGAAAACAACAAAAACCAATGGCAGTACCAAAATAAGGCGTACTAGGCAAGATGAGGAGTGAAGTAGTTTGCCATTGCTTTCCTCACTGGGACAGCCAGTGCTATTGTAGCACAACTAACCCTATGAGCAACACCTTTCATGACACTCAGACACACTGGTTGTGCTCTGAATGTCATTAGTCAGCACCACCCATACCCCAGAAGCTTCCATATTGTCACAGCCACGGATGAGACTGGGACTTCAGTGGAAGCTACACTTCGCTCTGGCCTGTGCCAAGATATTAACATTTAAAATCTGTCTTTCTCTACTTCTTCCCAAAAGAATGTAACAGCTCCGTCCTTCAGTGTCAATATAACTCTTTTCTTACAAGTTGCTTTACGTCACACCGACACAGATAGGTCTTATGGCGACGATGGCAGAGGAAGGGAGCGGCCATGGTCTTAATGAAGGTACAGCCCCAGCATTTGCCTGGCGTGAAAATGGGAAACCACGGAACACCATGTTCAGGGCTGCCGACAGTGGGGTTCGAACCCACTATTTTTCGAATACTGGATACTGGGCGCACTGGAGCGACTGCAGCTATCGAGCTCGGTCAATATAACTTATAATAATAGTTGTGTTGGAGACTTGCGAAGATAAGTACAGAGTTAATGAACTCGAAATGAACAGTTCGAAGACCACAGTAATCACCGTATACCGCCAACAAATACCATCTTGCTGGGTATGAAACCGTCAACCGCTTTGAATACCTGGGTTCCATCGTCACTAACACTGGCGTCTGCGAGCCTGAAATCCGCAATTGTCTCGTAACAGCGAGAGGTAAGACAGCAAAGGTGACTCGCATCTGGAAGAACACCTCCATCACCGTTAAGACGAAACTAAGTTTGGAGCGAACTCTCTTCTTCCCCTTCGCAACATACTCAGCAGAAACTTGGACTGTGGAGATGGCGGGTCGCCGCAGGATCGCTGTCTTGGAAATGTGGAGCTATAGAAGGCTGTTACGAACTCTATGAACGGCACACTATACTGACAAGTCGATTCTGGGACAAGTCGGTGTGAAAACAAAACTGTCGTCCCTTGATTGCCAACAGATTTTGAAATAGCCTACATCGGACACTTTGCCAGGAGTCCAAAGGAAATGGAAAAATCGGCGGCAGAAGACCCAGAGAACATGTAAGCTACCATCGCGAAGGGTAGACCAAATCAAAACCCTGACCCGACAGAGCCTCTGAAATACGACCAATCATGCTCAGGATAGGGAATCCTGGAGGAGAATTGTCATAAAGTTTTTGCATCATGTCAGGTCATCCTTACGTAAGGTTGTAACATTAAGGAGAGATAGGCTTCCTGGTTATGTACATTCAGTTCAGAGCAACGAACCGCTGATAGGGCATTCTGAGTGAGAGTTACTGGCATTAGGCTGGCCAGTTACACTGTGTTGCTCCCCAAACCCAAGTATACTTTCATTGGGAAATCTCGTAGGATCTAATATTTCAAAATGGCCCCTCTGTTTGTTGTAACTACACAGACACACGTTGGTTGAGAGGAGGTAACATTAATTTTCGGCTTATATTTCGCTAATAACAGAACCAATCCCGTAGCTCATACAAATCTTAAAAATGATGTAACTGCCAAAACGACTCTTACTCCGCTTGACGGCTTGCAAATATTGGACTAACACATTGCTACTGTGTTGATTTCCAAAACCAAATTGCTTGGAATTCTCGATCGAAATTTGATCTAGATATAAGCATACCAGGGGATGTCTGGGCGAGATGGTAAAGATAGACTCGGTTTCGATTTTCCGCCAAGAAGTCGAAAAATTAGAAAACGAGATTTCTACTTCCAGAGGTGTGCACATGAATCTGAGGTTGGCTCAGCCTAAACCAAAAATTTGTACCAGGTTAATTCCTGGATGTAAAGGCGGCCGGGCGTAGATATAACCCACCAAAAGCCGAGGTTAAGAATAGTACAAGCCTTTACCTTCCACCCGTCCAAGAACTTGCATGGCCTGTACGAAGATAACTGTGCTTACCGTTGCCGTGTTTTTGCTATACGAACAATAATGTTATTGTTTTAACGTCCCACTAACTACGTATTGCAGTTTTCGGTGACACTGAGGTGCCGCAATTCTGACCAACAGGGATTCATTTTTATGCCAGTAGATCTACCGACACGAGGCTGACGTTTTGAGCAACTTCAAATAACACTGGACTAAGCTGGGATCGAACCCGCCAACTTTATCTCAGAAGGTCAGCGCTCTACACAAAACACAATTCTCCACTACAGTAACACGCAGCTTTCCATACACGACATACGCCGCCCACTCTCGCAAAAGTATCTGCCTTACAAGGACTAGCAAAAGCATACAGATTTTCATGAAGATAAGACTACTAATAACATAAATATTTGAAAATTAAATTTTAGGCCGTCCTCTAAACTACCATTTCTCCTAGAGTGAATAAAATTATTTATAGCCTAACATTGTAGCGACTTATTCCCCTATTGTTCACTTTCACGTGGTAGTGTCTTCCTTCATTCCCCGAATGTTATAATAACCCCTTTCCTCTTATTCTTCTCATTAAATCGTTACATGACTAACCGAGCGAGTTGGCCACGCAGTTAGGGTCGCGTAGCTGTTAGCTTGCCTTCAGGGGATGGTGGGTTCGAATCCCACCGTCGGCAGCCCTGAAGATGGTTTTTCGTAGTTTCCTATTTTCACACCAGGCAAATGCTTGGGCTGAACCTTAAGGTCAAGGCCGCTATATTCCCAATCCTAGCCCTTTCCCATCCTTGGATTGCCGAAAACCTTCTATGTGTTAACAAAAAGTGTTACATGGTAACTAAACAATAATTTCATGTCATAGCTGCTGGCTGTTGATGGACTTAGCAATCTACATAAAATACGAGTTTTGTCTGTACATTGCCCAGAATTAATAAAGAATGATATTTCTGTATCGGTCGTGTCCACAGTAACCAGTAAATGCACTTTTAATTTTCCGTCATGTCTGTCTGTCTGTCTGTCTGTCTGTCCATCACGACAAAATGGCTGAAGGGAATTTAGTGAAAATCGCTACATAAAGTTAGCGAATAAGGAACTACAATCTATACTGTAAATAATTTTATTCGCATTGGATTAAATGGTAGTTTAGGGGAAGACTTAAAATTTAATTCTCAAAAATGTTATTAGTGATCTTATCGATAAACACTACGCAGCTAACGTTATATAGAATTAAATTTCCAATCATTTATGTCTTATTCATTTTACACTACCGGCTATGATAACAGAAATATTCATAAATTTTGATGATGGTGATGACGATGATGATGCTTGTTGTTTAAAGGGGCCTAACATCTAGGTCATTGTCCCCTATTGGTACGAGCGGCAGCGAAAAGAAACGATAATTAAGACTTCAGACTGTATGCACTGACTAAAATATAAAACGAAAGATGATGAAAAAAATGACCATGAATCCAAAACAATAAGTGGGTCCAATTCACAATTCCTTCTTTTCGGAAAAGATGCTTGTTATATAAAGGAATCCACAATTCAGGTCACCGGCCCCTCATAATAGTACTAATCAGTGATAAAGCAGAACCATGGTGTTCCTCCTATAGTGGCACTAATGACAGGTAACGTAGACACATGGTGTTCCTCGCATGGTGCTACAAATCATATGAAATGCAGACCATGGTATGTCACACATAATGGCACCACTCGCATGCAACGCAGACCCATGGTCCTCCTCACATAATGGGACTAATCGCAGGCCACGTATACTCTTGGTGTTGCTCACCTGGGTATACTAAATCATAGGCAATACAAACCCATGTCGTATAACACATTATGGTAACACACACAGGCAAAACAGGCCCAATGTGTTCTTCACATGGTGGTACCAATCATGACCAACAGCCAAGCGTGTTGTGTTCCTCACATAGTGGTACCAATCACGAGCAACAGCCAAGCCCATTGTGTTCCTCACATAGTGGTACCAATCATGAGCAACAGCCAAGCCCAATCATTGTGTTCCTCACATAGTGGTACCAATCATGACCAACAGCCAAGCGTGTTGTGTTCCTCACATAGTGGTATCAATCATGAGCAACAGCCAAGCCCATTCATTGTGTTCCTCACATAGTGGTACCAATCATGAGCAACAGCCAAGCCCATTCATTGTGTTCCTCACATAGTAGAATCAATCATGAGCAACAGCCAAGCGTGTTGTGTTCCTCACATAGTGGTATCAATCATGAGCAACAGCCAAGCGTGTTGTGTTCCTCACATAGTGGTATCAATCATGAGCAACAGCCAAGCCCATTCATTGTGTTCCTCACATAGTGGTATCAATCATGAGCAACAGCCAAGCGTGTTGTGTTCCTCACATAGTGGTATCAATCATGAGCAACAGCCAAGCGTGTTGTGTTCCTCACATAGTAGAACCAATCATGAGCAACAGCCAAGCCCATTCATTGTGTTCCTCACATAGTGGTATCAATCATGAGCAACAGCCAAGCCCATTCATTGTGTTCCTCACATAGTAGAACCAATCATGAGCAACAGCCAAGTCCATTCATTGTGTTCCTCACATAGTGGTACCAATCATGAGCAACAGCCAAGCCCATTCATTGTGTTCCTCACATAGTAGAACCAATCATGAGCAACAGCCAAGCGTGTTGTGTTCCTCACATAGTGGTATCAATCATGAGCAACAGCCAAGCCCATTCATTGTGTTCCTCACATAGTGGTATCAATCATGAGCAACAGCCAAGCCCATTGTGTTCCTCACATAGTAGAACCAATCATGAGCAACAGCCAAGTCCATTCATTGTGTTCCTCACATAGTGGTACCAATCATGAGCAACAGCCAAGCCCATTCATTGTGTTCGTCACATAGTAGAACCAATCATGAGCAACAGCCAAGCGTGTTGTGTTCCTCACATAGTGGTATCAATCATGAGCAACAGCCAAGCGTGTTGTGTTCCTCACATAGTAGAACCAATCATGAGCAACAGCCAAGCCCATTCATTGTGTTCCTCACATAGTGGTATCAATCATGAGCAACAGCCAAGCCCATTCATTGTGTTCCCCACATAGTGGTACCAACCATGAGCAACAGCCAAGCGTGTTGTGTTCCTCACATAGTAGAACCAATCATGAGCAACAGCCAAGCGTGTTGTGTTCCTCACATAGTGGTACCAATCATGAGCAACAGCCAAGCCCATTCATTGTGTTCCTCACATAGTGGTATCAATCATGACCAACAGCCAAGCCCATTCATTGTGTTCCTCACATAGTAGAACCAATCATGAGCAACAGCCAAGCCCATTCATTGTGTTCCTCACATAGTAGAACCAATCATGAGCAACAGCCAAGCCCATTCATTGTGTTCCTCACATAGTGGTACCAATCATGAGCAACAGCCAAGCCCATTCATTGTGTTCCTCACATAGTAGAACCAATCATGAGCAACAGCCAAGTCCATTCATTGTGTTCCTCACATAGTAGAACCAATCATGAGCAACAGCCAAGCCCATTCATTGTGTTCCTCACATAGTGGTACCAATCATGAGCAACAGCCAAGCCCATTCATTGTGTTCCTCACATAGTAGAACCAACCATGAGCAACAGCCAAGCGTGTTGTGTTCCTCACATAGTGGTATCAACCATGAGCAACAGCCAAGCCCATTCATTGTGTTCCTCACATAGTAGAACCAATCATGAGCAACAGCCAAGCCCATTCATTGTGTTCCTCACATAGTGGTACCAATCATGAGCAACAGCCAAGCCCATTCATTGTGTTCCTCACATAGTAGAACCAATCATGAGCAACAGCCAAGCCCATTGTGTTCCTCACATAGTGGTACCAATCACGAGCAACAGCCAAGCCCATTCATTGTGTTCCTCACATAGTAGAACCAACCATGAGCAACAGCCAAGCGTGTTGTGTTCCTCACATAGTAGAACCAATCATGAGCAACAGCCAAGCGTGTTGTGTTCCTCACATAGTAGAACCAATCATGAGCAACAGCCAAGCCCATTCATTGTGTTCCTCACATAGTAGAACCAACCATGAGCAACAGCCAAGCGTGTTGTGTTCCTCACATAGTAGAACCAATCATGAGCAACAGCCAAGCCCATTCATTGTGTTCCTCACATAGTAGAACCAACCATGAGCAACAGCCAAGCGTGTTGTGTTCCTCACATAGTAGAACCAATCATGAGCAACAGCCAAGCCCATTCATTGTGTTCCTCACATAGTGGTACCAATCATGAGCAACAGCCAAGCCCATTCATTGTGTTCCTCACATAGTGGTACCAATCATGAGCAACAGCCAAGCCCATTCATTGTGTTCCTCACATAGTAGAACCAATCATGAGCAACAGCCAAGCCCATTCATTGTGTTCCTCACATAGTAGAACCAATCATGAGCAACAGCCAAGCCCATTCATTGTGTTCCTCACATAGTAGAACCAATCATGAGCAACAGCCAAGCCCATTCATTGTGTTCCTCACATAGTAGAACCAACCATGAGCAACAGCCAAGCGTGTTGTGTTCCTCACATAGTAGAACCAATCATGAGCAACAGCCAAGCCCATTCATTGTGTTCCTCACATAGTAGAACCAATCATGAGCAACAGCCAAGCCCATTCATTGTGTTCCTCACATAGTAGAACCAATCATGAGCAACAGCCAAGCCCATTCATTGTGTTCCTCACATAGTAGAACCAATCATGAGCAACAGCCAAGCCCATTCATTGTGTTCCTCACATAGTGGTACCAATCATGAGCAACAGCCAAGCCCATTCATTGTGTTCCTCACATAGTAGAACCAATCGTGAGCAACAGCCAAGTCCATTCATTGTGTTCCTCACATAGTAGAACCAATCATGAGCAACAGCCAAGCCCATTCATTGTGTTCCTCACATAGTGGTACCAATCATGAGCAACAGCCAAGCCCATTCATTGTGTTCCTCACATAGTAGAACCAACCATGAGCAACAGCCAAGCGTGTTGTGTTCCTCACATAGTGGTATCAACCATGAGCAACAGCCAAGCCCATTCATTGTGTTCCTCACATAGTAGAACCAATCATGAGCAACAGCCAAGCCCATTCATTGTGTTCCTCACATAGTGGTACCAATCATGAGCAACAGCCAAGCCCATTCATTGTGTTCCTCACATAGTAGAACCAATCATGAGCAACAGCCAAGCCCATTCATTGTGTTCCTCACATAGTGGTACCAATCATGAGCAACAGCCAAGCCCATTCATTGTGTTCCTCACATAGTGGTACCAATCATGAGCAACAGCCAAGCCCATTCATTGTGTTTCTCACATAGTAGAACCAATCATGAGCAACAGCCAAGCCCATTCATTGTGTTCCTCACATAGTAGAACCAATCATGAGCAACAGCCAAGCCCATTCATTGTGTTCCTCACATAGTAGAACCAATCATGAGCAACAGCCAAGCCCATTCATTGTGTTCCTCACATAGTAGAACCAACCATGAGCAACAGCCAAGCGTGTTGTGTTCCTCACATAGTGGTACCAATCATGAGCAACAGCCAAGCCCATCCATTGTGTTCCTCACATAGTGGTACCAATCATGAGCAACAGCCAAGCCCATTGTGTTCCTCACATAGTGGTATCAATCATGAGCAACAGCCAAGCGTGTTGTGTTCCTCACATAGTGGTATCAATCATGACCAACAGCCAAGCCCATTCATTGTGTTCCTCACATAGTAGAACCAATCATGAGCAACAGCCAAGCCCATTCATTGTGTTCCTCACATAGTGGTATCAATCATGAGCAACAGCCAAGCCCATTCATTGTGTTCCTCACATAGTGGTATCAATCATGAGCAACAGCCAAGCCCATTCATTGTGTTCCTCACATAGTGGTACCAATCATGAGCAACAGCCAAGCCCATTCATTGTGTTCCTCACATAGTAGAACCAATCATGAGCAACAGCCAAGCCCATTCATTGTGTTCCTCACATAGTGGTACCAATCATGAGCAACAGCCAAGCCCATTCATTGTGTTCCTCACATAGTAGAACCAATCATGAGCAACAGCCAAGCCCATTCATTGTGTTCCTCACATAGTGGTATCAATCATGAGCAACAGCCAAGCCCATTCATTGTGTTCCTCACATAGTGGTATCAATCATGAGCAACAGCCAAGCCCATTCATTGTGTTCCTCACATAGTGGTACCAATCATGAGCAACAGCCAAGCCCATTCATTGTGTTCCTCACATAGTGGTACCAATCATGAGCAACAGCCAAGCGTGTTGTGTTCCTCACATAGTGGTATCAACCATGAGCAACAGCCAAGCCCATTCATTGTGTTCCTCACATATTGGTATCAATCATGAGCAACAGCCAAGCCCATTCATTGTGTTCCTCACATAGTAGAACCAATCATGAGCAACAGCCAAGCCCATCCATTGTGTTCCTCACATAGTAGAACCAATCATGAGCAACAGCCAAGCGTGTTGTGTTCCTCACATAGTGGTACCAATCATGAGCAACAGCCAAGCCCATTCATTGTGTTCCTCACATAGTGGTATCAATCATGAGCAACAGCCAAGCCCATTCATTGTGTTCCTCACATAGTGGGTATCAATCATGAGCAACAGCCAAGCCCATTCATTGTGTTCCTCACATAGTAGAACCAATCATGAGCAACAGCCAAGCCCATTCATTGTGTTCCTCACATAGTGGTATCAATCATGAGCAACAGCCAAGCCCATCCATTGTGTTCCTCACATAGTAGAACCAATCATGAGCAACAGCCAAGCCCATTCATTCTGTTCCTCACATAGTGGTATCAATCATGAGCAACAGCCAAGTCCATTCATTGTGTTCCTCACATAGTGGTATGAATCATGAGCAACAGCCAAGCCCATTCATTCTGTTCCTCACATAGTGGTACCAACCATGACCAACAGCCAAGCGTGTTGTGTTCCTCACATAGTGGTATCAATCATGAGCAACAGCCAAGCCCATTCATTCTGTTCCTCACATAGTGGTACCAATCATGAGCAACAGCCAAGCCCATTCATTGTGTTCCTCACATAGTAGAACCAATCATGAGCAACAGCCAAGTCCATTCATTGTGTTCCTCACATAGTGGTATCAATCATGAGCAACAGCCAAGCGTGTTGTGTTCCTCACATAGTGGTACCAATCATGAGCAACAGCCAAGCCCATTCATTGTGTTCCCCACATAGTGGTACCAATCATGAGCAACAGCCAAGCGTGTTGTGTTCCTCACATAGTGGTACCAATCATGAGCAACAGCCAAGCCCATTGTGTTCCTCACATAGTGGTACCAATCATGACCAATAGCCAAGCGTGTTGTGTTCCTCACATAGTGGTACCAATCACGAGCAACAGCCAAGCCCATTGTGTTCCTCACATAGTGGTACCAATCATGAGCAACAGCCAAGCCCATTGTGTTCCTCACATAGTAGAACCAATCACGAGCAACAGCCAAGCCCATTGTGTTCCTCACATAGTGGTACCAATCATGACCAACAGCCAAGCCCGTTGTATTCCTCACATAGTGGTACTAATCAGAGGCAACGTAGACCCGTGGTGTTCTTCATATAGTGGCACTACTCATTCGTAACGCACACCCATTGTAAGCACAAGAGAACCGACAAATCCCAGCGCAACGTACGGCACCTTTTCTCGCATGGACGTTAGTCCGTACAGACGAGTGCCCCCACCCCCCGCGCCACGGTGGGGTACACACGATGGTACTAACCACAGGCAACGCCCAGACCCGTCGTGTTCCTCACATAAGAGTACTACTCCTAGGTAAGGTAGATCCATGGTGTTCCTCACGTAATGGTATTAATCACAAGTAGTCTCAACGTTCTAATTTCATCATCCCTTGGTCACCCATTTTAGCCACCTCTTGCGACAGGCAGGCGATACCGTGGTTGTATTATTCATCTGCGTCCCCTTATCACAGGGAGTGCCTAGCATTGCTAACGTGGAAAGATGGTTCAATCGAGTTCCCACTTACGAGCCTCAGAATCTGGAGAACAGTGTGAGGAGTGAACAAACATAATATAATCATGAACATTGTACACTAGTGTCCAAAAGTTAAGCATAATCACTAAACGAGGCTATACCGCATGATAGGAATGTCAGACGGATTGCCGCACAAACGGAAGCTGAATCACACACCATCTGTCACGCAACTTGTCCAAATAAACAGTATCAGAAAGGGTCTGATAGCTAAGGTACACCTTTGACCCTGAAGTGGGAATTCATCTGTGAAGAGCACATGCGTCCATTCATTCCTGGTCCAGTTTCGATGATGACGGCTGCGCAGTAAACGAGCCCGTCTCTGTGCTGGAGTGAGCGGGACGCACACCGTTGGACGTCGGGCAAACAGCCCTGCTGTTCTGAGCCTCCGGTACACAGTTTGCCGGGAAACGGCAACCCCTGAGTCGGCTGCAAGCTCCGCCGACATTTGTCTTGCAGATGCACTCCGATTTCGTCGGGTGGCTTAGGCCAGATATCCGTCCTGCTGTGGGGTGGTTACCCTTGGTCGGTCTGGTACTGGCCTACGACTAACATCTCCTGTGTGTCGAAATCGTCTCCAAAGCCTGGAAATGACACGTTGTGGCACATTGAAGGATACGGCGACTTCGGTCTGTGTCTGGCCTGCTTCCAGGCGGCAGAGTATTCTACCCTGCGAAACGAGGTCCGAATGGCGTCGTCGTGCCATTATGTTGTCATGTTCACCACGAGGCTACACTCCGCACACTATAACAGGGTAAACACGACTGAGGGAATATGAGGCGCAGGCACTGGCTGTGTTTACTTTGCTGTTAGGCCGCTAGTCAAAGCAGGGAACACTCCTTTCTTATACAGAGCGAACACGTAAGGCTGGTAGGTGCATATGTCGCGATTTTCGGTCTATTTCCTGTTGCCCTGCTTACTCGTAACTTATGCTTAACTTTTGGATACTAGTGTATGTGACTGTCCCGCCAACAATGTGCACTACAGCTAGTAAAATCTAAATTTGTGAACATCTCTGTTACCATAGCTCATAACGTGTGGGTGTACAAGACGTAACATACGTAATTTGCACGTTTCGAGTGTCAATTATAAAAAAAAGTTTCGATAAAGCTAATAGTAATGGGAAAATGTGACATTCCCGGTTTTGCTCCTGATCATTTTACCACGCAGCTAATCAAGTAATAATTTATACCCTAATTGTTAGGCCCAGCTATCCTCAAATTTAAATACCCACTTTCTGTCAAAATCATAGAATAATAGTAGGATTATAGAGTAACTATCTGGTGTACCCGTGCTTCGCTACAGAATTCTAGTTGAAGTCGTGTACACGCTGTAAATAAGACTTTCTTAAAACGCAAAATAACATACGTATTTAAAATATTAAATTTTAGGCGCCTTCCCCTAAACTACAATTTCATACAGCGTGAATTATGTTATTTATAGCCTGGACTTTAGTGCTTTATTCCCCGACTGTAAATACTGATTTTCATTAAATTCTCTTCAACAATTCTTTTGTGATGCGCGTACAGACAGATAGACAGACAGACAGACGAGAGAGAGACGACGGACAGTTAAACAGTGCATTTCCTTGTTACTGTGAGTATGATCGATACAGAAATACCATTTTTTATCAATTCTGAGCAAAGTACAGACCAAACTCTTATTTTATATATTCTACGTATGCAGATTATTACTAATAACGCTTTAGCACTCGTTGACATGTCTGAAACATTTCCTTCAGTACATGAATAAAAGTGCGCCGGTGAGAAGATAACTTTCTCGCCTTGAAGAAGCAGATGAGTGAAAAGTGAATAGGACTCAAATTGCTGGCGATGACTTACGTGCAAATATGGAAGCCCTCACCGTGATGGTTCTGATTTACATGTCGAATATGGAGATTGAATTACAGACATCGTCAGCTTGCGAGAAACGTCAACGACAAGAATTACCACGGCTCAACAGTTCGAAATGCATTTCAAATGAAAATTGAAAATTTCTCCTCTCTCTTAGGTGGATACAGCGCAAGGAGAAGGGAATATGTAGAGTAAGGGGGAACAAGAAATGGATTTTAGATACGAAGAAAAATATACTATTGCATAAGGTTATAAGATGAAAGCATATTCCTTTCGTTGTATTTCGTGGCTCATTACACTTGTCTTCAGATAGATATCAGAAGACTGTAAAGTCTCAGTATTACTGAATGAAACAGAATTCGCTGCATGGTAAGCATTTTCTAATGCAGGGCCTCTCAGGGTGCATGCGCGTGGTGCATGCACTGTGCACGGTGCAAAAGACGACTTCGCTTGGTTGACCAGAGTGCAGACCCCCCACTCCTCTCTCCCTACACCTGTCTCCCCGTTCGGCCTGTCTCCGCGTTCCTCACCTTCACTGCTGTTTCTCCCCCACTGCGAAAAGTTTACGTGTGGTGAGCGGAGACGCTCAGTTGTATGGGACAAGGTTACCAGTGTTATTAAAAAAATTAAAAAAGTGAATTAGAAATACACATACATGTTTGAGAGGAATGTAAACATAATTTTAAAAAATGCAGAACCCGTAACCAAAATGAAAATGCTACAGTACTGGAACAAAACTCATTTGTGGATATAGAATGCTCTTCTTCAAGCTGTTTCAACTTCCTTAATTCTTACTCTCTGACGTCTCCTATGATTTCACAATAATTTTCCGAATGTAGTCTGTTGTAGTGTCTTTCAATAGATGATTTTCTTACGCACGTAATTATCGTCCCACAGATTAAGCATTTGGCGTTATCGTCACGACAAACAAACAAACAAAAAATACGAAAGTTCCCAGTTCGATTGAAATGGACTTTCGGAAGTCTTTGCTTTCTTCGAAACAGGTTGCTCCATTATTATGTTGTTGTCGTGCGCTTGTCTATTTCACTGATAAACACGTCGTCTACCACCAAACGCTTCGTCGCTCTCAGCACACTACACCATCCGAGTCAAGCCGAGTTGAGGCGAAGCGTACCGATGCACAGTGCACAGAGCCTATGCACCTCGCTCTGCACGCGTGAGAGTTTGGGCGTTTGAGAGGCCCTGTTCTAATGTAAACCTCTAGAGTTCGTTGAGCATGTAAATCTTTGATTACGAATCCATGTATATACTGTAGGTAATTATTTCCGTGCTAGTATAATACATAATCACGAGAAAGTAACATCGACATTAATATTTTGTTGTTGTCACTTGCGTCATCATTCCTTAGTCTGGCTTGATGCAGATCACCATGTCCTGTGCTAATCATTACATTTATACATAACTATTACATCCTGCATCTAATTTATTTTTCATAATTAGGGACGGATGTTGATGACTTAAAAATATCAATAAAGTAGTCAATAAAATGCCGTAAAATTTATGGGAAAATGCTAGAAAATAAGTAAAAAGTCTTTAAAATATTTGACCAAAGTGAATTCTGCCTGTGTAACAATGGTTTTACAAGTAGGTAATACCTCCCTGTTCAATGCTCTGCACAGCTGTTGATTTTAAAGAAATAATTATCTCCTGATTTAGCTGAAAGTGTATTTAAATTTGGGAACACATGCTCTTCTTCGTACTCGTTACAATTTTCGGATGTCGAACCTCTGTCGGAGGTTTCGCGTCCAGGATAAACTTCTCCACCCACATCACGTTTCAATTTTGTCAGGTTATACTTATTCATTTCTAAAGATTGGCCCTTGGTGAGGTTTAAGAATTCACATGATTTTCAGGCACGATGGAGTTATTCCTGGTAGGTGACGTGGTCTGTCCATGGGATCATCAACATTCTGCTATGTGCAGTATAAAATACTACTTTTATTCTCATAGTTCTGTGTATTGAAGATTCCCAATAGTAAAAATGACCTATTAAACTCAGGAAATAACTGACTGTGTAAGCCTCAAAATCTTCAAAGTGTGAGCACAAGCATTACACCTAAATCAATGAAGACAAGAAGGAAAACTGAAAAGAAGGAATCTACGGCAAGTAAATTTCAAGGACTGCAAGTTTTTGGGCAGCATTCGAGAGTGATTGATATTGAACGTATTTATCGCACGATCGGTCATTACAATAAGCACTCATGTTAGAAGCTACTACTACTACTACTACCACCACCACCACCACCACCACCACCACCAACAACAACAACAACAAATACATTCATTTTCAGCTACCATCAAGACATTGGACATAAGAATGGGTCGATGACCCAGATGTTAGGCTCCTTTTAACTACAAGCACCTACTGTAATAAAAAATATTTCTCTCTGATGGTCACCGATACTTTGGGAAGAGATAGTATTATAATGATGATAATATTAATAATGTCCGCCTCTGTGGTGTAGTGGTTAGTGTGATTACCTGCCACCCCCGGAGGTCCGGGTTCGATTCCCGGCTCTGCCACGAAATTTGAAAAGTGGCACGAGGGCTGGAACGGGGTCCACTCAGCCCCGGGAGGTCATCTGAGTAGAGGTGGGTTCGATTCCCACCTCAGCCATCCTGGAAGTGGTTTTCCGTGGTTTTCCACTTCTCCTCCAGGCAAATGCCGGGATGGTACCTAACTTAAGGCCACGGCAACTTCCTTCCCACTTCCTTCTATATCCCTTCCAATCTTCCCATCCCCCCACAAGGCCCCTGTTCAGCATAGCAGGTGAGGCCGCCTGGGCGAGGTACTGGTCATCCTCCCCAGTTGTTTCCCCCGACCCAGAGTCTGAAGCTCCAGGACACTGCCCTTGAGGCGGTAGAGGTGGGATCCCTCGCTGAGTCCGAGGGAAAAACCGACCCTGGAGGGTAAACAGATTACGATACGATACGAATATTAATGATAATAATAATAGCCGGGCCGAGTGATTCACAAGCGTCGGCACACATCTCGTGTCGGACGATTTATGAGCATGTACAAGAATTCCTGCAGGACAAAATTTCGGCACCATGGCGTTTTCGGGAAACGTAAGGTAGTTGATGAGACAAAGAATACTGTTATTATTATTATTATTATTATTATTATTATTATTATTATTATTATTATTATTATTATTATTATTATTATTATTACAAGGGTACAGTATACGTACATTTTTTAAAATTGTGTGTACGTCGCACCGACACAGATAGGTCTTATGGCGACAATGGGATGGGAAATGCCTAGCAGTGTAAATGAAGCGGCCGTGGCCGTAATTACAGTACAGCCCCAGCATTTGCCTGTTATGAAAATAGGAAATCACGCAAAAACCATCTCCAGGGCTGCCGACAGTGGGGTTCGAACCCACTATCTCCCGCATGCAAGCTCACAGCTGCGCGCCCCTAACCGCACGGCCTACTCGCCTGGTACACAGTATTCAGAAAACTACTGAGAATGAATGTGCTTGAATCATGTAGTGGATGTTCCATCTCCAAGAACTCCCGGACGATGTAACGGGAGGCTAATTTGACTACGTTTTGATATAGCTGAGTGGGTGCAGATTGAGAACTTTGAGACTGTTACGCTTTGTTGTCGGAAAAGGAGCATTGCACGATATGATTATTGGTTCTGTGAAAATCTTCGTGACTCTCCACATTGCTTTAATTTGCACCGACAGATCAGTGTACTAGGATATTTTCTGTGTGCGTTTCCTGCAGGTTGTTGGAACTAGATCATGCGATATCTACACTGGAGCAGGTTTCCTTGATCCTATCAAGTAACACGATATCTATTATATCACACTGTTTCGTCTTGTCAGTGATGATACTTCCATCCCAATACTGTCTAAAGAAATAATCATCAAGGACTGACGGTGACGTGCACTTCCAGTAAGATGTTGAGTACTAAGTGAGTTGGTTCTGTTGAGCCAGCTTATAATGAATTATTGTTGGTACTTGATCATACCTGCATCAGCAATCCGCGTTTGCCAAAAGTTGGCATCCAGCGGTGATGCGTTACGTTGTCTCACTGGATGTGGAACATCGGTCCTGTCGACTGGCCCTGCGGTATTTACTTTCTGTAGCTCCCAGTTGCAATAACTTGATTCTGAATGGCAAATATAAAGCCTTGTGTGTCCGGGTATAGGATAGTTCTAAGTGCGTCAGCTAGGCGTGCGATGCTCATTTGGGTACCTTCCGCGCAGAGCCTTCTGTTTCAACTGTGATAACGTCTGCTCTCTAGTGGGAACCTGACGTGAGGAGCTCTGTGTAACACTATGATTGAGCGGTGTTAAATTATTGTCCGCAGCTACTACTACTACTACTACTATGGTGACGTTCCCTTTTTTTCTGTAGAAGTAATATCTCAGTGATACAATCTGTGAGCTATGTAATTTTTCTGTGTCTGCAAGTCCTCATCCCCCAGCAGAACGGATCAAAGTGAGTATTTCTGTGGAGATTATTTTTGCCAGAAAAATGTTTGTTTTCGTCTGTAGATGATGGAGAACAGTTTTGGCCAACTGGATAATACCAAAAAATTATGTAAAAGTAGTGTAGCAAACGTATATACACTGAATGGTCAAAAGTCACGGGAAAGGGTGTCCCATTAGAAACTGTGCGTTGCGGCTGGCTGCGGTGTAGCTGAGCAGTCTGTACATCAGTGTGGTGAAGATTTCAACACGTCATGAGTTAACTGACTGTGAACGTGGGATTATCTCGGCGCACGGCGCATGGGTCCTAGCATTGCGGAGATTACATACGAATTCAGGTTTCCGAGGTAAACAGTGTCGATGGTGGATCTTCAGTATCACAGAGAGGATGTTACCACCCACGTAAACCACCGCACGGGAAGACCACAGGTGTTTAACATACGGGCATCACGTCGCCTCCGCAGAAGCATATTTGGCGCTCGACGGGCTACTGTGGGTCAGGTCACCACCCAGTTGAATGTTGGGAGTCTGGAACCCATTCCTACCAGGACTGAAAGGAGACAACTGCACCGCATAGGCTTCACCGGCCGACAACCAACTCTTGTCCCTATACTGCGACCTCGATACAGACGTGCATGGGCCCGCGAACTTCGGCAATGGAATATGGAGCAGTAGCGGCGTGTGGTATGGTCCGATAAATCCCAGTTCCAATTGTATCGAGCTGATGGGTGCGTGAGAGTGTGGCGTATGCCACATGGAGCTATGGATCCTGCGTGTCAACAAGGTTGTGTTCAAGCGGGAGGTGGCTCAGTTCTAGTCTGGGCGGTGTTCTCATGGTCGCAATTAGACCCCATTCTCAGGCTGCAGGGAGCGCTGAAAGGTGCCCGTTATTTGGGCATTCTTTGAGACCATCTGCATCCATTTCTGGCCCTAGAGTACCCTTATGGAGGTGCAATGTTTCAACAGGTCAATGCGCCATGTTTGTGGTGGCACGCAGGTGGTTGGAGGAGCACTTCAGTGAAGTTATGACCATGGATTGGCCTTCCGGATCCCCCGATCTTAATCCAATCGAGCATTTATGGGATGCTGTCGATGCTGGGATACGCTCCATGAACCCCACACCAACTACACAAGACCAATTGTGGGGAGCAATGCAAGATGCGTGGGTCCACATCCCTCCAGAAGGATTCATCCACCTTGTAGAGTCGATGCCTCGCCATATTGCTGCCGTTTTGAAGGCTCGCGGAGGAGCAACTCGTTATTAACATTACACTCAGCGTCTTCCCATGACTTTTGGCCACTCACTGTATAGCCTTTTTTGATATTCTTGCCTGTGAGCTCAGAATGAAGGTAAGCTGTGATGAATTTTTCTTTGATTCCCCTGTGCTGTATCGTTGGTCCCTGATTGTAGCCTAGATACCTGAAAATCTCGTTGTTGCCAAGGGGTGGAATATTTTCTGGGTTTGTGATATGGAATCATTGAGCTGCAGAAGATCCTTTGCAGATGGTCTGGGTGGCGTATTTGTCAAGTCGAACGTACGTATTTTGTAAAAATAAACTGTGGGTGACTGGAAGTAATGTTATGACTTTTGCATTACACTACTGTTACTTTTGATGTCAAACGCATAACCGGTTTATTTAAGAAGCTGTAAGATAGGATTGAGTGCAAAACAGAACCATAGAGTAATCAGGGAGCCTCCTTGAAATGTCTCTCGTGTGATATGTTTGATATGTATGAGTCTAGTTTTTCTCTGGTATGCAGGTTGAGGCTCGCGTTCCCCATCATCATTATTATTCTGAGGAACGAGACAATATATGATTAACACATTCAAAAGCCAAATCTAGGGAACGGTGTCAAACACACTCCTGAAATGTATGAAGCATGTATATCCTGTTTCAATCGAGCTTGCTCCATCAAGTGATGGCTGTTCTTTACAGCCCTTTTGCTCTTCAGCAATTATTATATTGTATTTCTCGCAGTGTTCCGGGATCCTATATGCTGTAACTACGATGTTGATTGTGCAAAGCTGGCATACATATCATAGGACCATATTTAGGATTTACGACTCGATGCCCTTCCTGACATCAGCCTCATCGGAGGAGTTAAATGATATTGAAATGAATGACATGAGAGATGATAGTAGGAAGGGGAAGAGTGAAATTCGATGTCGACACACAGCCTACTCCTGTCGAATAACACAAACGGCCTATCTTCATCTTTTGTCTTCAATTATGAGACACCTGTCACGTATTTGGATATTGGATGAAGGAACCTGTACAAACAAGTGAATTTCCTATCATTTCCTAGAATAAAATGAAATGTCTTATGGCTTTTAGTGCCGGGATATCCCAGGACAGGTTCCGCTCGCCAGGTGCAGGTCTTTCTTTTTGACGCTCGTAGGAGACCTGCGCGTCGTGATGAGGAGGAAATAATGATGAATACATACACCCAGCCCCCGTGCCATTGGAATTAACCAATTAAGGTTAAAATCTCCGACTTGTTCGGGAATCGAACTCGGCACCCTCTGAACCGTTCAGCCAACGAGTAATTCCTAGAGTCTTCCAGATGTGCAGGCTGTTAATTGCTTTCCTTATTTCTTCTGTCGTGACATCTCCTAGCAACATGCCTTCAATGTTATCCGACGAATTTTCTACCTGTGGCAACCAGAGTGCAGTTTCAGTGTGCTCGACAGATGTTTATGATATTGATGACCAGTGTATGTACGCCACCCTTGCCCCGTTTCCCTACGGGATCGGGTATGAAGAGGGATGAATCTTCGTAGTGAGCTTTTACGACCGGATGCCCTTCCTGACATCAACCTCATCAGAATAGCAAATGAGGTCAAATGATTGACGTGACCAAAAAGATCTTGAGGTATCTTTCGAAGAAAAAGTCAACAACCATCTGGATTCAAGAGATAAAAAATGACTTGGAAAGAAACAATGTCAGAGAATAAGAAATAATAGAAGGAGAAATTTTCAGGAAGAAAGTTTTTAAAGGTGGAAGGTTTCCAAGGGAGGGAGGCAAAGAAAACCGGCACAAAGTGGTCTGAAGAAAGAAAAAAAGAAACATAGTGAAACAATGAAGGAATATTGGAAGAAACGAAAGAAACAACAACAAAGGATGAATTGAAATTGGAACGTGGTCCCTAGTAGGCCCTAACGCAAGAAGAAGAAGAAGAAGAAAAAGAAGAATAGGAAAGGGGTGGGTGATATCGCATGCTGACACATAGTAGCCTACTCCTATCGAATAACACGAACAGCTCTGCTGGAGGCTTTACGTCTCCATCCAGAGGACGAATCACTCTCAACAGCATCATATGACCTCATTCTATAAGCACTGCGGAGAGGTCTGGAATTGAATCCAGGCTCTTGTCACGCAATCTAGTGATTAGAAATTGTATACCAGCACCTCCCCTGTCCTGCCGGCCAACATTCTCATGGTGACCTTTTTTTCGACCAATGGGCCTCGAACCGGCTAACCTCGGTGTCAGATCAAAAAGACTTCACGCCTTAAAAATCATGGCCAGCAGTCATATAATGATGACCAGTAAGATGGTAACACCAATTCTCTTATCGTTCGTATCACGTAGGCTACTGTGGGGTGATTGTAAGATTGTTTTTGGTCTCTATTGAATTATGTATTGTCCACCTCTGTGGTGTAATGGTCAGTGTGATTAGCTGCCATCCCCGGAGGCCAGGGTTCGATTCCCGGCTCCGCCACGAAACTTGAAAAGTGGTACGAGGTCTGGAACGGGGTCTACTCAGCCTCGGCATGTCAGCTGTGTAGATGTGGGTTCGATTCCCACCTCAGTCATTTTGTAAGTGGTTTTCCGTGGTTTTCCACTTCTCGTCAAGGCAAATGCTGGGATGGTACCTAACTTAAAGCCACGGCCGCCTCCTTCCCTCTTCGTTGTCTATCCCTTCCAATCTTACCATCCCTCCCCGCAAGGCTCCTGTTCAGCATAGCAGGTGAGGCCGCCTGGGCGAGGTACTGGTCATCCTCCCAGTTGTATCCCCTGACCCAGAGTCTGAAGGTCCAGGACACTGTTCTTGAGGCGGTAGAGGTGGAATCCCTCGCTGAGTCCGAAGAAAAAACCGACCCTGGTGGGTAAACAGACAAAGAACGAGAAGAAGAAGAAGGATGTATTTTGGGTTTCATTCCCTGTTGCCGTTGTGTAACGTTTAGACCTCTTGCAAAGTGGGTGTCCATTCGTTCCATAGCGACACGATGTGATGGTCATATTTTCTGGATCTCAGCCTGAATGATTTTCTTATTCTTATTCTTATACTTAATCTTATTGTTATTCTTGGAAATACAAATTTAAACATCAACACCTGATTTGTCTGGCGCTGTGGCTGACTTGTTGGTATGCTGGTCTTTGGTCCAAGTGGTCCCCGGTTCGATTCCCGACCGGATTGAGAATATAAACCTTCATTGCTTAATTCCTGTCGCTCGGGGACTGTGTATGTATGCCTTCTACAAAATTATGTTTCATTAGGACCCCATCCTCACAGACGCTGAGATCGCCAGTGAATATCAACTCTAAAGACCTCCACCAAGCTACACCGGAGGCTATACGCTATTATTATTATTATTATTATTATTATTATTATTATTATTATTATTACCCGACTGTTGTGCAATATTACTTGCAACTGGAAGATGTTTTCTTCTGGGTCTGTGCTTGGAAGTTAATTAATGTAACGGCGTCATTCTTGCTCCCAAGACATTGTCGTTCGCACCTTACCTCGGTTCTTCCGCAGAAATAAAAGAACAAAGAAGATGAGCATAGGGAAGTTAGTCTCCAGGTGACCCTGAGAATTATCTGTGTCATGACCTAATAATCCCGAGATCCAGATTACAGCCACGTAATGATAAACTAGGGTTTTGAGTCGTGTTTGTACTGAACTTCCTGAGAGAGCAAGCGACCGAGGGACCTTTCCGTTAAATGCATATCCGCTGTATAAATAGCCATTCGCTATGCTCTCACAGAGTGAGGCCGCTCATCTGCATACACGGCCGGTTAGATCCTCCCCATCTACCTGGCCTTCCTCATTTAGGCGCAACAAAACCCTCCTCAACCCGACTCTCGCAGGCAATGTAATGACACAGTATGCAAAAAAGAAAAGACCTTGGTACGAAACTAAAGAGAAAAAACGCGTCGTCGCGACAAGAAGGGTTATCCAAGAATGAGTAGAGACAATGGTTGTATGCAAATCAGCAAAATGCATGCATTAAAACAGGCCATAACGTACTCCAGCCGCGCCATGAATGAACTCGGGGACAACAAAACAAAATCGTGAAAGAAAGAGAGAAAAAAAAGCATATGCGCATATGTAATAAGGCGGTCTAGTTTTTGACAGGTCGGATAGAAGAAGGTTTTAAAAGGAGAAAAAAAAACGAAAGGTAAATGGGAAGGAATGAAGGTTCATGCGCAGGATGTTTCCTGCAAATAGGGAGGAAAAAATTAAACAAAAAATTACTTACGTTCCCATGGGCTCCTGTTTCTCCAGTGGTGTTGATTACATTTCGGAGATGGAACAAGAGCAACGATTTTCTATATTCAATTACTCTAGTTACAAATCAATAATAATAATAATAATAATAATAATAGTAATAATAATAATAATAATAGTAATAATAATAATAATAATAATAATAATAATAATAATAATAATAATAATAATAATAATGTGTTACTTTGGTCATCAGTCAGTAAACTGGTTTGATGCAGCATTCCCTCCATGCCACCCCATCCTGTGCTAATCGTTTCATTTCTACGTAACTAATACATCCTGCATCTGTTCTAATCAGCTTTTCATATTCATACCTTGGTCTACCCCTACCGTTCTTACCGCATATAATTCCCTCAAAAACCAACTAATTAATAATTAATGCTATTTGCTTTACGTCCCACTAACTACTTTTACGGTCTTCGGAGACGCCGAGGTGCCGGAATTTAGTCCCGCAGGAGTTCTTTTACGTGCCAGTAAATCTACCGACACGGGGCTGTCGTATTTGAGCACCTTCAAATACCACCGGACTGAGCCAGGATCGAACCTGCCAAGTTGGGGTTAGAAGGCCAGCGCCTTAACCGTCTGCGCCACTCAGCCCGGCCAAAAACCAACTGAACAAGCCCAGGGTGTCATATCATTCTATATCTTCTTCTCGTGAAATTTAGCCAAATCGATCTCCTCTCACCAATTCGATTCAGTACCTCTTCATATGTGATTCGATCATCCTATCTTACCTTTAGCATTCTTTTGTAACACCATATTTAAAAATCTTCTCTTTCTTTCTGAGCTAGTTGTCGTCCATGTTTCACTTCCATACAATTCCACGCTCCAGACTAGACACTTCAAAAACATATTTCTAATTCCTATACCAATGTTCGAAGAAAGCAAATTTCTCTTCTTAAAAAAGGCCTTTCATGCTTGTGCTAGTCCAATAGTATGGTCTGACACCGTTGTTAGCCCGTTCTAGTCCGTCAGTGGAAAAAATGTCACGATCATAATGTTGGACGGCGGGGCAATCACTACATTGCGTGCCAAAAACCTGACTTAAATTCCGGACCTCTCCGCAGTGTTCATATGGAGTGAGTTCGTATGACTCTTCTGGTGATTCGTCCGTCGGATGGAGACGTTAAGCCTGAATAAATCCCATGGTAGTATTTGACAGGAGTAGGCTATGTGCTGGCAACGGTTACATCCTCTCCCTTCCTACTATTATATATCACGTGATTCAGTTCTTCTCATTAACTCCTCTGGTGAGGTTGACGTCAAGAAGGGCATCCGGTCATAAAAACTCGCTACTAAGATTCACCTCACTTCATACCCTACCCCGTAGAGAAACGGGACAGAAGTTTATTATTATTATTATTATTATTATTATTATTATTATTATTATTATTATTATTATTATTATTATTATTATTATTATTATTATATTATTACGTGTGGCTACATTTGCCGGGTGCAGTCGTTGTAAGGCAGACCCTCCGATGAGGGTGGGTGGCATCTGACATGTGCAGGTATCTGCGTGTTATTGTGGTGGAGGATAGTGTTGTGTGTGGTGTGTGAGTTGCAGGGATGTTTGGAACAGCACAAACACCCTGTCTCCGAGCCAAGGGAATGAACCATTTAAGGTTAAATTCTCCGACCCGGTCGGGAATCGAACCCGGGACTCTCTGGACCAAAGGCCAGCACGCTAACCATTTAGCCATGGAGCCTGAAATAATAATAATAATAATAATAATAATAATAATAATAATAATAATAATAATAATAATAATAATAATAATATTATTTTCTTTACGTCCCACTAACTACTTTTACGGTCTTCGGAGACGCCGAGGTGCCGGAATTTAGTCCCGCAGGAGTTCTTTTAGGTGCCAGTAAATCTACCGACACGAGGCTGTCGTATTTGAGCACCTTCAAATACTCCCGGACTGAGCCAGGATCGAACCTTTTAAGTTGGGGTTAGAAGGCCAGCGCCTTAACCGTCTGAGCCACTCAGCCCGGCAACCCGTTTTAGGCCAACATTAGGAAATAATAACAACATAAGTTTTTTGTTACTATCCATTCATTTAAGGGTGTCCGACTCCGTAGCGTAACGGTTAGCATTATTAGCTGCCGTCTTCGGGGGCTCGTGTTCGAATCTCGGTACTTCCGGAAATTAAGAATGGCAGGAGGGCTAGAATGTGGTTGAAATGGTACATGCAGCTCACTTCCATCGGGGTTGTGCCTGAAATGTGCTGTACCACCTCGGGATGAGAACACGAGTTTACTTTACTTAAGGGTAATTTATATTGCAAATAAAAAGGAATTTTGAAAATAATTCAGTGTATAGTATATACAGCATGGGTCGTTTTCTATCCCAGCGTTCAATTTGACGTTTACCGACATAAGTACGCGTTAAATATCACTTCCAAAGCACTGAGACATACCTGCTTTGATAATTCGTCGCTATTCAAAAAGAATAATAAAAGTGATATGTTAGAACGTTTTTCTAACTGGAATTAATTTAAAAACTCTGTCTTCCAGTAACTTAAAACAGGTTTTACACCGCACTTCCCAAAGCCTGCATGCTTGGGACTATTTCTTGAAAATATTTATATCCATTCCGGAATGTCCCTTGTATATTACTGAGGGATCATTAATGTGGAAAAATGCCATTATAAGTGACACATAATATCCAAGCACTATGGGTCGTATATGACCCATTGGCCTAAAATGAGTTAAATGAGGAAAGCTTTGCGAATAACATTCAAAGCAATGATGAACCTCCAATTTTACGCGGAATCCTAACCACAGGACGTGACATTTCTTTTCAAAAGTCTCAGGTGTATTGACTGATATTAGAATAGAAGTTAACGTTAAAACAAGAACTGATAAATACCTCTAAGACTGTAGAATCCGTAAGTGAGTAAGAAAGAGAACCAACTCCCAGAAGACTGGCAAAGTAGAATTATAATACCAGTCTTCAAACAAAGAAGTAGGTGAGAATTTTTTTTTCTAGTTGCTTTACGTCGCACCGACACATATAGGTCTTATGGCAACGATGAGACAGGAAAGGGCCAGGAGTGGGAAGGAAGCGGCCGTGGACTTAATTAAGGTACAGACCCAGCATTTGCCTGGTGTGAAAATGGGAAACCACGGAAAACCAACTTCAGGGCTGCCGATAGTGGGATTCGAACCTACTATCTCCCGGATGCAAGCTCACAGCCGCGCGTCTCTACGCGCACGGCCAACTCGCCCGGTAAGAAACCTTTAAGGCCGAAACGAGTTTAACGAAATGTTGAAGTTTGCAAAACTTATGTCACCCATGCAAGGTTGAATCGAAAACGACGGAGGGCCATTACTCTTTGTTCCCTTACGCTACCCATTTCCCAGTAGGGAATAAATTCATGGTCCTCAGATTTACCAAAATTTCTATATTGAAACCACCAGTTTACAAAATTATATTAAAAGAAAAGAGGTTGGAAACTTCCCCTCAGACAACCCGCAGGAGGTATCACATGTCTAGGTAAATTCTGCCATTACCTTGTGCCGCTAGATCTTCCTTACGCAGACATCGTCCCTGCCTCCCAAGCACTGGAGCAATTCAGACAATACGGCCCTAAAGTGCCCTGCTTTTATAGTGCCCTCCAGGGGAAGCTTCCAGAACTCTACGGATAGGCTGGTTTCCTGTACACACCCCCGGTTTTAATTGGCTAGAGAACATATTTCCGAGTATCTGATAGGTTGATTACAATCGAAGAGGAAACAGCGAACATTTACAAAAACAATCCACAGAAAAAATGTTTACGAATAACAAAAATGAAATTTCATAAGCTCTGCAGTAGGTTAGTTTTTAGTCCATAAGAGTGCACTAATAAATCGATGGTAGACCCGTCTAAGAAGATGAAATTTCTTGGGAGTTAGCAAATTCAAGTCAGTTGTCAGAGATGACCGTAGAGAAGGCTGGGGATGGTGTACCCATGGTACAACTATCAAGGTTAATTTCCTTTTATCAGCCTGTACCTAACAAGGACGAGCGATCCATTCCCAATTCTGGCATTTTCGTATCTAAGGTCCCAAAAAAATTCTACCTGAGTGAGGATGACCTGGAGCCACTAGTAAGGTAAGGGTGTGTTCTGCCCTAAGGCAGGTCCGAACCTCCGCAGAGGTGTGCCTGAGCCGGAGTTTACGTACGGTAGGGTGGCCAGTTCCTTTCCGCTTCTCCATTCCCTTACCCCCCACCAACAGCACCTGGCAACCCATCCACTTCTCAACCACGCCCAATGTTGCTTCACTTCGGAGATCTCACGGGATCCGGTGTTTCAACACGGCTACGGCCGTTGGCGAGCCACTAGTAGATAATAATAATAATAATAATAATAATAATAATAATAATAATAATAATAATAATAATAATAATAATAATAATAATAATATGATGATGATGTCCTTCAGTTGTTATGTTTAGCAGAAATGCAAGAATGCTGGAATATTCTCCAACGTGAGTTCATTAATGAAATAGAAGTCAGCGACACGTAGTTGCTTTTTTAAACTCATTTACGTGCCTCCGATCTCAGCCGGAATCGAAACCAACTTGGGAGGAGAAATAAAACAAATAACAGACTGCAATTCTAAAATCGTCTGTGATAGTGAACGCGGCCAAATTGTATCCTCTTTCCTAATTCTACATTCACTCTTGTATGATCCGTGCATTCACTTCCTGAACATTTGAAATTTTTCAACCTATTTTTTTTCTTTCCAGTTTTTATTACTTTCTTTCGTTCTCCTTCAGTTGTCATCATTTAGTTGTTTTTCTCCACATCGGTTCTCAAGTTTCCATTCTTCAATCTTTCGATTTATATTCTCGCTGTTCTCCGTCAACCTTTTCTCAAGTCGCATTCGCATCAATTAACATTAATTAACATTAATAATGTTATTGGTTTTACGTCCAAGTAACTATTCCTTTATGGTTTTCGGAGATGCCGAGGTGCCGGAATTTCGTCCCGCAGGAGTTCTTTTACGTACTGATAAATCTACCAACACGTGGTTGATATATTTGAGCACCTTTAAATACCACCAGACTGAGCCAAGATTGAACCTGCCAAGTTGGGGTCAGAAGGCCAGCGCCTCTACCATCTGAGCCAGTCAGTCCGGCACAATGTGTTCATTCCCCAGAAACAATAGCAATATATTTCTTTGTCTCAGTCCAGTCTCAGACTTAAACAATCTCATCTTGCCAGCATGGGCATCAACATAATTATACCAAATGCAGACTTACACCTCCCGTGGTGTAGGGGTTGCGTGGTTGTTTAATCCGAAGGTTCTGGGTTCGATTCCTGATTTGTACGCGGGTATTAAATCTTGACTGAGGGTTCGCTCAACCTCCTGAGGGGGCAGCGGACCCAATTAAGGACTACCAATAAGGCTGAAGATGCCAAGCTAACCACGTTGTATTCCAATATCTGCAGGCCAGCTGTCCTGGCAGGCCAAGGTCTTCAATGAGCTGTATGAGATGCGGTTCGTTTTGTTACTTTGAGGATATTACCAAAGGCCTTCTGTAAGTCAATAAAACGCTATTATAATATTTTTGCCAATTATCAGGGTTTTTAAACTAAAAACCACTGCTATCCACTAAAGTTCATCAAGCAACTATTTACAGTTATTTACAAGTTCACTTGGGATTGAATTTTCCACTCGACTTACTAACACTCGCTCGAACACTCACTCCGGAGATCACAAAATAATCCGGCTTGTCGAACTCCTGTTTCCCAACACAGCCTCTACAGCGCAGTGTCGTTCCCGAACAGTTCACTTCAAACCCAGCTCAGCCCGTAGAAGTTCGCGTATCCGTCTGACGGATTCACTTCCGATGAATGATTTTCCACGGAGTCGCGAACTTCTTGTAAAGGCTCGCGATTGACACACAGAGAACTGTACAGGATTATCCTCTTTATCACTGGACCATAAGTACACTTAGGGGTTTCAATAATTTCTATAAGGGGTACTGGTGTTTCGCCCCCTTGCCTAATGTTTATGGCCGGTTATATGCAGCCTGTTCTGTTACCATTAACGCCACGTAGTATGGGCAATTATGCCCCTGTTGATATATTGCTGAATGTAAAGTCTTTCTTGTGTCAGTTCCCTTTCAGAGCAGTGACTAATATAACTGTTTAACAAGAGATAAGCCCACATCGGGGCAACGGTGGATGAATACTTTCATGTGAGGCCAGCCGATAGGTTGTCAGGTAAAATGTTAGTGCGCCGTAAGAAACTGATGCCTCTGCGAGGCTTTTGGAGCTCAGCTCCTGAGTAGTGTATCTTTTGGGAACAAATTTTGCTGTGGTAAAATATCGTATCTGTCAAGAGCGATAAGGCTCTCTTCTATGTAAATTAACTGCCTGGTAATATCACCAGTTTCTGTACCTGAATTTCGGACATCTAAGTCTCTGATACTGTTAGAGCTGACGAGCTCATTAGTAATCTGTTATATTTTCTGGGTTTTCATTCAGATTTTCTCTCTCTCAATTTTAACAAAGGGAAAGAAATAAAATTTCCATATTTGTTGTGTTTAAATTCTTCTCTTGTGGTTTCTTGCCGAGCCATTCAACCCAGGCGCTTCTTATACCTCTGTTAAACCCGGAAACCCCGGAACAGTTGTTATTATTAATAATATTATTAGAAATTAAAATAATGTAGTCTTATGTCACTGTTAACACCGTGATCATTTTGATCATATTTTCTGGACGTTCAGCTTTTTGTGGAATACGAACCATAGGGACGTGACTTTCATGTCGTAAACCACACGTACACTGGCTTTAATTCGCACAGTGGCTGTCTTGTTGAGAGGCCAGTGGCAACATCGCTTGGCTATAAAATCCCCTTAATAATAATAATAATAATAATTTTGCATTCTGGATACACTTTCCAGTACATCTACTATGTTACGACTTATCTCACCTTAATAATGAGAGCAAAGGGGGATGCGTGCATGTTTTACAGCTAAAATAATATTATCATCATATAACAATATTACTTTTAAATCCATCTTCAAATGCATAATTTTCAATGCAAGATCCATTTAAATTCTTCTATTGCAATCCATCTCTTACTTGGCCATAAGCTGCACCTTGACCCGACATAAATTCTGGTATGAATTTAACAGAAATTAACAAAATTATCGTTCTAAAAATAATCTTACAACGGCGATATACGAACTGATATATTATTATTATTATTATTATTATTATTATTATTATTATTATTATTATTATTATTATTATTATTATTATTATTATTATAGGTTAATTGCAGTTCATTGTGCGACTTCAGTCAGTCGTACAAAATACAGAGCTATAGACAGCTATTATAATTTATGTTGCAAAGAGTTCATGTACTGCGAATTTTATTTTTTAATGACTCTGCTTGTTGTTGGAGTTGGGACAGAATAACCTGGGGTGGTGTTTCCTAGCAATCAACCACCGCATCGCTCACTTTTAGGAACCCAGAACGGCGATTTCTTTTACCTTCTTCGTTCACACTTAATGAATTAACCTGTATGCTAAGTACGATCCTCTTTGGAATAGTCCCTCAACAAATTAAACAACATTCCTCATTTAATTCCACTTCCTTTATAGAATAGCACTTAACGGTGTTAGATGCCAAGGAGCTGAGAAAGACGCCATCATTGCAAACACGCTGTTAAAAGCAATGGCAAACAAAATCGATGGCAACGATGACAGAGACAACACAATCCACAGAAGAAGAGGGGGAAAAATTGAAATAGCTATCGTGGCGGATAGATGGCATCAACGTCGCCATTCACACTTTACTCCAAGCTTCCCACAGAGAATGGTGGTGGTAGTGTTTGTGAAAAGTGTAATTATTGCTTTAGGGACAAAACAGCAAGATTATCAACCCCTATTAGTAGAAGTCCTTGGCGTTCCAGCTCTTTGAAGAATAAAGGTAGTGATGGAAAGGATTATAAAAGGTGCAAAAATGAAATAATCCCCTGTCTCACTAACATATGGAAGACCCTGAAGACAGCATAATTTAGAAAGAAATCTTAGAAGAGGAACGCTGGGCATTTCCTCCCTTTAATCACAAGGTTGTCTAATAGTGGAGGAAGGTTGACCTTGCAAATAATCACGTCGCCAGTTTCATAGCGTATTCCGGAAATAAATATAAATAATAATAATAATAATAATAATAATAATAATAATAATGTCCGCCTCGGTGGTGTAGTGGTTAGTGTGATTAGCTGCCACCCCCGGAGGCCCGGGCTCGATTCCCGGCTCTGCCACGAAATTTGAAAAGTGGTACAAAGGCTGGAACGGAGTCCACTCAGCCTCGGGAGGTCATCTGAGTAGAGGTGGGTTCGATTCCCACCTCAGCCATCCTGGAAGTGGTTTTCCGTGGTTTCCCACTTCTCCTCCAGGCAAATGCCGGGATGGTAACTAATTTAAAGCCACGGCCACTTCCTTCCCTCTTCCTTGTCTATCCTTTTCAATCCTCCCATCCCCTACCAAGGCTCCTGTTCATCATAGCAGGTGAGGCCGCCTGGGCGAGGTACTGATAATCCTCCCCAGTTGTATTCCCCGATCCACAGTCTGAAGCTCCAGGACACTGCCCTTGAGGCGGTAGAGGTGGGATCCTTCGCTGAGTCAGAGGGAAAAGCCAACCCTGGAGGTTAAGCAGATTAAGAAATAATAATAATAATAATAATAATAATAATAATAATAATAATAATAATAATAATAATAATAATAATAATAATAACGCAGACTAATATTCTGTAGACATATTAAAAGAATGCATCCGGACTAACTTACCAAGCAGACAGTCCAATTTTACGATAACAGGAGTAAAGCTAGAACGGACACAATGAAATGGACTGGCGAAATCAAAACCGATTTGATACAGGCCGAAGTTACACCAGCAAATATTCAAAACAGGGTAATTTTCAGATCCAAAACTCACAAATGGCAAGTTAACCAAGAGGAAAGACCAAATAGAAAGACTCGAACAACGTGGTCTGAAGACAAAAAGGAAGCCCACAGTAGAAGAATAAAAGAAATAAGGGCACAGAAGAAGGCAAATGCCTGCCTCTAAGTTGGCTACTTTGCGTTGCCTTATTGGGTTTATTTGCATCAAATAATAATAATAATAATAATAATAATAATAATAATAATAATAATAATAATAATTCAACGTTCTATTAATAATTCAACAATGGCTGACGCAGGCACCGATGAGTCATAATTTCACCCCGCAGGAGTGTTTGTAGGTGTCGGTAAATCTATCGATACGAGGCTGGAGAATTTAAGTACCTTCAAATACCACCAGATTAGTCGGTATCGAATCTACCAAACTGAGCTCAGAAGATCGTATCTCTACGGTTCGAGCAACTCAGACCGACGGATTGTGTCAAGTGCTGGAGCATTCGTACTACTGTAAATTTCTTCAATATTATTATGGGTATTTTTCAAGTACTACCGTTCATTTTGTAACATTATTTATAAGTGCATTTTAATTTATTTTATGTCCGGCTCCATGGCTAAATGGTTAGCGTGCTTCCCTTTGGCCGCAGGTGTCCCGGGTTCGATTACCGGCAGGGTCTGGAATTTTAACCATCATTGGTTAATTTGGCTGGCACGGGGTCTGGGTGTAAGCCTATCTGTCGTCTTCATCATCATTTCATATTCGTTACGACGCGCAGGTCGCCTACGGGAGCCAAATCGAAAGACCTGCACCTGGCGAGCCGAACATGTCCTCGGACACTCCCAGCACTAAATGCCATACGCCATTTAATTTCATTTTATTTTATAAGAATTATATTTCGTCAGTCAAAATAAATTAGTGAGCTGTCTAACCAACGTAATCGGAAAGGTGCAAGTTCGGTTCGCCGCCAGGAAATAAATATTTAGGAAGAAGGCTTCTATTTCTGGAGCGGCGCGTGACCCATTTCACATTAAAGGTGAGTAGTTGACTAGGTTACTTAATGGAAGTAAAAGCGGTCAGGTATACGGCTATACACTGTATCCCACTTACTGTCGAGGCTATGAATAGTGGGACCAGGCGAGTTGGCCGTGCGGTTAGGGGCGCGCAGCTGTGAGCTTGCATCCTGGAGAGAGTGGGTTCGAATCCCACTCTCGGTAGCCCTGAAGATGGTTTTCGTGGTTTCCCATTTTCACTCCAGGCAAGTGCTGGGGCTGTACCTTAATTAATGCCACGGCCGCTTCCTTCCAACTCCTAGGCCTTTCCTCTCCCATCGTCGCCATAAGACCTATGTGTGTCGGTGCGACGTAAAGCCACAAGCAAAAAAAAAATGAATTGTGGAAATCTCTTTCTTGCACTCCTCCAGGGACGTTCGCTGAAACTTAACGTCGCACAATATCATTCAGTATTTTAGGTGACGGTGGTTCAGGAAAGTGCTAGAAAGAGGAAAGTACCGGACACGGCCTTAATTAAGGTACAGTTGCCTGGTGTAGAAATGGAAAACCACAGAGAAACATCTTCAGAACTACTAGCGGTGGAGCTCAATACCACCATTTCCCGAATGTGAAAATACAAGCCGTACTGCGTAGCCAAGTACATTTTCTTCTAGGGTGAAAAAAACTGTTCTTATTGTTAATAATTACCAATTCATATCCTCCTTCTTGTTACTGTAGTGTCCGGCTCCATGGCTAAATGGTTAGCGTGCTGGCCTTTGGTCTCAGGGGTCCCGGGTTCGATTCCTGGAACAGCGACTGAGTGTATGCGTCTTCATCATCATTTCATACTCATCACGAGGCGCAGGTCGCCTACGGGAGTCAAATCAAAAGACCTGCATCTGGCGAGCCGAACTCCTCAGACACCTCCCGGCACTAAAAGCCATACGCCATTTAATTTTATTTCTTGTTCTAGTGCCTTCTCTATTACTGGAGGTTAGTCACAATTATGGCGATGTCTGCACAATGTTCGGCTGTCCTAATCAGTCTAATCGAATCTAGTCCTGTCCAGTATCTTAATTTCTTCTGCCAAGATTGTTTCCTTCGACGAAATTTGAAAAGTGATACGAGGGCTGGAACGGGGTCCACTCAGTTTCGGGAGGTCATCTGAGTAGAGGTGGGGTCGATTCCCACCTCAGCCATCCTGGAAGTGGTTTTCCGTGGTTTCCCACTTCTCCAGGCAAATGCCAGGATGGTACCTATCTTAATGCCACGGCCGCTTCCTTCCCTTTCTTCCCATCTCCCGTAAGGCCCCTGTTCAGGATAGCAGGTGAGGCCGCCTGGGCGAGGTACTGGTCATCCTCCCCAGTTGTATCCCCGACCCAGAGTCTGAAGCTCCAGGACACTGCCCTTGAGGCGGTAGAGGTGGGATCCCTCGCTGAGTCCGAGGGTAAACAGATTAAGAAAGAAAGAAAGAAAGAATGATGAAATTTAGTAGATTGTACTTACCTTTCCTCACCATATGCGAAGATAGGCTGTGTTTCTTTTCTTGATTTTACACATCAACATTCGTTCCCTTCTCATGCGCTTGAGTACGACAGCACTAGAGACTTAGTAGTCCGGCTCTATGGCTAAATGGTTAGCGTGCTGGCCTTTGGTCACAGAGAACCCGGGTTCGTTTCCCAGTAGGGTCGGGAATTTTCATCATCATTTCATCCTCATCACGACGCGCAGGTCGCCTACGGATGTCAAATCAGAACACCTGCACCTGGCGAGCCGAACTCGTCCTGGGACCTCTCGGCACTAAAAGCCATAGACCCTACGCCATTTTATTTCAGAGACGTAGTCGGTCCACGTGATCCGTAACATCCCTCGGAAAACCCACTTGTTGAAGGCATTTATTCTCCTAACCGTGTTACATTTCAGAGTCCATGTTTCAGAAGTATTGGATACACACAGCATCCGACGAAGTTGTGACGTGTCTCCAAGCTGAGCCTTCTCTCACACAGTAGATTCCTCATTTTCAGAAAGCTAGCACGAACCATTTCTATTCTTACACGGATCTCTAAATTAATGCAGGTCCTAGTCCTCAGTAATCCAGCTGCCAAGGTACTTAAACTTCCGTACTTTTTCAACTTATTCCCCATAAATGTTCATAAGAATGTGCGTGTTATGAGATCTAAATTGAATAAAGAAATAGAAAATAAGTAAAAAAAGTAGTGCCTTATTCAAAACTAGACGTTGGTGGTGACTGATGAGGCACTCAAACGGAGTTTACCACCAGCACGTGGGTTTCCCATCCAAGTGGAATTATAATAATAATGTTATTTGCTTTACGTCCCACCAACTACTTTAACGGTTTTCGGAATTTAGTCCTATAGGAGTTTTCTTACGTGCCAGTACGGCGCTGACGTATTTGAGCACCTTCAAATACCACGGGACTGAGCCAGAATCGAACCTGCCAATTTGGGGTCAGAAGGCCAGCGCCTCAACCGTCTCAACCGTACCATTAAAATTAACCGTACGAAGTTAAAATCCCCGACCATACAGCCACAGAGCCGGACCACACTCATAAAGAAGGAGACCCGCACTTAAATAGAAAGGCCCAGCCCTCAGTACTCAGAAACAGGTGAAAACTCATGTCTGGTATCAGTTCTCCGTAATTCCTGACGGTACAGCGAATGATTGCGCCTCTGTGTCTACGTAGGAAGTCATTTTCATCTGACAGCCGGACAGTTACGTGAAACACTGTCAACATGAGACCATAGCCTTATAGCATGAAAAACACCTATGTAGCAGAAGTCGGGAAGCAAGGCCTATATCATTATAAAATAAGTTTATTCTGAAAGGCCTCTTTCAATGCTTATGAAAATACGTGTTTAAAATTCATTTTTTAATGATCTAATGGTTAAAGGTGTGGAATTAAACGAGGCCAGAAAGGTAGTTTCAGATAGTGGCACTGGGACAGTTCCTTAATTAAGGCACGGCCGCTTCATTCCCACTCCTAGCCCTTTCATATCCCGTCCCCGCATTAAGACGTTTTTTTTTTGTCGGTGCGACGTAAAGCAAATTGTGAAAAATAAAATAAAAGTTTGTGGAGTTATTTGTATAGCGAACACTGAAAGAAATCACACTCTATAAGGAGGAAGTGGTATTATTATTATTATTATTATTATTATTATTATTATTATTATTATTATTATTATTATTATTATTATTATTATTATTATTATTATTGTTACGGAGATTTCCGTGGTAGTTAGAGGTGAAAGAAGGTGCGGGCTGGAATAGGTCTCAACTACAAAATTAAAGTTAATTTAAAACTTTTACAAAGGTTATATTTTCTTTTCAAGATCAAAAAATAACAGAGTATAACAGGTACCAAGTAGCAGATCAACAAATTAACAAATTACAGTTCGTTACAAAATTCGGGCTTCGAGCCCCAAGTTTCATTTCTGAGCTCTCAGCTCACAACCACAGTTGCTAAAGGGCAGAAAACCCCTACATATAAGGAGCACTTGCTCCCAGCTATTAACCTCAAGCCTCTCTAAGGCACCTTTACCACAACACCATAAAGAGCTGACCCGCTCTCGATCTTTCAAGCCTATCAAGGCATACGAAGAAACAGGGGTATTTAATACCCAACCTACAGGGTCTTCGCATGAAGAAAACAAAACACCAGGTTAAGTTACTGGCCCAAAGTACAGAAGGGATTGGAGGCGTGAACTTGCACTCCTAAATACACTTTTAAAACCTAAGTGGCTCTAGGCCGAAACACAGGGGCTAATCCCAAGCTAAGGAGGTGACCCCTATGAGAAAACTTTAATATTTTAAGGAAGAGAAGAAACGGTTATGAAAACGTAGTCACCTCAATTTCAAAATGAAGGGGAGTTCGAGAGGGAAAAGCACTCTCTATCCCCGCTTTACAGTAAAAGGAATTTATAGATTTTACATAGACAGAAAAGAATTTACATTTTAAAAAGGTAGGTTACATACTAAAGGTTTCGAACCCTCTCCGAGAGTTAAACTGCTGAGCTAGCAAGAAATGAAGAAGTTAAAAGGCCATTACCTTGTAGAAGAACCGCTGCATGAAGAAAGAGGCGCTACCCGCCCCCTGCTACATATCCACACACTCTAAGTTAGATGTTACTGAAGTGGCACCGAGCCAAGAAAATCAGCAGTTTTTATACCTTCGTGGAAAATTCGAGACCTTTCAGGAATGAGTAGACACACCCTTTCGCTTTTATTTGATAGCTTAGAGCAACATATCTATGTCGAAGAAGACATACATGATTGGTTGGAAATAAATTAAATATGGGATTGGCTAAATTCAAAACAGGTGGATAGAAGGGATTAATGTTGCCAACCCAAAGGTAACAGAACAAAATATAGTAAAAACAAAACTTATGAATCCTAAATTTCTTCAAGAAGGTTCATTCCTTCGCACCAGAGTGCGTAATCATAGTTTTTAGTAGAGACATCTGGTAGAGAACGTCCACACTTCTTGATCAAATACAAACAAAAACACATCAAAATTCACACAGAGCTATCTTCGGAGAAACTGTTGAGTTAATACAGTTTGTTAAAGTTCAGGCTTTCTCCTGTAGAGGAGTTTCAACGGGCGCGATATTTGAACTAGCGGCGTGGAGGTGTACCGCCCGGTACAATTATTATTATTATTATTATTATTATTATTATTATTATTATTATTATTATTATTATTATTATTATTATTATTATTATTATTATTATCATTGTCATTATTATTTATACTTCTGTACTGGCAACTGGCTGGTGGGATGTAGATTTTACAGTGCACTATGACTTTTCGTATGGGCTAGAATAAATTTGTTACTTTCATTGAGCCGTCTCAGTCTTATCCTTGGCTTTGACAATATGAAAGTGACAGAGATAGAGCGATGCCAGTAATGCCATTCCTTACTCAGCCAGTCCCTGTTATGAATGGTGTGAAAATATCGCTCATATGGTCGGTTGGTGCAAGCATTTCAGTAGGCCTGGCAGGCTGATATGTAATAGCAACTTCTGGCCTGGTGAGGAAAGCAATGGGAGACTACCTCACTCCTCATTTCCTTAGTATGCCTGTTCAGTGACACCTAGGGTATCTATAGCAGCTGCTGTAGGATCAAACTAGCCTTTGGGCTGAATACCAAACATGGATCTACTTCTGTACTGTTAATAAAGTTGGTTTGGTTGGTTGGTTGGTTGGTTGGTTGGTTGGTTCTGGATAAGATGGGAAACTACCGGACCGATTGAGCTGAAATTCGGGAAGGATACAGCTTGAAATCCAGGCTCATTCAAAGAATACTTTTGATTTTTGATGTGTAAGGCGTGATCAAAATGTTTCCGTTTGAGGGCGTTGGTGCAGTGGACATGCAAACTAGCGCGACTCCGATGTGGGTATATAAGCGCGGACACATAGGTAATGAGATTCGGTCAGGTTTTACATGTAGGCTCTTTCTTCTTTCTGCCTATGTGGTTTTTCCCTGACCCTTCAATACCATACTTCAACACCATATACCTAACACAAACTCTTGCCGTGGTAGCGAGTCTGACTCGGAAACCGGCAGATACTTCTTGTATCACCTCCCACTCCTCCCTGCTATCTCTTTCTTCTTCTTAGAAATAATAGCATGTCGGAGGCCATGTAGATTGAGTCGATGGTCACGCGGGGGGAGCGGGCTTCGCCCCCCCCCCCCGATAAAATAAAAAATAAAAAAAGTAATGAGATTAGTATGGCAGTCGTGTCGTGCTGAGGCGCGTGCTTTAAATGCGACCACGAGAACTATGGCGAAGTTACTATCAAATGCGTCCGAAGAGGACCAACGCACTGTTATTCTGTTCTTGACTGCCGAAGGACAAACACCGGTGGACATCCATCGGAGAATGAAGACTGTGTATACGGCAGCATGTCTGTCGAAAACCACTGTTGTGGAATGATGCCCCAAGTTCCGTGCGGGTCGTGTTTCGACACAAGATGCCGTCGATCTAGGAGGCCAGCCTCATTGATTACGCCAACTCAAGTGGGAGATACTCTAGCACCCGCCCTATAGTCCTGATCTCTCCCCATGCTATTAACACGCCTTCAGTCCCCTCATGAAGACCTTGAAAGTTCGACGGTTCCTGTCGAACGAGGATGAGCAGCAGGCGGTTACCGACTTTTTCCGCAACAGGAAATGGTGTTTTACAATACGGGGATCTTCAAGCTGGTACGTCGATGGGATGAGCGCATCAATGCTCACGGCGATTTTGCCTCATTGGCATCCCATTCGGGACTGTACGGTCATCGAACGGAAACTTTCTGATCGCCCCGTATATTTCACCGTTTGGAACTGGTAGGGGATTTTATAGGGGTATGCCCGAAATTTGACCCCTTTTTCCCTACATCATCTAAAATAACGGCTAAACTCTTGGAACTATCGAAAAATTAAATTTCATATGGAGTCACTGAGATTTCAACACCCTGTGCAGTGAGTAGATATTAAATCGTCTAAGATTTGAACGCATCGTATAGTCTCCATTAAGTATCAACATGTTATACTTTTTCATGTTTAATACACATTCTCAGTTTATATTATGAACGGAACTGTTACCCAGCATCTTAAGATTGCTTAAAATTCTTTCCGCCCTATCCCTATCCCACTAATTACCCCATAATGAGCGTTATACCAACTTGATGAAAGTTGAGTTTGACGGCCGATACAGTAATCTTTCCTAAGGGAATGAATGTCCTGTTCCTGTGCTAAGCGATGTCAGTTCCTGAGTCTGAAATCATGGCTAATGCGAGTTATTGAGTTACAGTTGCTGTAATGTAATCAGTAGTACAATATCCACCAGTCCCTAATGAGCTTCTGGGAGAAGGAGGAAGGGGAGGGGGATTGCACGCTGGGAAGGAAATTGATACTCTAGGTTGATATTCCATTCTCCGTGGCTTCGTAATGGATGACTTGCTGGCTGTTTGCATAAATGATAATACCCCGTTCCCTCCTTGCATCGGTTTCGATAGCACGCAGCTTTATAAGAGCCCATCTTACAGTCATCAAAATGAGACTTCACCCGTCAGGCATGGCGTGTTAATCGAAGCATCATCAAACTAAAATGACACCTGTTAGTTTTAACTTTACGTTATAATAATGGCGTATGGACTCCGGAGAGGCCTGGTGCGGGTCTTTTTCTCGTAGATGGTCTAATAGGCGACCTGCATGTCTGTGAAGATGCCTCCGAGACTTTAGAATTAACCAATTCAGGTTAAAATCCTCGACCCAACCGGGAATCGAACCCAGGACCCTCTGAAACGAAGGCCAATATGCTGACCATTCAGCCAACGAGTCGGACAACTTTACGTTTAATAAGCCGGAGTGAACGGCTCAGATGGAAGAAGCGTTGCCCTTGTAAGTCGAAATTGGCGGGTTCGATCCCAGCATGGTCCTGTGGTACTTGAATGTGCTCAGATACGCCAGCCTTGTATAGGTAGATTTACCGACTCTGAATGAATTCCCGTGCTGATAACTCCCCATACCTCGGTGGAAACATACAATTTATCACAGTTTATTGTTGGACATAGTAGCGCGAAGACATAGCTGTCAGAAGAAATTGCACTCTGTACATCGAAAGCTCACGTTTCGTATGTAGCGAAACAAGATGGTCCACGGCTGGCAACTGAAGCACTTATAGGAGACATCCCATTTACTCGACAAACAATAATCATCATCATCATCATCATCATCATCATCATATTTTAACGTTGTCCCGCTGGTGAAGGGTTCAATTTTTGGATCTTCACATGCCATTTTGCCCAGTCTTGAGCATCATCATCTTGTTGTTTTTTTTTGCTAGTTGCTTTACGTCGCACCGACACAGATATGTCTTATGGCGATGATAGGACAAGGAAGGGCTAGGAGTGGGAAGGAAGCGACCGTGGCCCCAGCATTGCCTGGTGTGAAAATGGGAAACCACGGAAAACCATTTTCAGGGCTGCCGACAGTGGGGTTCGAACCTACTATCTCCCGAATACTGGATACTGGCCGCACTTAAGCGACTGCAGCTATCGAGCTCGGTTCATCATCTTGTCTCAAACTGATTATCTTCATGAATGCATTAGTGTATTGCCAGCGCTGCTTCTGTAGTCCACATAGGCATTGGCCTTTGAGTCGAAAGTGAAGAGCCAAAATAGTGATTTTGCCACGAGCTGCATGCGAGGCATGACCATACCATCGAAGGAGTTTCTCTCACGTTTTCTCCACAATTGTAACAATGCCCATTCGTTGCCGAATCGAGGTGTCGGTGATGTGGTCAATTTTTTAGTACAGTACTTGTGCGATTTTCAAAATAATCACAGTTCTGAATTTCTAATATGCGTCATTTTAGGGTCAGATGGTAGAAAACAATGTAGTTAAATTTAGGAAACAAATTTAGTAGTATTATCTTGGCAGATGAGTAAAGTAACTGGCAAGGTAATGCAAGTTCAATCATGAGGCCACTGATATTCTGAAAGTGAAAACTGAATGTGAAAACAGATTTCAGAGTCAAATGAAGGGTCCGTAACGGGATCCCGGTGTGGTTCCACCCGTTTAACCCGAGGTGTTCATAATAATAATAATAATAATAATAATAATAATAATAATAATAATAATAATAATCTTCAACGCCGTTCCGAGATCTAAAGAGGCATAAAAGTGAACATGTCAGTAAATACAATTAATCAAGGGTACCTATTACATCAGAAGTCATACCCTTCTTTCTACTACTTATGTGTCAAATGGTAAAAGGAATTAATCAACCTGTGTGCCATCTGGAAACCTCATAGCTTCCTCTATATTTACCTCCATAAATTCACAAGATATTATCAAGAATAAGAGTATTACTAAGGACCGTCGGTTCATTACGATTGGATTTCCAGTATTATGTCATATTCGAAACACGTTAAAATGGTCGAAGAGAGAATGGAATGTGAAAATACAGACGTACAAACATCGCGCGAGCTGTGACCACATTAATCATGCAAATGCTAATCTTCACATCACTGAATCTCTTTTCAAACTCCTCGATATTAGATGGTAGGCTTTTGACACTATCATAAGACCAACTTGCCGGCATAGGCAAAACAGCTTACTAAATGTCTACCCAACGGAATCTCTCATCGCCATTTTGTACCATTCAATAAATTATCCGTATAAACTATGAGCAATAATAGACGCAGATCACAGCGTCGTATAACCCTTGTAAACGTCCCGTCACCTACAACCGCTTGTATACTAACTTGATTTCTTGAACAGCCAATATGGTCATTTCTAAATGCCAAACCCCTCAGGAGTGATACAGAATAATACATGTGTTTTCTCAGAGATATTATGCTATCGGACCAACTCGCGCTAAGGCTCTCCGTAGATGACGGCTTATCAAACAGCCACAAGCTCCATTAAGGACGCCACGGGACGCCTCAGGTTCATCAACCGCCATGGGGGGTTCTGCGGCCCTTTGAGGTGACACCTTTTACTATTCGTAGCCACAGCTCCCCTGATGAAAAAAGTGCTAACCTACAGCTGGAATTCCACATTGAGGCAAAGATTATTGGTACATTCTGTGAAGTGGTAATTATTCCCACGTCTGTACAAACTGTACAGGCTATACCGAGAAGATCAGGAAGGAAAAAGAGAACCATACCGAGCGAGTGACAACGTGGTTTGTGTTACGTAGCTATAAGATTGCATTCGGAGGAAATTAGGTTCGAACGCCACAGTCAGCGGCCCTGTAGATGGTTTTCCATGGTTTCCCATTTTCACACCAGGTAAATGCTGTGGATATATCGTAATTCAGTCCACGGTCGCTTTCTTCCCATCGTTAGCCCTTTGTTATCCCATAATAATAATAATAATAATAATAATAATAATAATAATAATAATAATAATAATAATAATTTCGTGTGGCTATTTCTAACCAAGTGCAGCCCTTGTAAGGCAGACCCTCCGATGAGGGTGGGCGGCATCTGCCATTAGTAGGTAACTACGTGTTATTGTGGTGGAGGATAGTGTTATGTGTGGTGTGTGAGTTGCAGGGATGTTGGAGAGAGCACAAACACCCAGCCCCCGGGCCACTGAAATTAACCAATGAAGGTTAAAATCCCCGACCCGGACGGGAATTGAACCCGGGACCCTCTGAACCGAAGGCCAGTACGCTGACCATTCAGCCAAGGAGAGACTCGTGTCCTCATCCCGAGGTGGCGCAACCACATACCAGCCCTCCTGCCAGTTTTTTAAATTCCTGGCAGTACCGGGAATCGAACCCGGGCCCCCAAGGACGGCAGCTAATAACACTAACCGTTACGCTACGGAGGCGGACTGTTATCCCATAGTTGGCGTATACTAGCCTATTTGAGTCGAACGTGAATTAAGAAAACATGAACCCTGACATCTATCCAACTTTGAGGTCGGAAAATCAGAATGATGGTGTTAACGTTGGAAGTATCACTCAGTGTCTGGTTCACATGTACAACATTAGTTGTTAATTAATAAAATTACCTCTGGATGGTGCGAACCGAATGAAAAGGCGATCAAGAGAAGTCGCATTTCACGAAGTGACTTTCTTCAGAATTCACCGAATGATTAAAGTAGACATTTAAATTCAACCACGAGTAGCGGATGAAGAACGGGTCACTGCAATGACCACAAAAGTTCACTCCATCTACAGCGAACTACTTCATTGTGGTAAAAATGTTCAGGATTATCATATTTGTATAGCGCGGCGATTCGAGATACTTTCATGAAACACAGAATGTTTACGAAACAACCACAGTAAACTTCAGCGAAAAACTACAGGAAACTCTCGATAACTCGTACTTTGGATAATTGGGAGAAAACTTTCCTAAAGTAAACCTTTATTCCTTAACACGTCAGCCACATTCTGGCTGAATAAGGATCTATAGGGTAATTCCGGGAGAGTTGCCGCACTTTTTATGTCTTTTGTTATATCTCGGTATATATACTTTAAAAATTTTTGCAAATACATCGAGCATAATTTGAAAACATGTACATTTGATCAGGGATGAACAAAATATTGGCAATTGAAAGTAAATGGGAGAAAGGAGTGAACAAAGGAATTGTTGCATCTGCGGCGTCTCTCCCTGGATCCCGGTATAGATGCCGACTTTGCTCGGGAGAGATGCCGCGAGTAAAATAATTAATGACAAAATCAAATTTAAGCCAATTTCTTCAACTTTGATATAACCGAACACTAGAACGTACTATAAGACAATTATATCCACATAATATAATCATTCAATGGAAAAAATCTATCTGATAATTTACAACATTAAAATCATATTTTAATTTCGATTTACTATAAATGTGCATGTGCAATGGATTCTTGACTGTGTTATATAAAACCCCACAGCACTTAACACCCTTGAAATGGCTCTGGCCTGCACAGCGACCGCTGCTCAGCCCGAAGGCCAACTATCAGGGAGAGACGCCGCACCCTCCTGTTTTCATACCTCAAGGCTATCATGGCCCAAAATTAGCTTACTCTCAACTGCAGTTATGTTTCTGACGTCTACTGTACTAAAAAAGTCTGATTTAAGCATTTGAAGCCAACTTAATATACAATAAATTAACACATGCAAAAACTTTGTCAGGAGGAAACATGTACTCGCCTCATGATATCGGCTATAATTGGCGTAATATACGAGCAAATTTCGTCACACTCGCAGACAGTAGTTCTTCCTTAGAAACTGAAAAACCACACATATTGCCATCTAGCTGTAACGATGGGAACCTTTAGCTACAGTGTATGCGGCATCTCTACCGGGGCGGCATCTGTCCCGGATTTACCTTAGAAATAACGTTATATAGGGCGCTTGTGGACAAGAATAGTAGGCTGCAGATAAGGAGAAAAAATAGTCTCTAAGTTGAAGCTGTGAAATGGTCATGAGACGAGGACCGGCTAAGTCAGCTGTACGGTCAGTTCCACCGTGACTGAAATATGATCTAAGGGCTTTACCTCAGCGTGAGGAGAAAGTCTGACCGGTTTATTACGCCTGTAAACATGTTGTGCTTTGGTGGTAAAGGTTGTAAATTGTGCAGTGTATCCCTTTGATGAGAGCATCAAGAAACTTCAGTACGGTACTTACCCTGTTTACTGTGTTTTAGAGACGGGCATCATCCACGCAAGTACTTCTACAATACTTATTAATATTTCAAGCAGTATTATTTGTAGTTGAATTGACAATGAATTCACGGACTACTGCGGAATTAGCCTTAACTTGCTCTGGAATTACCTTGACTGCCGGGGGTATACCCGAAATATTACAAGTAAATTAATTAATTGAAAAAGTATATTATAAAATTGTTTTAAAGTAGTGTACTGAATAAATATAGAAAAATAACACCTGCTTCAGTGAATAAATATTATTTTGATAATTATTCTCAAAATTCATCATATTTCAAAGTTATCCTTAATAATGCGGATTTACATGAATCTCCCCTATTTATTGATGTTGTAAATTACACTTCAGACTCAGGGCATACACATTTCAGGAGCTGAGCTGAGTGGCTCAGATTGTAGAAGGACTTGCCTTGCAAGTCCTAGTTGGTTCAATCCCATCTCAGACATACCAACTTCGTGTGGGAAGATTTACTGGCACTTTATTGAGAACCCCTTTGGGACACAAATCTGGGATCTGACCGTCTCAGAAACCGTACAAGTAGTAAGTAGGACTATAATAATAATAATAATAATAATAATAATAATAATAATAATAATAATAATAATAATAATAATAATAATAATAATAATAATAATAATATTATATTATATTATATTATATTATATTATATTATATTATATTATATTATATTATATTATTATTATTATTATTATTGTGTACGTGAGTTAATTCTTATTCCTAAATTACATCAAAAATATTTTGCAAAATAAGATTGACAGCTTCTTAAAACCTATATGTTCATCTTCTTGTCCTTATACATTTTTTCCAACACCTTGTGGGGTCGCAGGTGTGATCTGTGTCGCATATGTGGATTTGGCCCTGTTTTACGTCCGGATTCCCTTCCTGACGCCAACCCTATCTGGAGTGATGTTATCACTATTGCCTGCTTCTGTAGTGGTTGGTAGTGTGGTTTATTGTCTGAATATGAAGAGGTGAATGTTTGGAAAAATACAACCAATCAATCCCCGAGAGAGAATAATTAATCACACGCGATTAAAATCCCTGACCAGGCCGGGAACCTGTGTGTAAAGTTTTACAGTGACAGATAAATCGTCATTGTGCTCCTACAATAATTAAGCCTACCAAAGGAGAACATGAATCACACTCTGACTTAAATGAAGTACTGGTACAGTAATTAGTGTCACAGATACTTTCACAGATAATTTGTAAGTGGTATAGGATTATTCGAGGTTCGAGATTCATCAGCATCTTGCATGGGCACCAAACTGCTTCTATACGCATTCAAGGAAAATAGACAAAGGAGATCAGGATACAAGGAGGAGCTCGGCAAGGGTGTGTTTTCCTGGAATAAATGGAGGATCTTGACACAGGCATTATTATTAATAAAGAATGCCTTAACAATATTCGAAATGTGGAGGATACACTTAGTGATTGATGATAGTCTGGAGGGCCTGCAGATATTAACAGAATTATCGAGACAAGTACTGTAGGAATTATGGACTGTCCATCAACATTAAAAATACAAAATATTGTTTCCAGGATAAATATCGTCATTCTTCGTAGCTGGTGGTTAATAACCACCCAACAGAAAGGTTTAAAAAATTTACAAACTTGGGAGAGGAATTAACGAAGTTTGGGGTCAGTCATCAGAGACAACGTGCCGAATAGAGAAGTCCAGGGCGGCGTTTCTGAATATGTTAAAACTATTTTCTTTTGCTAGTTGCTTTACGTCGCACCGACACAGATATGTCTTATGGCGACGATGGGATGGGAAAGGCCTAGGAATGGGAAGGAAGCGGCCGTGGCTTTAATTAAGGTACAGCCCCAGCATTTGCCTGGTGTGAAAATGGGAAACCACGGAAAACCATCTTCAGGGTTGAAACTATTTAGATGTTACGATCTATCCCTCTTACATAAAATAAGACTGATAAGACGTTTTGTCTTCTGAGTAATGCTATATGGAGCTGAATCCTGGACGTTGACGAAAACATCCAGTTAAAAACTGGAAACCTTTAAAATAATGTGGTTGTATCGTCAGATACTCAGGATTTATTGGAAGGAACATGTCAGAAATGACACTGTTGGAAAAAATGGGAAAACAGAAAGAGATCATCTTGAAAGTAAAATCTCGTAAAATGGGGTAATATTGGAATATTACGAGGAACAGGTAAAGATATGCTTTACTGCAATTGATTCTCCAGGGGAAGGTAAAAGGAAATAGAGGACCTGGAAGAAGAAGAATTTCTTGGTTTAAGAACTTGAGTACATCGTTCAGTACAAGTTTAGAGAGACTTTCATATCACTTACTGGTAAAGGAGGTGTCACCATGTTGATCACGAACATCCGAAACGGATAGGCATGCCAAGAGGAGGAAGAAGAAGAATAGACTTATTGTAATCTTTTGCAATCCAATATCCAACTGTGTTTTATTGTTTGTATGTCTCAGAAGGATACTTGAGTAAAATGAGAGGACTGTCGAACAAACGCGAGTGTCGTGGAAGAGGCCATGACCACAAGTATTGAAGCAATGATTATCAACCATGGACTTCGGTGCGTCGACCACATTGCTCGCATGCCTAAAGCCCGCAATTTACCATCGCTCAGAATGGAGCACTTCCACCCAGATGACATCCCAACGAACGATGTCTAAAAGTAATGGCCACTCACTGTCTATCCACAAATTGCCAATCGCTTCCTCATCAACAAGTCGTATAGGCCTCTCCGATGTTGTGCGTTTACTTATGTCATCAACTATTGTGTTTAACGTAAAGGAATAGATGAAGGACTTATGCTCGTTTCTCTCTATTGCCTTCGAATGAAGACAAGGAAAAAGAAGAAATCTATGTGTGCAAAGCAATGGTTATTCTTACGCGAATTTAATGCATCGTTTGTCATTGGAGCCAGAGATTGGCGAAATTATACGCGAATAGACTAGCCAACACACTTTCATTTGCTAGAGTTAGTAAAACCGTTTATGAAAAAAAACCAAGTTTATAATTTCAGACATCCAAAAGACTCCATCAACGCTTCGATATTTGGCATATGAAGAACTGAAATACCCGACTTCGATCTCATTCGAAAGGGTGGGTGTAATAATACCTGAGACATGCAGCGCTATTCTGTTCGGCTTATAAGAACATACATGAAGTTAATTTGAACTATTACAATGTTTAATTTGATTCATGATAACTAGTTTATCCAATCACACAAATACTAAGTACAAAATACAGAAACATTAATTAATGTAGGCTATTTTATTGTTTGTTAATTTTTAGCATCAAAAATGCTGTCATAATGGTATTGGAGACCTCATTGATGGCGTCGGTTACCACCCTTGAAGTTTATTCGGGTTGCTAATTGTCGGAAGGGAAAGCAAGTTATCAATCAATTCTCGCATATAGGAACCATCGTAAGATTCATTGACCGCAACGTCTCCATTACATGTTCACCAAAAGCGTCCATGAGGTACCTTAACCAATTCCATAGGGCCTTTCGTGTCAGCTTCCATCCTTTTGGATATTGGCTATTTTCTCCAAATGTCTGGGATTTAACTTCGGACTCCTTGTTGGTAGAAGTGATGGAATATCACCCACGATATCCCCTCCCTGTCGTAAGAGGTGGTTAAACTGGATTCCAGGGGCTTTTAACTTGATGATGATGATAATGCTTGTTGATTTAAGGGGCCTAACATCTAGGTCATCGGCCCCTGATGGTACGAAATGAAAATGTAATGACAAAATAAAAATCCAAAATACTCCTCTGACCAGAATCCAAAGGGTGAGGATGAAAAATGAACGGATGGATATGAAGTTAGAACAATCAGTGGAGCCGACCCGCAATGCCTCAGTCTCAGAAACTGACGGAGAACAATAGTAATACTGACCAAGAGACTGCTTCTATAGCTCAATAATGAATCGATGATGCTTGCAAGCTAAAGGGGTCCAAAATATAGGTCATCGGCCTCTCGTAATGGTACTTATCGCCCGGAAAGTAGAACCATGGTATTTGTCATGGTGCGGTACTAATCAAATGTATCGTAGACTCGCGGTATTCCACACATTATGGTACTACTCACAGGTAATGAAATTCGCACATGTAATACAGTCCTATGGTGTTTCATACGTAGCGGCACCATTTAAAGGCAACGCAAACCTATGGTTTTCATTACAGAAGTGTACTAAGCACAGGGACTCGTACTATCTCGTGGTGTTCCTTATATAGTGGGTACTAATCATAGGCAAGCCAGAACCCTGGTGTCGCTCATATAGTGCTACTAATCACAGGTACCGTAAAAGCCTGACCACACGGTGCTCCTGATTGCTACTAATCTCAAACCTATTTGGTACCTAATATAGTGGTACTACGCGCAAGTAATAGCGACCCATGGTGTTAACCGCGTGTTGGTACTAATCACAAGTAGTTTCATGGTTCTAATCCAATCATTCCTTGGTCGCCCCTTTTAGTCGCCTCTTACGACAGGCAGGGGATACTGTGGGTGTATTCTTCATCTGCGTCCCCCACCCACAGGGGTAGGCTTTTAACTTAGGAAAGTGTGTTGGCGACCGTGAGGCCCTTATCTGATAATGATGATGGTGATGATGATGATGATGATGTTTGTTGTTTAATAGGGCATAACATCTAGATAATCGGCCCCTAATGGTACGAGGTGCAACGAAACGACACGATAATTAAAACATCGAAATGTATCCACTGACTAAATTCTAAAATGAATGATGATGAAAAATGACCATGAATAGAAATCAGTCAGTGGATCCAATTCACAATTCCTTATTTCCAGAAATGATGCCTGCTGTCCAAGCGGTCCCAAATCCAGGTCACCGTCCCCTCATAATAGCAATCACTGTTAAAACAGAACCATGGTGTTCCCCCTATAGTGGTACTAATCACAGGTAACTTAGACTGATGGTGTTTCTCGCATGTTGGTAATAATCACAGGTAATGCAGACTCAAGGTATGTACACACAATAGCACCAATCACAGGTAACAAAAATCCATGGTGTTTCTCGCATGGTGGTACTAATCACAAGCAACGCAGACCCATGGTGTTGTTCACACAGTGGGACATATCATGGGCCCCTGTATTCCCGTGGTGTTCCTCAGATAGTGAAACTAGTCACAGGCCACGTATACTCATGGTGTTTCTCTCTTAGTGGTACTAATAACGGGCAATGTAGACCCACGGTATATCATACATTATGGTAACGCTTACAGGCAGCACAATCTCATGGTGTTCCTCACATAATAGCAATACTCTCAGGCAACACAGACCCATGGTTTTACTCACATAGTGGTACTGATTCTGGCGCCAGCCAAACCCGTGGTGTTTCTCACTTAGTGGTACTAATCACAGGCAACCTAGACCCATGGTGTTTCTCATAATGTGGTAGTATTCATTGGTAACACAGACCCATTCTGAAGACAGCGGAACTAACTGGTGGAATGTACACGATGACACTTATCACAAGACCCGTGGTGTTTCTCATATAATGGTACTGCTCCTATGCAACGTAGACCCGTGGATTCCTCGCATGGTGGTACTAGTCGCAAGTAACGTCGACCTATGGTGTTCCGCACGTAATGGTATTAATCACAAGTAATCTCATGGTTCTAATGCCATCATCCCTTGGTAGATTCTTTTAGTCACCTCTTACGACAGGCAGGGGATGGCGTGGGTGTATTCTTCGTCTGCGTCCCCCACCCACAGGGGATGCCCTTATAAGAGTCCTGGCATTGCTTCCACTTGTCCCAGGGTCCTCACTTTCATCTATCCTAGCCAACCTTCCTTGGTCAACTTTTGTTCTTTTCCGACACCTACGGTATTAGGTTGCGAGGCCTAGAGAGTTTTTAATTTTCACGCCCTTCGTTACTTTTGTCCATCTTTTACCGATACCTTCACTTTCCCAAATACACACCTATCACATACACATACCAAAACAGGCCACAGCACACCACGAACTACACAGAAACACATAATTGTGAATACATTCCTCCACACAGGACTGGCGCTAGGAAGAGCATCTGATCGTAAAACTGCGCCAAATCCGTATGTGCGACACAGTTCACATCCATATCCCCACCTAGGTGTAGAGAAAGTGGCAGACAAAAAGGAGGTAATCAGTTTTGTAAGTGTGAAATAATTTGCGTTTCTCGAAAACTTGACATTCCTTTTCTGTAACAAGATGTCAGATACTAATTAAGTGCATAGTAATTTGCATATTAACACGTCGTAAACTGGAGCAGTCACGTTGTATTTACTCAATTAACATTCATAGTATTCCACGCTCGTACTGCAGTCTGGAGTATTGAATAACCTACGGCTAATCTCATCTCTGCGTGTTTATCCACAACATACCAATATTGTAATTAAGTCACGAGTCTAGTATGCCGATAATTACCGCAGTCACATTCCACAACAAGTGAAGGAGAGAGACCCGAGCAATGTTCGCGCGTGTTACGGTGCGGTGCGGCGCGTCGCGACGCTAACGAGGGCCTCGCGCCTTCTACAGAGAGAGAGAGAGAGAGAGAGAGAGAGAGAGAGAGAGAGAGAGAGAGAGAAGGTGCAATTAGAGGCATCGTAGACTCAGTTAAGATGATATAATGCAATTAAGCTTCCCAATAGCTTATTCTCAAGTTCTTTAAAGCGCGACGTGTTGTAGGCTCCATTCTTTTCTACGCTTGCCAATTTTTTTGCTCTTCTTTTCTTTAAAAATTATTACGCTCCTCTCTTCAAGTTCATCCTTTAATTACTTCCTTATTTATTTATTCTTTGTTAGAAGGTCAGTAGGGCATTACACTTTATGAATCAAGCCGAGGAACGAGAGTGCGGGTAGCAGAAAGAAAAAAGCAGTAGTGCGCTCTCTATTTAATTCGGTACTTAATAGAGTAATAAAGAGACCCGCTACATAAATTGGTGTCAAGCTGGGTTTAAAGCATTAAGACACTGTTAAAGGGAAGCTGCTTACATCAAGTGCTCCACCAAAGTGGAAGATGAATTAAAAAGAGTATCTCCATCTTTCTCTCCTTTCCCATTCATATTAATGACGGCAAAAATTTTAAGGAATAACTTCCATCTCTAGAGAACAGCTAACAGTCTTAAAAATAAAGGCGTGATATAAATGTGAGGGGCAACAACGCTAGGATTAATACAAAAAATTGAATGAAATGAGATCTTTATTCTTGTTTAAATTTTCCACTTATTGAAAGTCAATTGTTTCCCCGAGTTCAATGAATAGGCAAATAATTATTGTAGATGATATGATATGATATGATATGATATGATATGATATGATACGACATTTATTGCATCATTTGGATGAGTCACTTAATTTTTAACACCTCAGTTATTTCTCTAACAAAATCAAAGATTGTAAAATGTTTACACAGGAATCACTAAGTAAAGAGCTCATGGAATTGGGCTATTCAAATTCTTGTCAGGAAATAATAACCTACGAAAGAAGATTAACAGTTTCGTTGACACTTCAGGAGCTGTATGATGTAACTTTAAAAAAATAGTTGTCTAAGTATTCTAAGTGTGAATACTACTATGAACACCGTATTTTTCAAAACTCACAATGCTATCAATTGCCACACTTCAACCTGTATTCAATAATTCTTCAATTCATTACACCCACTTATACCTTTCCCTCTTCTCCCATTATATTTTCGACCTTCTCTATATCTATGTTAGGTTGAAAATTATTCCTCATTCGTTTCACAACTTGGAAAAGTCTCCTAGTTTCATTCTAAAAAAAAGAGTCTCTACTTGTTTCACGTGGGCTTTGAGACAGGATTATCTCTTCTATCATAAATTGTTTTTTACATCTTTTCTACTGTTCCTATACAGTATTTTCCAAAGGTTTCTCTTGTTTCTCTCTCCATCATAATTCTTATACTGTATCAACCTTTTGCTTTTCAAACTCTATTCCAACAGACTTCATATGATTTGATTTTACCACACTTAGTTTTAGTGGTGGATAGTAACTATCACTTTTTCAGTCAGCGGTGGCTGCTCGTCGTCATCCTGGGAGGGCTAGAAGTATCCCAGACAAAGGATCATACTGAAATTAAATACATCATCTGGCGATTCCTAAAAGTAAGAGAATGCCAAGGAACGGGGTGCTGGTGCTGTAGAACAGTATAAAGGCCTGAAATGAGCCCTCCCTGCCGTATTTGATCTGGCAACCACTGTTCGAAGTATAAATATTAGAAAAAACATGCATTTTTACGTTACTGTTAATTTCGTGGTCATAGCAATGTGACCTCAAGTTTACGTGGAATTCGAACCACACGAACGTGACTTTCCTGTTCAAGAATCTCACATGGGTTAGCTGAGATTCGAACTTCTGCTATCTTGTTGAGAAGCCAGTGACGATGTCACTCAGCTATCACGTCCCAAATAAAATACCGCGTGATAATTTTCCCCAAGAAAGGAAAGGACTCTGACAGGTATTAAAATGAAGGACTACCTAGACCTGGAAAAATACCATCGGAGTAAAAAGAGAACAAAAATTCATCTGGGAATGGCCATCAGAAAAAAATGAAAGTGAGAAGCCTACTCACAAGTAAATATGAGCAGTGACAAACTCAGCCAATGGCCTCTTTGCCTATCTCTTATTCTAAAAACTTCTGGGGAGATGCTTTATTCGAACTGTTCGTATGAAATAGTTTTCAGGACGTGAGCTTTATCCAAAAGAATGAAGCTATACAAGAGTTCCACTCAAATACATTAAAATCCCATATCTTAAACAAACAAAAAATGTTTTCTTGGTGGTATAATTACACATGGAACCTATTACAGGTGTAAGCATATAATTCCAATAGAATTACTTTACGGAAAGCGCTTGGAGTACGGCGGATAAGCGAATGACAGGTGGAGCGTAATTCCACTGAAACAGCTTCTGCCTCTATGACATCCTATATCAAAATGTACGCAAAGGATGACTGCTCTACGGATATCACACGATTCACACAGAAATTTGCAGTGGCTTAATGATGTTCAGATTAGGCCTACACTATTCCCTTTCTCACCCTCTCTAGTCTCTTCATTACTACCTCTTCTCAACTGGCACTCTAACCTACACTCTTTGGACCATCTGGAACTCCTTCGAGCAGCATATCTGAATCTACTTTTAAAATGATTTGCGCACCTCTAGAAGAATATTTCGTAAATAAATTTTTCAAAATATTAATAATGACATCGATTGTCCAGTGGTTCGCTATACATTGTTTAATAATAATAATAATAATAATAATAATAATAATAATAATAATAATAATAATAAAACGTCTCTATGCTATAAGATTTTAAGACTCTCCGAATTGCCAGAATTTGCACTGAAAATGGCACGGGTCTGTTCGACTGCGTCGAAATTTAGAGCTATAGAAAGGATATTGTATGTATGTTGAGTAATCAGTCCGGAGGCTGGTTTGGACCTCAAGAGCTCCACTATCAGCCATCATAGGTGTCACAGGTATCACTGAAGTGGCGTATTAGGGAAATGAGGAGTGAGGTAGTTTATCGGTGGTTTCCTCATAAACGTTATTATTATTATTATTATTATTATTATTATTATTATTATTGTTAACTCGATAGATCCTCCGTGACTCAAGCGGTAGCGGTAGCCTCTTGCCGCTGGGTTCCTTGATTCAAATCCCGGTCACTCAATATAAGATTTGTGCTGCAAAAAGTGGAGACAGGACAGGACAGGTTTTTCTCCACGTACTCTGGTTTTACACTGTCATCATTCAATTCAGCAACACTCTCCAATATCACTTTATTTCATCTGTCAGTCATTAATTATTGCCCCAGAGGACTGCGACAGGCTTCGGCAGCCGGAACAATTCCTATCCTCGATGCTAGATGGAGGCTTCATTCATTCCATTTCTGACCCGGTCAAATGACTGGAAACAGGTAATACAGACCCATGGTGTTCCTCACATAGTGGGTATAATAACAGGAACCGTCTAGATCTCTGGTGTTACTCACATAGTGATACTAATCACAGGCTACGTGATTTCAGACGCCAAAGTAATGTTCATAAATTACATATATTTCTGTGTAATGATTTGATCAAATGGTAGGTGCATAAAATAGGATTTCGGTTAAATTACTGAGCCAGACAATTAGGGCCACAACAATCAACGAACAGAAATAAGGAATAAAAGCTGTGCCACTCGACGACAAAATTTGGCTTTCTGGATCCTGACTGTTAAAGCCAATCGTCTTTATCACTCCGTTAATAGAGCAGGTTATGAAAGAACACTATCGTATGACGAGCTCTACTAGTGATTAAGCAGCCAGCAAATGTTTACGGTTACAGTCTTAACGGTAATTGGGGACTTTGTTGTTTTAAGGGGGAAAACAACGTGGTTATCAGCCCCTTGAAGTAGGAACGCAGTTACAAACGATGTGGTTATTATTACCACCACCACCACCACCACATCATTTTACATATTCATATCTCTCTCTCTAGCTACTGAGTAGCATACACAAGGATGTCTGCACTGATGCATATCGAGTGAAGCGGGATTGCATAACTAAGATCCCCAGGATGGTATAGAATCACCAGTTATAATCTATTCATTCACAATATTTCTCTCCATTGTAAGCCGAAGATGGTATTTCATTATAGAATTTTATGAATAGCAGAGAAATTTTACGTTTCGTGAAGACTCTTCCGCTTCTTCAGAAGTGAACCACGACCGACCCTGCTTGTTCTAATAATGTCAAATTCTTCTAACCGTGGCTCCCCATTTCCGTTCCCATAAAGGTTATTGGCCATGAGACCATCAATCTAATCATTAGAAACCTATACGTGTATAGAGAAGGCGGTCTAATTTCTGAAGAACTAAACTTCTCGGTATTAGTAGGTTAACCATGGTCGGTCTTAGTTCACTACTGAAAAGCCGAACAACTGTTTTGCGAAAAGTAAAGTTCCCAGCTACTTGTCTCGACTTAGACGGCAAAAACCTAAAAGAGTATAATATCTGTATACATGATATTTTGATTGATTTAATTTTGTCAATAACCAGTTCGTACTGTCTCCAAACGAACGAGCATGTAAGGCGAGACCTAACATCACAATTGGATTCCCGAACAGTCTGACTATCTGAAATTGCTCTTGAGAATATGTAAGCTTGTATTTATTCCGAAATTAATTTACGTTTGTCTAAAGCACAGAATAGCTTACAGATTATTTTGAATCTAGGTTTCAAAAAACAACCAACATAAAAATTGGAACTCTGGTACTGTTGAAAAGGTATTGCCTGAAGAAAATTTATTACTATGCTTACCATACAAACGGTTCGATATTATAGCCAGAAGAGAGCTATAATTACGGTAGTAGTCTGTAATCTTGCGATTTTATGGCCATTTATTTTAATTGAAATTTTAATTTATTCTTGTGTCTGTATTTCAGGCGCCCAAAAATTTATTTCCACTCTTTTTATTTCCAGGGTGACAGTACATGAGTGTGATACCAGGATGCCGCAAAGCTCGTAGATGAAACTACTAAAACATTAAGATATGTCTACATGCCCCTCCTCCCCTCCCCCCCCAGTTGTTTTTGATGAAGTTGGAAATCAGAAAGGAGCTCGTTGGAAGCTGAAAGAAGAAATAGAGCTGATGATGGGAGAGTCCATCTATGTGAAGACAGCAGTGTATGAAGATACGGAGACTGCCCTCGTACTTTTTTTACTTTTATATTCAACATATCTGCTTTTCCCCTTGATCGCTCTTCATACACTGATCAGTCATCTTTCTCCACATATATACTGTCTACATATATATGTCTTTGTCATGTGTTTGGTCGTTCTAAGTATTCAGTTTCTCAGTAAACTAATTTACTAAAACATATTAAAACACATTCCTTAAAACTGTGCAATTTAATTCCTCATGAGCTATTTATCCAAGAATGATTAGAATGGAATATAATTTAATATAACAGAATACTCCCATATCCTAGTTCCGGATCACCAGGAACTGGGGAGATAATAATAATTTATTCCAATCCAAATTATTTTGGATACAAGCATGATTTTGTTACAATTAATCTATTACTATCTTAAATATTACAATTACACCTAATCACTACTTACACTCAAAATTGAAGTTACTACGGGTTTCCTTCTTATTTTTGTCCTATACATTAAAATTGTTATATAGTCTAGGACAACATGTATCTTACCCCTATTAATTTGTGTTAGAGTAACTTAAGTATGTATTCATGTCACGAGTGTGAACAGAGTTATCCTTAGATTACAATAGACTTTATGATTTAAGTAAATGAATGAATGAATGAATGAATGAATGAATGAATAGTATTCATGCATGCACGATTGGATGAACACTCCTCTCTCCCAGGAATGATTAGACAATAAAAACTTAGTACTATGAATCGATTGATTAAAACAACAAACTGCATGCGACTATTTTAGAATTACAGTGGTAAATTTTGCTCTGTAAAAGAAAAAAATCTCTTCAGCAGGCTCTATTTGTTTTATTCCGTAAAGAAATTTACACTCTGTTGACTGCTTATGGTGCCCACAATTTTGCCGGACATTGTTCCATGTCACTCTTCCTTATTTCCGTCTTTGTAGAGCTCACTGAACAAAATGCCAGTCTATGTTTTAGGCGTGGTCAGAAAGTAGGTGGATAATTTATTCGCTTTAAAGCTAGCACAGTACTAAGTTGACAGAATTTCATAAAATCTGAGAAGATCGATGGAAGTCAGTGATGAAAATACTTTAATGAGTAACATAATGAGAAAGAGCAAGTTTATTTCCCGCAAATATTTTCAACACTCAATACAAAGGCTATAAAAGCTGAGCGGAGCAAACAATGTCAGCGTTATGTCAAATATATTCACGTAATTCAAATTATCGGGTTAAGAGTTAAATTCACGTGTGTGTTGTAGTGTAGAGTTTTTATCGCCAATTGCACATTATTGGTTGAAAAAATGAGTTCAGAAAATTTCCACAGCATTTATGATGACAGCCATTACGTAATCAGAAATTACGTTTTTCAACAAGGTAAACCGTTTCCAGTACTTGATAAAAAACGCCAGTACGGCATGAAGTGTTCATAATATCAGTAAGATTACCTCTATTACCATTATGTTGTGCCATGGATGAACTTCGTTTAAGAAAGTAAATAGCAAAATTTGCTGCATTAAGGCACGCTTCTTCTGAGTCACTAATCGTTGCTATTATGTATCCATTCAACGGTTATAAAGTGATTTTGATCAGCAGTCATGCAATAATAAATAAAAATATTCCCATGATATGAAGGGGAAAAAATCAGCCGTTGATGCAATAAATGATGGCATGTAGTTATCGAAATTCTCAATCCCCATATATTGGTTATCACAACATTTTGAAATAAGCTTTAACTACTTTATTATTCTTCACATAGTAAGCAATAATCATATTACTGACAGCATTAAGAGACAAGCGATCATAAGTGAGAAAAGCTAATACTCACCCGATATTCCTGTTAATAAGAGCAAAACGTTGTCTCCCACTGACCGACCCTGAATTTACACAGAAGATCTGAAAATTAAAATAGAGAATAGTAGCTAAATATTTCAGAGACAGTTTTAATATTTCATATATCTCATTTCTAACACAAACAATGCACTCTTGATATTGCCTCAGGTTGATTCAACTACAATACAGTCAACTACCTAACCAAAAGTAAAATATTTAATAAGAATTGTTAAATAATGCCCTCCAGGATATTACAGTTTGTCGTTGTGGAGTTGTGACCACATGGATCCACTTCAGTCTGATATGGATTCTACCTGAACCAGGTCCCTTTCTTTTTATCTAATATCATCAAGACACCTCCGTACAGTTAAAAGCCGAGCTAAATGGATCAGACAGTAGAGTGGTAGCTTCTTGAGCCCAAGTGATTGGGATGAATCCTGTATCAATTCGGTGTATCTCAAGTGATCAATTATTCCCGCATGGTGTCGGTAGATTTACTGGCACGTAAAAGGAAGTCAACGGGACAAAATTTTCAGCATATTGGCGTCTTCAAAAAGAGTAAAATTAGTTAATGTGACACAACATTAGATCCTTCTTTAAACAACCTGTATATCATGCTAAGAAGAAAGTATGCGATCCACCGAGCTAGATGGAAGTGAGTTTATTGTCGAGCAGCTGTGAGCTTGTATTCGGGAGATGGTGGGTTCGAACTCTACCGTCGACAGCCTAAATATGGTTTTCCGTGGTTTCCCATTTTCACACCATGCAAATGCTGGGACTGTGTCTTAATTAAGGCCATAGCCGATACCTTCCCAATCATAGTCCTTTCCCTTACTTCCGTCGACGAAAACATTCGATGTGCTCGTGCGAGGTTAAACAAGTAGCGAGAAAGAAGTATGCGATTCACACTACGGTATGGAGCGAAAAAAAGAATGCTTACTCCCTAATCAGACTAGCAGTCTTGAAATGTGGTTGCGTTGTAGAATACTCAGAATACCCCGAATGGACCGAGTAACTTAAGAACAAGGAGCTAAGTACAGCTGGAGGAAAATAGGGTCGAGCAAAATGTCAGAAAACACGGTTTACGTAGGTCATATGCTGACTAGGGTCCGCCTCTGTGGTGTAGTAGTTAGTGTGATTAGCTACCACCCCCGGAGACACGGGTTTGATTCCCGGCTCTGCCACGAAATTTGAAAAGTGTTACGAGGGCTGGCACGGGGTCCGCTCAGCCTCGGGAGGTCAACTGAGTAGAGGTGGGTTCGATTCCCACCTCAGCCATCCTGGAAAGGTTTTTCCGTGGTTCCCCACTTCTCCTCCAGGCAAATGCAGGGATGGTACCTAACTTAAGGCCACGGCCGCTTCCTTCCCTCTTCCTTGACTATCCCTTCCAATGTTCCCATACCCCCGCAAGGCCCCTGTTCAGCATAGCAGGTGAGGCCGCCTGGGCGAGGTACTGGTCATCCTCCCCCGTTGTATCCCCTGACCCAGAGTATCAGCTCCAGGACACTGACCTTGAGACGGTAGAGGTGGGATCCCTCGCTGAGTCCGAGGGAAAAACCAACCCTAGAGGGTAAGCAGATTAAGAAAGAAAGAAAGAAAGAAAGAAAGAAAGAAAGAAAGAATGTACTGACTAGGACACATTGTCAACCTGTCCCGACTGATTTGATCCATTTTTAACATACGTGCAGGCCATGGAGAGAAATTTCACTGGTTCTGATTGCAAGGCGTAACTTGCATTCAATTCCGAGATAATGGAATTTTAACATTTGGAGATTGATTCACGCGACCAGCATACGATACGTTCCCACAATGAACACGCAGCTCGTGATTCACCGATCGACTCTCGCTTCCGTAGTGTTTTCGTGGATTTGTTTTAAAGTTCAGTTTGCACGTTACCTGCATTAAAAGCACATTGATGATATTGGTTGTAATGTATGTATGTTGGGTATTCAGCCCGAAGGCTGGTTTGATCCTCTACAGCTCCACCAACAGCTGTCATAGAAGCCTAGGTGTCACTGAAGAGGCATACTAGGGATATGAGGAGTGAGGTAGTTTCCAGTTGCTTTCCTCACTGAGCCAGAAGTTGCCATTACATTCAGTCTGCCAAGCCCACTGAAAGGCATGCACCAACCTACCCTATGAGTGATATTTTCACACCATTCATAACAGGGACTGGCTGCATACGGAATGGCATTACTAGCATCCCTTATACCTCGGTCACTTTCATATTGTCAAAGCCAAGGATGAATCAAGAAGGACTGTGGACCTCAGGTGCAGCTCCGATAAGGAAACATATACCAATCGCAACAGATATCTTTCTCCATAGCCCACAACATACCTCAACATCAAGCAACAACAAGATAAAGTATTCCAGAAGAATAGATATAATGATTATCAACCATGAAGACATCCTTAAGGCAGAACAGCTTGCTACTGAAGGCCACATAGATGAAGCACTAGAAATTGTAACTGACCAACTACATAAGGCATCACTACCAATCAGAAAACGAACAGCTCAACCCTGGTTCGACGGGGAGTGTTACCTCAAACGGAAGAAAACTCTAGAACAGCTACAGAATGCCCGTACTGATGGCTCAGACAATCACCTTCATCTCTATGCACAAGGCAGAAGAGAGTACAAATAACTCCTACATTCCAAGAGATCTAAATATTTATAAGCCGAAGCAAAAAAACTAGCCACAACAGCAAAACATGACCCATTTATAGTCCTTCGAAAAAATATCGTATCAAGACCTCAAGAAATCCCTATGGATAAATGGGAAGAACACTTCAAAGGCGTCCTGAATCTGGAAAACAAAACCCCGGCGTTCCCTGCAATCAACACGATTCAAGACGGAAAAATAATCCAGGTTACTCCCGATGAAGTCAGAGAAACGGTGTATCAGTCGAAAGTCAAGAGAGCTCCCGGCCCAGATGGTATCCATACAGAACATCTCAAAGAAACTCAAGAAATGTTATTGCCTTTCTGGACGAACTTATTCAATGCCTGTCTAAGATCTGGAACTATTCCTGAGGAATGGAGAAGGTCATCAGTGAAAATCCTATACAAGGGTAAAGGACAGACAAATGATCCCAATTCTTATAGAGGCATTGCATTGGAGAACAACATCCTCAAAATATTTATGAAGATCCTTAGAAATAAATTGCAAGATTCTGTAACAATCCCGGAATGCCAATTCGGATTTACGCCCGGAAGAAGCACAATTCACGCTCTAAAATACCTCCTACCGGAAATAGAAGAAGCATTAAGACTACCGAAAGGAAAATACTACGCAGTTTTCGTGGATTTCACGAAGGCTTTCGACTCCGTAAATCGAGAAATTCTCCTAACCAAGATCAAAAACATGATCAGCGAAGATCATCCCCTTTTTAAGTTGCTAAACAACATCTTGATAGTGAACTACATAGAGATCGAAGATGGAGTCGACTCCTCGGACCCGATCAGACAAACGAATGGAGTACTGCAGGGTGACCCGATGAGTCCTTTACTGTTCAACATCATCACTGCAGACATCACGAATATAGTAAATTCTTCAGCCGACACGACAGTCATCCTCTACGCAGATGACGTGGTACTAGGATCATCAAACAAAGACAGCTTACAAGCCTCCTTACTTGAGATAGAAAAGTGGGCTAACGAAAACCACCTCACGATCAATCTTCAGAAGACGATGCAAATGACCTTCAGAAAAGGAGGGAGACTTTCTACAAAAGACACTCTTACCCTCTGTAACAACGATCTAACAGTAGTCAACAAATTCAAGTACTTAGGAATAACTCTTCAAAACACAGCTCTGTCTTTTAATTACCACATAGAAGAAAGAACTGCGGCAGCGACAAGGGCCATCTACAAGATAAAAAATCTCGCAACACTATCTTTATCCACTGCAATAATGTTATTCCACACAGTAATATCACCTGTCTTGTCTTACGGATTGGAACTAATTTGGGACCATCTCAAACCCAGAGATCTCGAAAGGATAGAGAAAGTAAAAGCACGCTTTCTTAAATGTACTTTACGAGTTGGAAAATCGGCCCCATCACGTCTAGTATATGAATTGGCCAAAGAAACTTTTTACATTCAGGATCTCAGAATGAGGCTCCATCTGCTACCTACTGGAGCTTACAATGAACTCCTACGCAGAAGGGAAGAAAAGAAACAGGAAATCGACCCCGACTTCTATACCTCAGATGCCATGTTGGTGAGAAACTGGACCAAAGAAAATCAAGATCAAAGACATATCATAACACGACTTTCCATTCATGGTTTTAACCACAAGGTATGTACAGTGAAGTCTTTTCATAATCCAGATGTTAACTGTATATGCGTTTTATGTGGCAAACAGTGTGACAGGTATCACATCAAGACTTGGAACAAGAGAACCATGTCGATAAGTGAATATTGTAAACCCTAATGCCCATTCGGGTGCCCTTTCTAATAATAATAATAAAGCCAAGGATGAGACTGAGACCGGTCAATGAAAGTAGCAAATTTATTCTAGCCCATACCAGAGGACATAGAGCACTGTAAACACTACATTCTGCCAGCAAAGGCATATTGGTTTTAATACGTATGTTTTAAATTGGTTTAATACGTATTTAAAACTATTGGTTGATTTTCGTTATACTAGTGGAGCCTCCGTGGCTCAGACGGAAGCGCGTTGGCCTCTCCCCGCTGGATACCGTGGTTCAAATCCTGGTGACTCCATGTGAGATTTGTGCTGGACAAAGCGGAGGCGAGACAGGCTTTTCTCCGGGTACTCCGGTTTTCCCTGTCATCTTTCATTCCAGCAACACTCTCCATTCTCATTTCATAGCATTTATCACTCATTCATAAATCACCTTGGGAGTGGCGACCCCATTGTAATAACAGCCTATATATGTTTCATTCATTCCATCCCTGACCCGGTCAATGACTGGAAAACAGGTTGTAGGTTTTCATTTTCGTTATACTAGTGGTTTAACGTCGCACTAACACGTCGAAGCTTTTCGGCGACAAGAGGATGGGTCTTAATTAAGTTACAGCCGAAGCATTTGCCTGGTGTGAAAATACGAAAACACAGAAAATCATCTTGAGAGCTGCTGATGGTGGGATTCGAACCCAGCATCTCTCTAACGCAAACTCACATTTATGCGACCCTAACCACGTGACCAACTCGCTCGATGATTCTAATTGACTAAAGTGTATATTATTTGCTTCTCTGAGGAAATCCGTTGTTATATATTGAAAATATGGACGTCATATTTTAAAAGTTAATTGTTTCAAGAACTATTTAGGTGAAGTTATAACTAGAGGGCGTATTCACGTGCACTAAAAACCAGCAAATTATGTACTATTGCGTACTTCGAAAAATATTTTTTCTTCTATGTATAACATGTTGGTTCTCCATTTATCCACTGCTGAAGCAGCAGTCATTTAGGTGTCTTTTGTTTGGGGGGGGGGCATGATTTTTAGTGTTTACAGGTCTTCATATAACGAAGAAATTGAAGTATAGGCTATAGATCCAACATAGCGGTCGCTCCGACAACCTTACAATGCACCGAACAAGCTGGCCAGTATCGGTGCAATACACACAGCTATTGAATAGCAGAAAATATGAATTACAACGATGAAAGCTAGGTAAGAGCTACAAAATATTGGTCTGGACATGACCTTGGTCTGGATTGGTTCGGTCCAGCTAGTTACAAGACCATAGGAACGACGTGATGATATTCATTCCCATACCACAACGCGGTTTCCTTTCAACTCTTGCATATAATGGGGATTTTCCTTAGACCAGAAACCCACATTCCTCCTTTGTGAACTGCGATGTATCGCACATTCATCAGAAAATAAAACTCACGAGCGAGACACGGCATTTGAAAAATAGTGGCATTCTTTAGTTTCAGGCCGCCACAGTTACAACACATTATGCGGCGGGTGGGTTAGTCCCTGGCAAGCATCGGGGATGGATATCTCCTCCCTACTACGATGTCTCCGAGAAGTCTCCGTACCCTAACGTCAAAATATTACATTGTACAGTGGAGTAATATGTATCCAGGGGATCTGTATGAGCACTATCGTGCCTTACATATAGTTCTATCCGTCTCCAAGTCCTCACTGATGTCATGAGGAGCATCTCAGGAGTTACGTTTCGAAAAACTTCCTCCACACTTTGGCGCAATTCTGCATTAGTTGTATACCGACGTTCAGCCACATGGGACTTGATTACTACTGGCGTGGTATGGTCTGGGCTTCGTGGTGGCCATTTCAATGGGGTTGGATATGTTGGTGAGCCACGCCCAATCCAGCGGCCTCAAAACTGTTCATCAAGGAACTCAGGCACCTGAATAACAAACTGTGCTGTAACCCCGTCCTCCTATAGCCACGCATGATCCATGATTTCCTTGTCTTGGAGCTGAGGTATTAACCAAGTTTGTAACATGTGCAAATAAGAATTTCCATTCACGTACCCTTCAAAATAGTACGATCCGAACAGTTGACGTGATGACATTCATTCCCATACCATAACGCGGGTTCCTTTCAACTCTTGCATATAATGGGGATTTTCCTTAGACCAGAAACCCACATTCCTCCTTTGTGAACTGCGATGTATCGCACATTCATCAGAAAATAAAACTCATGAGCGAGACACGGCATTTGAAAAAAAGGTCTTATGAAACACACTCAAAGTATTCAAATTCTCGAAATTGGTTGGAAGTTGCGCCTTGCAATTTAAACTGTTGAAATGTCTTGCCATGACCTGTATAATGGTATATATTTAAAATGCATCAAATGGCTGGGGGAACATTGACAAGGTATTCTTATTTTATGTACGAAATATATGTCACAGCACAGTAAAAGGCAAGAGAGGATCTGACAGGCCATGCATTGCATGGAGTGTTATCCGTAGCAAGAAATAGTTTCCTCGATCACCTTCAGACAGAGGCACTAAGTGGTGGGAGTGGTGGTGGTGGTGATTTGTGTTTCAAGAGGAAGAACAGCTGGGCAACTATCCTTTCCTAACAATGAACAGAAGGAAAATAGAAGACATCCGATACTTGGAAGAATGAAGGTATGGGCAAGAGAAAGGGAAGAGGTACGCTGAGCGAGAAAATTACTAATTATAAATAGTGCTGGATATTTTACGTCCCACTAAGTACATACTTTTATGGCTTTCGGACACGCCGGGGTGCCGGAATTTTGTCCCACAGGAGTTCTTTTACATGTCACTAAATCTACCCACACGAGGTATTTGAACACCTTCAAATACCTCAGTACTGAGTCAAGATCGAGACTGCCATGTTGGGCTCAGAAGGCCAGTGCTCTTACCTCCGAGCTATCCATCCCTGCGAAAAGAAAACAAAAATTACTCTCTAGGCCTTACAAATTTAATAGCGTCATGGTTGGAAGAGACCAAGGGTTGGCTAAGGTCGGTCAAACAAAAAAGATGAAAATGAGGAGACTGACAGAAGTAAGTGCAAGCAATGCCAGACTCAGCCAGGCAAGCTGGGTTCGCCAACCCACACTTCTTAGTTGAGAACTCCTCAACCCACCTCTCACGGCAGGCAGTGGATAACTTGGATGCAGATGCACCCCTCCGCCCCCACCCACAGGTGTAGGCGCAGATACTTCTTCCAGAATGATTGGCAACGTCCAGGAAACTATCAAGTCACTTGAAGAAAAATCCGATATTCCTTGGATAGCATTTATTGTATTCCCTGTCCGGCTCCATGTATAAATGGTTAGCGTGCTGGCCTTTGGCCACAGGGGTCCCGGGTTCGATTCCCGGCAGGGTCGGGAATTTTAACCTTAATTGGTTAATTTCGCTGGCACGGGGGCTGGGTTGTATGTGTCTTCTTCAACATCATTTATCCTCATCACAACGCGCAGGTCACCTACAGGAGTCAAATCCAAAGACCTGCATCTGGCGAGCCGAACATGTCCTCGGACACTCCCGGCACTAAAAGCCATACGCCATTTCATTTCCATTGTGTTACCTCTCCGAAGACATTACGTTTTTTGAGATTGCAGTTGTCTTACATTTACACCTTTCTTTCAAGTCTTGGAGGATCACGACCTCCTTCTTCCGGGATTAATATTAAGATAGGCTGATAATTTAGATTTTTTTTGAAACAAGAATCACTAAATGCATCACTAGAGATCTTTTGTACGCAACATCGTACGGCATAATGTGTCCAATGGACGTATCTCCGCCGTTCAAAAATCCAACAAACTTCTGCCGAGATCTTTGATTTCGGAAGCCGACACTATTCCACTTATCTACGGAGGGAACTAGAGGGTGACATTATGTGCCTACTTTGCTATAACATTACATAAGCTAATCGTTATTCGCACTCCTTCTTGTAGTTTTAATATACTGTGATATAATCCTAAAATTTACGTGATTTTACAAACCTGCGCTCCCCTGATACTCTCTCCAACTTCTTAGAAGCACGCGGCGATGTGTACTGAGAACTACATTTCAAACCTGCTGTATTTATACACCAAAACGTTGCTTAGGTTCATTAAATTTGAGAAGGACATCGAAGAAAAAGGAAAGCAACAAATTATATTTCATGGCCACTCGCTAAACATGTCATGATGACCCTCTGACCTGCAGGGTTAGACTACAAGTAACGCACATCACTCCTGTAGCGTAGAACCTTTGTTTACGGAACATCTGTTGAAAACTTTTCACTGTGACCTTGCTGCTAATAAGAGCTCGACTTGATGTAAATGAGGTTCTGTACACAATCTTTGTACGAACAAAGGGAGTAATTACTGGTTCTTGTTCTAACAAAATCCTCCCTCAAATTTATTGGGTTGCTTGTACCAACAGTTCTCTGTCGGAGCTGACAGAATGATGCTTCACCTAGCACCACCCATTACGATCATTAATTTGGAATTTCGCAAGGGATTATAGTATTATAGTATTATTATATTATTTTTTGTGGCTATATTTAGGAAATTGAGATAATAGAATAAGTGTGATTTATTAAGTGTTTGACATTCGTATTTTTACCTTATTTGATTTGAATGTTTGACATACGTTGACGGAAATATGAACGTCCACTTTTATTAAATTTGATTTTAATACGCGGATGACATACAATGACAGAGATTTCAAAATGTATAGGCCTAATCACACAAGTTTTAATAAGTTATTGGAGTAGTTTGATGAAGAGAACCCTACAACTGTGCGGGAATAACGCTAGAAAGATGATGATTAGAATAGTTCTACGAAGATTTGAATGTCTACTTTTACTATTGGATTTTGATAAATATGTAACAAACGTAGACGGAAATTTGAACCTATATTTTTACTAAATTTGATTTTAATACGTGTCTGACATTCAACGATGGCGATTCCAACCTCTATTCTTACTAAATTTGGTATTTCGAAGTGTTTGACGTGTCCGGCCCCGCGGTGTAGAGGGCAACGCGTCCGCCTGTCACCCGGCGGCCGTGGGTTCGATTCCCGGCTGGGTCAGAGGTTATTTATTGTGATTTATATCCCTGGCCTGGGGACTGGGTGTTTGTGTCGTGTTTAACGTTCCTTTCCTCACATTCAACACTTTACACTTCCTCCATTCCAATAACACGCAGGTTCATATCACATGGTGCAAGTAGGGGCAAAAGATCTCCACAGGTCGACACCCCGAAAAAATAGCATTAAAAAGTGTTTGACATACTCGTAAACTGAGGGAGATGGCCTTGCGGTACGGATCATGAAGCGGTAAATTTGTATTCGATATATGATGAGTTCGAGCTCCACTGTTGGCAGCCCTGGATATAGTTTACCGGATTTTCTTACTTTCACATCAGACAAGTGATGGGACTGTAATTACTTTCATCAAAGCCCTGGCCACTTCCTAATCTCATCGTCGCCAAAAACCTTCCTACTTTAATGCAACGTTAAACAACTAAGTAGCAAACTTACGTGCAAGTGGAGTGGAGTGGAGTGGAGTGGAGTGGAGTGGAGTGGAGTGGAGTGTTTTGTCTTGTCTTGTGTTAAAGGGCCTAACATATAGGTCATCGGCCTCAGTGTTGAGAGAAGTGGGACAATCGCTCTAGAGTTTGTTGTTCGTCCACTGCCTTCATAAATCACTCTCCATCCTTATAACCTAACCATTTGGGACCAATGGTAATAAATTTCTCACAGACACCTAAATGAAGGCTAACCCCTTATGTCCCATTTCGTCATAAGTAAAGCAGAACAATAATCTTCAGCCAGGTCCTAAAGTGGTGATGAACGAATGTATAATCATATCTAAACGAAGTTTAGGATACGGTCTTTCATCTGAACGGACCGAGCAAACTCATTAATACGTAAAAGCCGAACGTTCGACAGGAAATTACCAATAAAGCCAAAATCACTACTTAAAAATATCCCACCAACACAGTGCTATTTTCCAACCACTGTACTCGGTTAAATACTTTACCAACACTTATCTTCCCCATGTCACTCATGATGGTTATCATAACGCCATCCTGGATTTCATATTTAATAATGTATAGTAGAAGTTCCTCTTAAGGCCCTATCCAGGACTAATTCCTAATATATTTACCCTTCATTACTAGTGCAATGAGTGACCTTATTGAAAAGCATTACCCTGTTAGTCTAAAGATAAACTGGAGTACCTAAAAGAAGCGCTTTTCAGCATCCTTTCTTCACTCTCAAAACTCTCATATATTGAGAAATTGTCGATAGGAAACCACACCACACAATGTGAATGTGAGAATACTGTAAATGCATTGAATATTAATACATCATCGGGTAAGGCCCCGTTTGTGCTGATAAAGAGCAATAGTAATTTCACAATCCTTCTTTCAACCATTGCGGACTTTTCCTGCCTGAATCATCGTATTTTCAAAACTGTTTATACATCATTCTACTAATCTGCACCAGCATCGAGGAATTCTTCAAATTTAATCTATTCTCATTCGTTACCAGCTTTTACATCATGGCCAAAATAACATAAGATGATAATAAAAATGTTATGAATTAGCTGGCTTATTCTTAGTCATTGCTCGCGGATACCCCTTAGGGGTATTTACTAATACGTCCGACAGAAGGTATTTTTCAAGGGCATCGACCACTTTTACTGTCGAAATGGGTCGGACTGATTATTTCAGGTGGTTGAATATTAGGTTCTTGAGCTCAAGGTGACGAGTTCGAACTAACTTCAACTTCAGTCCACTAGTATTGGAAGGTGCTCAAATACACACTTCTCCTTACGAGCACTTAAAAGTACTTAAAGCACTTAAGAGAAGTATTGTACGACAAACTTTCCGATACCTCGGCGTCTCTGAAAAATGTAAGATTAGTTAATGGGGCATAAAAACAAACTATTATTATTATTATTATTATTATTATTATTATTATTATTATTATTATTATTATTATTATTATTATTATTATTATTGCATACTGTAAGGTTGAGAAAACGAATGTACTGTGTATCTTTGTTTATATCTTGATGATTTAGCTCTATAAAGTTTTGTCAGCCTTACCACAATTGTTTTTGTCATTTCAATTCCTCGACATATTTCTTGTGTGGAGAATTCAGAATTTGATATTGGACGTCAGGTAGACAAAACTTAACCTAACATTAATATCTCGCATCAAATGCCGTCATACTGTAATTTGGCTCGGGTTATGACGGCACGGACAATTCAACAGTACGTCTAGCCCGCTAAAAACTGTTCGCAAATATTCTGGCGAGATACCTTGAACGCCTCTCCACATCAGCTTTTCTCCAGTTGATTCCGATATCTAATGTTGAACTCTTCCTGAATTTACTCTCCACAACTTCATAATCATATCTCTCTTATCTATTTCTATTCTCTCTTATCACTCTCCTCTAATCACATTTGTCTTGCATTTTTTAAAATTATCATTCTCCAAATTTTTCATTTACTACATCGCGCTGTTCTTGGACTGTTCTCTCATCCATATCACAAATCACAATTTTTAACTTAAAAAAAATTAATTTCGTGTGGCTATTTCTAGCCGAGTGCAGCCCTTGTAAGGCACCCTCTGATGAAGGTGGGCAGCATCTGCCATGTGTAGGTAACTGCGTGTTATTGTGGTGGGGGATAGTGTTATGTGTGGTGTGTGAGTTGCAGGGATGTTGGGGACGGCAAAACACCCAGCCCCCGGGCCATTGGAAATAACCAATGTAGGTTAAAATACCCGACCCGGCCGGGAATCGAAACCGGGACCTTCTGAACCGAAGGCCGGTACGCTGACCATTCAGCCAACGAGTCAGAAAATTTATCAACTAACAGTATTGTGTTCTTATGCACAGTCAACACACATTCAATAGCTACTATAAAATTCAATAATTTGGAGACCACACCTTCCAGCATGGATATAGAGTATGAATTGCTTTTATTAATGAACATTCATCGATTGATTCTCGTCCTTAAATTTCCAGTAGGTCACACGTTGATTGAGTTCCGAAATATTATGGCAAAATGAACTGTATCAGTCCCAGGACAAACCAAGTATGCAGGCAAGTAGACTAAATAACATAGGTATATGAAAGTGAAACTGTGTGTGCGTGGGTTTGTGTATTTGTCTCACATAGACTCCGAAACTACTAGACCAATTTCGCTGAAAATTTCACAATATTTTCTTATTACTCCTCAGGCGGTTTAGTAAGAGGTTTGAATAAAATCCGATGAGTAGTTTTTTATGATGAGTAATTTTACATACATACATACATAGATACATATATACATTATCATTAAAGACTGGTATGCCTTTCGGCGTTCAGTCTGCAAGCCTCTTTGAATTTACTAAACGTCACCACAATCCTCTACTATGAGTAACTAGCTGTAGTACCTGGCGTTGCCCGGATAGTTTCTGAATATTTACCTTTAAGATTTGCGTTACCAGTTAGTTATGTGTGATATGAATTTTTATAGAATTCCTTTTTGACTTGCAGATTAATATGTTATGATCTATTATGTAGTTTTAAAATTATTTAGATGTATTTGTTTTCAAGTTTTAGATTATATAATTTTCGAGTAAAACTTCGTCCTTATGGAAGCTCAAATCGACTGGGAAGTATTTGATCCTGTCAAAAATTAATAAGTGATAACTATATGTATTTAGCCGTCGCACTATAGATACGATGTACAGGATTTCAACTGTCAATGAGACTGTCCCCCTCCCGCCCTCCACCACTAAGAGATATAAAATCTGGATTGTCACCATTCATCTCAGTGACCCAGGAAACTGTAGATTCGACACTGTTTTCGATTATTTTTATATCTCACTCCCCCTCACCCACACCCCAAAGGGGGTTTAACATGAATTTAAAAAAATTCGGAGGGTCACTAATTATTTCAGCTACCACGAAAACTATGGATTCGATAATATTCTAGATTATTTTTATACCAGCCCCCTCGCCCCCTGCCCATAAGGGAGCTGGAGGTGTCTTACCCTCACGCGGTTTGTCTCCTGATACTAATTTATAAGTGTACCAAGTTTGGTTGAAATTGCTCCAGTGGTTTAGGAGGAGATGTGTCATTTACACACACACTTCCATTTCTATATATAGTAAGATTTTTATACTCGTACTTCACCCCCTTTCCATCCCCGCCCAAAGGAGTCCTATTAGTGCCTTACACAACAGTATATATTTCCAGATATTAAGTCTTATTTGTACCAATTTTGGTTGGCAGCTATGCCCAGACGTACATACATAATCTCACTGCTCTAGAATCCTGGAGCTGACGTTGCCATGGTTACGGCAGTTCATTTCTTTATCCGATTCCTAGATCAGGGGTAGTGTGGTGCCAATATCTCCGTAACGGTTGGTTTTAGGGCCCGTAGGGCTTACCGAGTTTTGTTCTTTGCGTCAAGAGGATTAAATTGAGCTTTGTCTCGTCCTTATACGACAAATTCGATATTTTGCCTATATTAGCCTATTATTTTTATATTTTTCCTATAAAACCCCCGTCTTTTCAAAGATTTTAAAATGATATGCATATCGAAACCTTTCCCGGGGTGAGTATACTCTAAATATGAAGTTTGGTTGAGATCTATCCAGCCGTTTCGACGTGATGGTGGAACAAACAAACAAACAGACACGAACAACTTGATTTGTAAGATTTTATGTATTTAATTTAACTGAAAAGCCGCATCAAGACTGGATCGATTTGATGGACAGATGGTCGCTAGGCGACAGCAACTTACGCTGTATAATGATAGTCTGGTGAGAAGTGCTATATATAGGAGGATGGGAACACGCCGCCATGTTTTGAGAGGATGTTCATGATCGTGCCTGTTATTTGGAAATAGCAATCCAGCATGTCATCTTTGATAGGTCTGCCAAATTTAAAGAATGTAGCTGTGTATTAGATGTGAATAAATATTTATGAAACTGTGAAAAAGTAGGATATCAACAGTAGAATGACACGAGTTATCACCCATTTCGAACGATGTGCAACTGGGGATTTGGGGGCGGAGCTCCCGACGATCAAAGGCGAGTCTATATGTATAATATAAAAATGTAAGTATTTATGTATGAGGAATTCAGAAGGCGAACATCTCCTAGACTTCTGCATAAGAAACTTTGGTAGTAAAAAAACAGTTGGTTCAACAAAAGAGTCAGTCACAAGATTAGACGTTACAGCTGGGATGGAAAGAGCAAAACGGTCATTGATTATGTCATTACAGATAAAGAAAGAAGTAGACTTGTGACTGTTGTCAATGTGACTCCAAGCGAGAACCTCAATAGCGACTAACGGTTAATAGTAGCAGATCTGAAAGACATTAATATACCAAAGATAACCACCAGGACATTACCTATGATTGAGGTGTGGGAACTACAACAGATTTGGAAAAGGACCGACTGTCAGGACCGTATAAGAGGACAGCTGCCTACGGAAGAAGTGGAGAGTGGTGAGGTAGAGTGGATAAGATTTAAAAACACCTTGATAAAAAGATGCAATAGAGGTTTGCGGAAAGACAAGTGCGAGAGTAAGGGGAAAAGAGACACCCTGGTGGAATGAGATAGTAATTTCTCAATAAAGGAAAGGAACTTGGCACAAAAAGAAAGAGAGAAATCCAAGCCAGAACAGGTAAGGGATGAGAGGAAGATCACAGAACTCGAACAAGTTTACCAGGACAAGACATTGAGATTTAAAAGAGTAGTAGAAGAGGAGAATATAAAGTGCTGGGAGAAATTTACTCAGAAACTGAATGAAGACAGCAGAAGCAATATGAAAATATTCTTCAGAGTGATCAAAAACAAAAGGAATTCAGTTGAAACCATCCAAGCAATTGCGGATCCTAACGGAAAACTGGGTAGGGAAGAAGAGGACATCAGAGAGGTCCTGAGGAAGCATTTTGATCACCTATTGAACATGACAGAAGCAGATCAGAGAACAAAAGAACCAGCTGTTGAAACCTGCACAGAGATACCTCCCATTACACTGGCAGAAACAGAAGCAGCCCTTAGGAAGATGCCGCAAGGGAAATCCCCAGAAATCGATGAAGTCAGCACGGACATGATTAAACCAGCAGGAGTCCAAAGTTTACGCTGGCTACACAGAGTGTACAATGAAGTTTGGAAAGATGGCAAGATACCTTCTGATTCGAGAAAGAGTGGCATTATCCCCCTGTTTAGGAAAGGAAATCACCGAAAATAGTCCAACTACCGGGGAATAACACTTCTTTCTCATGGGTTTAAGATTCTTGAGAATATCTTAGAGAGCAGATTGCGAGTCATATTAGAGCCACAGTTTGAAGAGGAACAGTATGGCTTCAGGCCTAACAGGTCCATACCACACCTAACCTTCAGTGTCTATATGTTAATGTAAAAATATTGAGAAAAATGCAAAGATCTGTTTATGGTTTTACTTGACATTGAGAAGGCATATGACAGCATTGCAAGAGACAAGATATGGGAATGCCTAAGAAAAACGAATGTGCCAGAGGGACTGGTGAGGAAAGTTCAGATGCTGTATGAGAACTGTACCAGCTGTGTGCCATTGGGTGACGGACACTCATCCTGGTTCAAGACCGAAAGTGGAGTCCAGCAAGGTAGTGCACTATCCCCATTATTGTTTATCACCATCATGGATGACACAATGAAAAACATCAAGGAAACCTCTGCAATGGCATTTGATGATGATGTTATGATCTGGGAAGAAACTGAGGAACAAGTACAGTCGAGAGTCATTGAATGGAAGGTTAAGTTCCAGGGGTTCAATCTCAAGATAAGCGAACTCAAATCAGTAGTGATGGCAATAAACAGAGAGGGACGACCCGCTAACATCATGCTAGGAAAACATCCACTAGAAAGTGTGGAAATCTTTACATGCCTCAGCAGTGTAATATCTCGAGATACACTAGCCACAAAGGAGGTGGCAAAGAGAGTGCAGAAGAGCTCCCACTTTTACCAGCAAGTACGAACACTCCTCTGGGATTCCAAAGTACGAACAAAATTAAAGCTGGTGATGTTCAATCAGCACTTCATACCAGTCTTAACCTATGGTATTGAAACCTGCAACCTCACTAAGAAAGACTCATCAAGGTTGCAGGCATCCGAGATGAAGTTCCTTAGGTCCACAATATTTAAAAAAAACCAAACTGGACAAGTTGAGGAATGATGTGGTTAGGAAGAAAGATGGGATTGTTACATCATTGTTAGATCGGATCAGCATGTTCAGACTGAAGTGGTTTGGGCATGTAATGAGGATGGAGCCAACATGGACAGCATATGTTAACTTGGAGCGACATGTGGCCGAGAAACGGATGGTGGGAAGAATAAGAACCCACTGGATGGACATCGTAAAGGTGTACATTGCAGATCGGGGAAGGACACTGGAGGACGTGATTAACAACAATACGTATCTCAGTAAGACAGAATGGAAGAGGCTCGCCAGCAGTACCCGGGAAACTGGAACTGTAAAATGATGATGATGATGAGGTATGAGTATTATTTCAACATCTTTTCCTAAACCACTGGGGAAATTTCTACCGAACTTGGTACACATATGACTTACTACCCAGAAGAAAGAAAAAAACATACTATCGAGGTGAGAAATTCCTACCGCGCGCTAGGGGTGGGGAATGGGATGGGATGATGACATGTAAAAATTATTAAAATTAACCGATATTAATGTCGAATCCATTGTTTGTATGTCACTGCGATGAATTGTGACGCTCTAGATACCGTTTAAGTGCACGTTCAGCCCCCATTGGGACGGGGGCTGAGATGAACTTCTAGTACTTTGACTCCAAAATGATTTAAATATTCCCTTTGAAAGCAGATCACGTCAGATCGCCGAACTGCAATAAAATTATGATTTATTTCATTTTGCTTGTCATATTAAATATCTTCTTTATTACGATGAGTAAAAACTGAATCCCAGTATCGAAACAGCATATTGTAATAAGTGCGGAAAGGGTGCAAAATGATCATGAAAGATGGAACACGAAGCAAGTGCTCCAATAATATGAGAATTGTAGCGATCATTTCCACACGTGTGTTACATACAATTTTCTGTGAAACTGATCCAATTCAGGAGATCGAGAAATGTTTATACAGGTCGTGCCAATGTGAACAACTGTATATTGCATACAATCAATATTAACAACCAATAATAATATTTATAAATCATTGTACAATATTTCTTCGCTATATTGTTATTAAATTGTTAATTATACAACTATTCTACATAAGAAATTTATTAGGAAGCACGTGGAAACGAATCCTACATTCATTACAGAAAATTAATTCTTCAGTGGCAGGTTTTTCATGAAAACACTGTCATTCCGCACTTTGGAGGAAAACATAAAATGTACAAGATGGTCAGCCCTGTCATGTAATAACAGCTTGCCAGCGCCTTCGCTGAAAGTCCCAGGTTCGATTAATGGCTGCTCTCAGGATTCCAGTCCTGGAGAGAGGACTTAATATAGTTGTTTATGTTACTGGCTTTACGTCCCACTAGCTACTCTTACGGTTTTTGGAGACGATGAGGGGCCGGAATTTTTTATATCAAGAGTTATGTTACATGCCAGTAAATCTACCGACACGAGGCTGACGTATTTGAGCGTCTTCAAATACCACCGGACTGAACCAGGATCGAACCTGCCAAGTTGGGGTCAGAAGGCCGGCACCTCAACTGTCTGATCCACTCAGCCCGACTGGAGAGAGGACTGGAATGGGGTTCACATACTCATGATCCCAAGTGAAGTGCTGTCTGATAGGAGAGTTTACGGATCTGGTCTTGAAAACCAGATAATACGCTGAGGATGTCACCAGGCAGACTATGTGGCATTCCAACAGCTTGAGGCCATATGATTTAGCAGCAATCATCTTGGCAGGTTAAGGCCCTTAATTGGCTGTAGTGCTACAGGTTTTGGATTTTATACAGGATGTAAAAATGTAAGATACGTTGACTTCGACTCAAGTTGGTATAAAAATATGTATAATTCATTAAGCATTAAAATCGACACGAACGTATCAAAGGTCCAAGAAAGCAAGTCTGCAGTTTTTACGTAGCTATATTGATGTCGTTATCATAGCCACGAGAACTTCACTTTTACGTGGAATTCGAACCAGAGAGACGTGATTTTTCATCTAAAGAATCCCACATACATCGGCTAAGATAAGAACTGTGTCCATTTGTTGAGAAGGCAGTGAAGATATTACTCGGCTGTCACGTCATGCATAAAGATCCAAGCTCCATTTATAGATCATAATGATGATGATGATGATGATGATTATCATGATCTCTTATTATCGTGTTTCCAAGTTTCCAAAGGAACAGACTATATTTCATATTCCGAGTCTCATTTAAAATGTACGATGTGCAGTTATATTTCCTCTGCTTAGGCTATGTGTAACGGAAAATGAACCTTGCGGTATTTTACTGCAGGAATATGTGTTCGCGTGGCATATTTACGCACTCCTACAGTATAATACATTTAAGGTTAATTTTCCTTTAGACGTCTGCATAGGAAAATGAGCACAACGAAAATTGTTCTTATGGACTGCACAACCATTTGTGGCTTGGCGGTGTGACCAGTCTTAAAGAGAATAATATTGTCAGGTACGTGGTATTAGAATTAGGCCGTCGATATTAAAACCCTTTCTTCGTTTCGTAATTCCTTTAATGGATGAAGAACTGTCAAAAAAATCATTACACGGATATTTATTGGAAAATGTAAATAATACATTGATTAAGTTCCCAGTAACACAGTAACGGGTTTTCAAAAGTGCAGCTCTAATGTAAAGATAATTTATTTTGTCTTAACTAGAGGTGGTGTGAAGGAACGCCTTAACGAGTAAAGCTTAGAGAACCAAAGACAGCTGACACAGGAACTAAATTTCGCCGTAACAGCATTCTTGCCCGAATTAATGTTAGACGAAATTAAACTGCATGTACGGTATGCCGAGTGGAGAGCCTTACGAGATGATGTCTAAGCTGGTTATTAGTCAGCTATGCTCCAATGTTGGTAATCAAGTCGTCCTCTTTCCCTTTGTTCCCGTGCCTTCTCGCAATCTGATGCTGCATTACAGTCGGAATGAAGCATGATACGGAACGCTACTAATTACCAATTATCTTGATTAGAAGTCTGTCAAATGAAACGCCTTTATCAATTAATGCCGTTGCGTGTGTCAATGTAGATGTATAACAAAGGAAACATATTGAACCCTTTAGGTCCTTATTGAGGGATACCTACCTTCCTTACCTATCAGCAAAGTTCATGAGATCGGTCTCTTGGGTCGTTTCGGGTTCTTCGTCACTTGCTGAGGTAAAGGTAGGGTTCATTAATTCTAATCTATCTACTGGAATGAAAGGTCTATTTAAAGGATTCCTATTTATTCAGGGAAATGAAGTAATTTACTATGTCAACGATGTCATAGTCAATTGTGTCCACTGGACACCACAATCATTTTACATAAATGTCAGAACACTGGTGTGAGACTTTAACGTAACTGCCTGATGGGCAATCTTACTAGAAACCATTATCTCAATTATTAATCATTTAAGAAAGGAAAGTCTGGAAATCCTTAAATTCGGCTTCCATGTGAGACCACATGTACCATCATAGTGATTCGTTATGGTCCAGCCCTCGTAACACGAACTCTGGACTCTGAGTATAATTAAGGCCGTCCAATCGGTGTGTGCCACACAGTGGTTCTACGGCATGGACCCTTAATTGAATCGATGTGACCTGCGTCTATGTCATGGACCGACCTCTAATCTTCTAAGTTACTTTAAAGTCATTGTGGATGATGACCGCAAGGAAATGATGCTACAATGGCATATGGCCCTAATCTAAGTCACTGAGGTTGATGACCCCCTGACCATCCAAGTTTCTAGGCTGAAGGCTAAACACAATTAAGTTACATCGGTTGATGACCAAAGTTTCCACTTTACTATCCCCAGCACATTCACTGCTCAATCAATCAAAGTTCAATAATTACAACAATAGCAATGCTCACAAACCTTGTGGCAGTAAAATCCATTTCCTTCGGATATGTCCCTTTAATCTTTACTTTATTTTTAATATTCCCCAGACAACAAACTAAAATTTCCAGAATGCATCTCCAAGTTATTCGCTTGATTAAAGTTATTTCAAAATGCGGTTTCACTGAATTTAATAATTTAATAAATTTAAATGATTTAACGAAATATTAACAAACAACCAATTTTATCTCCGCGGACTCTGGTTTCCTCACAAATTTCTACGCAGCTGTGATGTAAAATTCAATATTGCGATGTTTATCTGGCTGGAAAAGAATTTGTTACATCATTCATGTCCAGCTATATATATCCCATCTCGTGATATCATGCTTAAAATCTAATCTAATCCTAACCGTTATAAACACTTGGATATCCTAATAATCTACGTACAAACCAAACAACTCGCCATATAATTACGATGTCATATCTCGTCATTACCATTATGAATTTTGCACACCCCTCACAGACAAATCGATCATCACGACCATCGCTCCACATTTTGGACAACCCTGAAATTGGGTTACTCTGTTCCTTATACTCAAAGTTCGTGATTTCAAATGTTCATTACGTCCCCAATTACAGTATTTCACAATACTTAGATCATTACCGGCTATGAATTTTCAACTAAATCCAGCATTTTAACGTTTTCCTGGCCGAGAATACAGTACAATCTCGACTCCACTCCTATTCCCGTTATTATCCCCGCTGTCCGCTTAGGTCTCTCACCCCATGCTCGCTTGGCAGTTACAGGAACCACCTGGTTTATTCACAGATGACTGACTTCTCAAAATGCTCCCTTGAAACTCTGCCGACATGATTCAACAAATACGATATTCTAACCAACAAAATGCACAGATATGCTTCAAGATGCCCACACTAATTATACGCGTCGCCAATTATACCGCTATGGATTTCTATGAATTTCTTTCCATTCTCAACATTATAAATATTCCTCGGGCTATCATATCCCGGCTTCAATGACAGGACTCTAACCTGATTCGCACATCTCATCTCAACTCATATAAAACACTCCTCGGGCTTCAGTGTCCCGGCTTCAATGACAGGTCCAACCTGATTCACAAAACTAACCTCTGTTTCCCAGCTCCACAATTATCATCGACCAAGAACTGGAATAAAATCCTCACTAGAAATTCCGACATCTAATATCGCACAATGCATTACTCATGAATAACTTCGCATAAATGATATCGTATTTAATAACTTGATTTTTACGAGAAATGACTGAAACATTCTACTAGATCTTTTATTGTCAGTCAGACACAGTTTAAAATGGGCATTAAAAAAAAGAACGTTTCTCTCCGTGACCAAATTCATCCCCTAGGTTCTCACCCGACAGCGCGCTTCCACTCGATTGAAAATGAGTAACCATGGATTATTATTATTAACGTCAAATTGCAGACGGAAGAATTTTACGTCGAATGAACAGTACACTCACACGGATGACGATCTACATTGGACGTGATATCACTTCGGAATCCTATTCAATAACTTTTTACAACATTATACGGCCCTCGCAAGACTTCAAAAATTTATCCAAGTGGAAAATAAAACAAATGACTCTTTTAGTCGTACTCTCACATTTACAAAACTTAGTAGGGCGACCACTGCGTCGTATATCCCCATGCAAATACACTTTTAGAAATCACGAGATGAGATATAAGAGGTAGTAAGATGGAAAGTCACATTACCTTATGTAGTCACACCATTGTTCGTCATAGGGCTCACCTGCGACCCTGGCATTTTATTTAGCCATTTTTACATTCATGGCTGTACATATCATTGTGTTTCTTCAGGTTTCCTGGAATAAAGCATAAAAAAAAAAAGAAAATACCCTTCACTTGTTTGCTGGGCGCACACGATGGACTATAATTATTTCGGCACACGAATTACTTAATCACATTAGAATATTTCAGTACTTTGACCGTCCTATCTCATACACTTATTTCTCTCAAGAAAACTATCTCCCCATGGAGTCAAGACTTAGCCGCAATGGCTAAAATCTGCAGTTGAACTCAGTCTACTTTCGTTGGTTTGATTTAGCAGAGCAGCTCAACAATTTTTCGTCCGCTTTGTATCACAAATGCCGGAGAAGGAAGCTTCGTCATGGCGTCCCTTCATATTTATAGCAGTTACCCCCTCTCTTCGGATCTCTCCCTTTGCCGCCAAGAAAAATTTTATAAATTTTCTGACTTACCTAAACTGTAATTTCAAGAGTTTTGAAAGTGACTACATGCTTGCTACATTTCTGGCGGTAGTGTTCATGGACATTTAAAAATTTTACGGGTTCGATTTGTGAGATGATTGACCTCCTTTGATAGGCACTACATTTTTTTGACTTGGCGTGGTCACGCCGTGTACACGCGCTTTGAAATAGTTCATAAAAATGACTTGAGATTCTTCCGCCGTCGACACGTGTGGTTGACGTCACGTACCCCAGAGCGTGGGACCGAAGGTAATCACCCCCTCGTCACGTGTCAAATCCATGCTATCAAGAATCCAACTTTTAATTTAATTGTTATATAATGCATAATGTTCTTAGGGTACAAAGGTCATGGGTTCATATTTCCCCCAAGACACGAATTCCTTTCGCGCAGTGACAAGGAATTTCCTTTAAATACTCCAGATGGCGAAATTTCTAATTTTGACGTCTGATGAAACATGACCTTTGAATGTAAATTCCTTTCCTCTCTCTTATGCAGTTGGTCATCTTCTGGTGTACGGATATTAGTTGATGCCTCCAGCTTCCTGGTAGTTCTCCACTGAATTTTCGACTGAGCTATTTATCCCTTCCTCGCCGTCAAAGTCTTCCTCGCTGTCAAAGTCTTCTCCCTCAGAACCTTCCTCAAATTCTCCCTGTTCTATCGAGATTTTCTCTGTAAGATTCCAATACTCCTCAAATGCTCTCAATATCACAGAGTCTGGGACTTGCCTGCATTCCCTACATCGTTTCAGTGGGTCATCCTGCTTTTCTTCGAGCGGTTCCACATCTTGATCCACCACTGATTCAATGAGGTTAACTTCCTGGTCCGCCATATCTTCAGGTTTGCGATAAACCTTCAAGTTGGCTGCATTGAAAATAGCCTCAGAGCGTCCATCTAACGACTGGATTTTATAGGAATTATTTCGGAAACTCTGGATGACTTTACATGGACCCATATACAACGGTGCAAACTTCGCGTAATACTTGTCCTCAGGTTTTGAAAGAGCGGGTTTACGAACAAGCACATATTCGCCTTCTTTCAAGGGCCGATGAAATCTTTTATTTTTGACGCGTCTCAAACGTCGGTCAGCTTGCTGACGAAGGTGCCTAGCTGTCTCTTCAATGCGCATCGCTTGAGTCGGCAGTGGGTCGCTCGGACACTTCACCACTGCGTGCCATGGTCTCAGAGGATAAATATTGGAATGAACCACATTTGGGACGCACCCTATAGATTCGTGGATTGTGTTATTCACGCAATCTTCTATGATAGGCAACACATCCATCCATCTCCAATGCTCTTGAGCACAGAAGATCCGACAGAACTTCGCGATGACCTGCATAATTCGTTCTGACGGGTTTCCCTCCGGATGGCGAACTGAACTAAGAATATGTCGAATTTCAAGCCTTTGCAACTCCTGTTTAAATTGAGCTGAGGTAAATTGTGTGCCGTGGTCCGTTAATAAAAACATGGGCTTCCCCATAGCTGGAATTATGGTCCTATTTATAGCTCTTAATACCAATTTAGTGTTTGCTTTCTGTAATGGACATAACGATGTGAACTTAGAGAATACGTCCACGGTTACCAAGACGTATCTATTCCCTCTACGTGACTTGGGAAGGACTCCGTAAATATCCATCGCGAACAATTCACGAGGTTTAGCTGGTAAGAGAGGTATCGGTGCCTGTCGAATGAGGTACGGGTTCGCCTTAACCGTCTGGCATGTGTCACATGTAATTACAAGGCTTCTCACGTCTTCTCGTAGATGAACCCAAGTGAACGTTTCCTGAAGGGTGGCGGTGACCTTGTCAATCCCACCATGACCGGTTATCCTATGGGCATGCCATATAAGACCCTTCCTAATTGGTGGTGGTACCACAATTCGAGATTTAGTGTGATCCTTGTCTATGAATTTCAACAAGGTGTTGTCGACAAACAAATAGCTCTCAGCTAGCTTCTCAACTTCTCCACGTCCTGGGTCGTCATGTGGAAGTTCTCCCTTCAACAACGAAATTAACCTGCCACAGAACTGGTCCTGTCGTTGACATTCTGGTAATCGTGTCAGCTCATTTAGAAAGGTTCTATCTTCGTCAGTTAACTCCACGAAGTTCACCTCATGTTCGTTATCGTTTGGGTTTCGACTTAGGGCATCCGCCAGGACATTTGACATTCCTGAACAGTGCTCGATGGTCAGATCAAACTGCTGGATAAACAGTGCCCACCTAGCTACTCTCTCGCTAGCAACTACCGTCTTCATCACAAAGGTCAAGGCCTTGTGATCCGTCCTAATGGTTATAGGGAATCCAAAAATCATCTTTCTCCAGTGCTGTAGTGATTGAACAATTGCAAGCATTTCTAATTCAGTGACACTGTATTTTACCTCGTGTTTCCTAAGTTTACGGCTAAAGAATGCCAAGTAGTTCTTCTTCTTGGGTTCTTCTCCTTCCTCTTGGTATAAAACTGCACCAATCCCTACGGTGGAAGCATCAGTTTGCAAGATAAAGGCCTTATCGAAATTCGGGTACCCTAGCTTCACACTTCTAGCTAACATCTCCTTAGTATCCCGAAAAGAAACCTCATGTTCCCTAGACCATTTCCATCGATTGTTCTTTACTAGCAAATCTTGCAATGGAGCCACAACCTCCGTATAATTTGGACAATGATCACTGAAAAATTGACTCATACCCAAGAACTGTCGGACGTTCTTTACCTTGATAGGCCTTGGAAAGTTGTCAATTGCCTGCAATTTCACTGGGTTAGGGCGTACTCCTTCACCATCAATGATGTGTCCTAAGAAGAGAACCTCCTCCTGTCCGAAATTTGATTTTTTCAAGTTGATCTTAAAACCAGCCACCCTGAGATTTTCGAGTAGCAACTCGAGATGATGAAGATTTTCCTCGAAATCCTTCGACGAAAGCAATATGTCATCGACATAGCGCGTAGTTATGGCCTTAACCTGTTCGGTGAGGTTGCGATCTAGGGCGCGTATGAGAGCTGCACCGGCGTTTTTTATCCCAAACGCGAGACGGTTAAAAACATACGTGTGCTGGTCATACAGGAATCCAGTAAACAATCTTGACTTCTCATCGAGCATTATATGATGATACGACGAGGTCAGATCAATATTAGTGAAGCGGCGCTTGCCCCTAAACCTCCTAATAACTTCTTTGATGGGAGGAGCTCTATGATTTTCAGGGATTAGTCTGTCATTTACGACCCTTGCATCCAAGCATACCCTCAGGGACCCGTCGGGCTTCTGAACGGTAACTAAGGAATTAACGAATGGTGTATTTGCCTTGGAAATCAACCCACTTTCTTCCATCTCTTTAATAATTTTTCCAGCCTCCTGGCGATGTTTCTCCGGAATGGGATACGGCCTACGTTTGAACGGCTCCCAACTGTTTACAGCCAACACATATTTGAAATTTGGAATGCATCCTGGCTTTGAATCGAATACATCCTGATATTTGAGAAGTAGTTCCCTCAACTTCATCTTCTCTTCCGCCGTCCCTGGGCATTCTGATACTTTCTGATTTATTAAATCTTCTACAGCCTTTCCCAATTCAGTCTCGAGGACATCCCACTCTTCCTGGTTGACCTCTTCTGTTCCCTGTTCTATCTCCTCTTCTGTCTCCTTAGAAACGGTAGTGAAATGGACTTCTTCCTCACACATTCTTCTCCCAGTCTGACCCAATGATTCTTCGTTTAGAGCTATTAATTCCGGCCCGTCATCCTTCCTAAATTTCACCTCTCTCCTTCCTAAATCGATGACGGCATTACTTTCACAAATGAAGTCTGCTCCAAGAATAACATTATAGTGCAGCTTTGAAATTATGTCAAAAGGATGCGAAAACGTCATGTCTCCTATCTGCAAATCCAAAAATGTCTGCGTTTTACAAATGGCAGTTTTGTTGGGAATGACTCCTCTAATTTTGATATTTGCTACAGGAATTTCTGGCAATTTCTTCCGAGTAGACAATTCGTTAAAGAAATTTTGTGAAATTAAGCTGATGCTGGCACCTGTATCCAATAAACAGCTCACTTTAAAGTTGCATATCCTGACATTAATGATTGGTAGCTCTCTTATTTTCCTAACCTCCTGTCTGAGGTGGTCTTCCACTAATTCATCTGGTTGTATAATCCAGGAGTCAATCTGGGCTACTATCCAGCCGTCACGAGAAATATATTCAGGCTGTGTGTGGGAATCCTGTCTCGTAACCACTACTGGAAATTTGGAGTTTTTTTTTCCGATCATTTGACGAATTCAGACTTTCGTCGAAATGAGGCGCGTTAGGGTTTAATTCCCTATCCTGGTGGTAGGTCTTTCGGATAGCTCCAGTATGGGACATGTCTTGAGCTCCTACACAGTCAGTGTTGACTTCCCTTCGTTGGATGCTGTCCTTCCATTTGTCCTGTCCGGTACCTGACCTCAGCTCTCTCAAATACTGGTCCCCTTCTCTCCTTCTCTCTTCAGGCCCGTGCCAACGGTCAGAACGTCTGGGATTTTCGTAACCGTCCCCTCTTCTGTTGCCTTCATTCCCGCGTGGGTTCCTTCGTCTTAGATCTGAGTTCCCCTGGTATCGACCCTGGTTTCTTCTCCATTGTTCTCGGCGTCTGTCCCACTCTTCGTGATGGTATCTGGGCTGTTCCCAGTTCTTCCTACCTTGGTATGGCCTGGTGTCGAACCGCCGCCCCTCATTCTCATATCTCGGTGCTCGTGAAACTTCCCTATCTGGCGCGCTCTCCTGGCTGTGATTTACGACATTTACCTGGGGCTCTGAATGCCTGACTATTCGCGGGGCTGATTGATGCGAATGGGTCTGGTCCAGCTGTCGCAATATCAATTCTGCCTGCATCGGGGTTTCGACCTTCGCAGCAATTAATATTCTCTGGATATCCGGTGGGAACTGTTTCTGGATAGCCTGAACCAGTTCTTGCTGACTTGGGGCTGATTCCAGTTCCTTGAACTTAACTAATTGTTCGGTAAAATAAAGCGAAAATTTCGGTGGTCCTGCGGTGTTATATCGGCGACTATATAACTCTAGCCTTAGGTTCTGCTGAATCTCAGAATTCCAAAATTTGCCCAAAAATGCGGTCTGAAATTCCTCGAACGTGTCAAAGCTATATCGGAAACCTTTGAACCACAGCGACGCAACTCCGTCTAGGTACCGTTCCACAGTCCTTAGTTGCCTCTCTTCAGGTATCCTATTATCGCGAATATACTCCCTAAGTTCTCTAAGAAAACCCTTTGGCGTCTGGGTACCACTGCCATCGAATTTCTTAGGCTGATCTTCCTTGAGACGAATCATGTTTATAACATTAGTGACGTTTTGCCCCTGAGAATGGGTAGAATTGTCAAAGTGTCCGTTCCCTGCAGGATGTATGGGACTACTAGCGTTGCTAGGGCAACTGAACGACATATCTGAGGTGCGGCGAGATTTACTAACCACTTCCTCAATCTTGGCCTGGACTCCTACGATGTTGTTCACTAACCCATCCAGTTCCAATTTCTGGGCACTAACTTCCCCCTTAAGAGCCTCATGAACAGATGTCAACTCATCGCTCAGTGTTATGACCTTATCTTGGGTATCTTTAAGTTGTTTCGATAGGTCTACCCTTGTATCGCCTAAATCCTTTCCTAGTTCCTCAATATCTGCTTGTACCTCCTCAATACTCCTAGCCGTTTCTTCCTGAGTTGTACCTAATTTTCTCATATCCTCTTTATTCATCTGGATTAATTTAAAGTGAATGGCCTCAATACGCTGGTCTACAGTTGCCTTGACGTCTTCGGCTAACTGGTCTACTTTGTCATTTACGACGGCTATCTCTTTACACAACATTTCCTTATGTTCATTCATTGCTGTGAAGACCTTTGACTTATCGTCTTCACGCATGATGTTGAACTTCTCTACCTCTGTCTTCAGATCGGCCTTAAGTTCAGCTTGATCTGACATCAACTGCTTATGTAGTTCCCTACTTTCGTTGACGTGCCTATCGAGGTCTCCTCTAATTATGTCCTGATTTTCACTAAGAACACGATGTAGCTCGCGAGTTTCCTTGAACTGCTGATTTATTTCATGTTTAAAGTCAACCTGTGCTTTAGTGTTCTGCTCCACCTTCACATTTAAGTCACCAATGTCCTTCCTAATATCCCCACTAGCTTCTTTACAACTATCCTGCGTGTCCTGTACGACCTCCTTCACGCCTTTTAACTCATCGTTAATAGATTTTACACTCTCACTTAAGTCCTTGATCATTTGGACCAACTGCCCTTGGGCCAATTCTCCCTCCTGCATAAACATACTGTATTTAACAGAAAACGATAGGTCATCGGTGAGCCCGAGACTTCAACGGCGTATAATGGGACTACAACGATAAACATCACAACATCCTCCTATCTAACACATCACACTGTTAATGCAACATTCTCTAAAATTTTATTTAATAAAATGTGAAATTCAATGTTCACTCGATCAAAGTGATCAGCCAAAACACCCAAACCAGTATTCAAAAATTTGGGAAATTACACTAACACACTTAAATTATACCTTTCACTCAGTAGATAAATTATTCTCATAGTGGTATCTCCTAGCCTTACTCATCGGGCGTTTATCTATTTCTTCGAGTTCACTATCAACTCTGGCGCACGATTTTATCATCCATAATGTGGCATAGCCTCAACATTATTTCTCTTTTCCTCTAGTACACGATTTTTCCAAAATATCGTTATCGTTATCGTGACTTAGGTTCCCTCATCGTTATCGTGACTAATGCCCCATCGTTGGTGCGACATTTTAATGAACCCTTTAGGTCCTTATTGAGGGATACCTACCTTCCTTACCTATCAGCAAAGTTCATGAGATCGGTCTCTTGGGTCGTTTCGGGTTCTTCGTCACTTGCTGAGGTAAAGGTAGGGTTCATTAATTCTAATCTATCTACTGGAATGAAAGGTCTATTTAAAGGATTCCTATTTATTCAGGGAAATGAAGTAATTTACTATGTCAACGATGTCATAGTCAATTGTGTCCACTGGACACCACAATCATTTTACATAAATGTCAGAACACTGGTGTGAGACTTTAACGTAACTGCCTGATGGGCAATCTTACTAGAAACCATTATCTCAATTATTAATCATTTAAGAAAGGAAAGTCTGGAAATCCTTAAATTCGGCTTCCATGTGAGACCACATGTACCATCATAGTGATTCGTTATGGTCCAGCCCTCGTAACACGAACTCTGGACTCTGAGTATAATTAAGGCCGTCCAATCGGTGTGTGCCACACAGTGGTTCTACGGCATGGACCCTTAATTGAATCGATGTGACCTGCGTCTATGTCATGGACCGACCTCTAATCTTCTAAGTTACTTTAAAGTCATTGTGGATGATGACCGCAAGGAAATGATGCTACAATGGCATATGGCCCTAATCTAAGTCACTGAGGTTGATGACCCCCTGACCATCCAAGTTTCTAGGCTGAAGGCTAAACACAATTAAGTTACATCGGTTGATGACCAAAGTTTCCACTTTACTATCCCCAGCACATTCACTGCTCAATCAATCAAAGTTCAATAATTACAACAATAGCAATGCTCACAAACCTTGTGGCAGTAAAATCCATTTCCTTCGGATATGTCCCTTTAATCTTTACTTTATTTTTAATATTCCCCAGACAACAAACTAAAATTTCCAGAATGCATCTCCAAGTTATTCGCTTGATTAAAGTTATTTCAAAATGCGGTTTCACTGAATTTAATAATTTAATAAATTTAAATGATTTAACGAAATATTAACAAACAACCAATTTTATCTCCGCGGACTCTGGTTTCCTCACAAATTTCTACGCAGCTGTGATGTAAAATTCAATATTGCGATGTTTATCTGGCTGGAAAAGAATTTGTTACATCATTCATGTCCAGCTATATATATCCCATCTCGTGATATCATGCTTAAAATCTAATCTAACCCTAACCGTTATAAACACTTGGATATCCTAATAATCTACGTACAAACCAAACAACTCGCCATATAATTACGATGTCATATCTCGTCATTACCATTATGAATTTTGCACACCCCTCACAGACAAATCGATCATCACGACCATCGCTCCATATTTTGGACAACCCTGAAATTGGGTTACTCTGTTCCTTATACTCAAAGTTCGTGATTTCAAATGTTCATTACGTCCCCAATTACAGTATTTCACAATACTTAGATCATTACCGGCTATGAATTTTCAACTAAATCCAGCATTTTAACGTTTTCCTGGCCGAGAATACAGTACAATCTCGACTCCACTCCTATTCCCGTTATTATCCCCGCTGTCCGCTTAGGTCTCTCACCCCATGCTCGCTTGGCAGTTACAGGAACCACCTGGTTTATTCACAGATGACTGACTTCTCAAAATGCTCCCTTGAAACTCTGCCGACATGATTCAACAAATACGATATTCTAACCAACAAAATGCACAGATATGCTTCAAGATGCCCACACTAATTATACGCGTCGCCAATTATACCGCTATGGATTTCTATGAATTTCTTTCCATTCTCAACATTATAAATATTCCTCGGGCTATCATATCCCGGCTTCAATGACAGGACTCTAACCTGATTCGCACATCTCATCTCAACTCATATAAAACACTCCTCGGGCTTCAGTGTCCCAGCTTCAATGACAGGTCCAACCTGATTCACAAAACTAACCTCTGTTTCCCAGCTCCACAATTATCATCGACCAAGAACTGGAATAAAATCCTCACTAGAAATTCCGACATCTAATATCGCACAATGCATTACTCATGAATAACTTCGCATAAATGATATCGTATTTAATAACTTGATTTTTACGAGAAATGACTGAAACATTCTACTAGATCTTTTATTGTCAGTCAGACACAGTTTAAAATGGGCATTAAAAAAAAGAACGTTTCTCTCCGTGACCACATTCATCCCCTAGGTTCTCACCCGACAGCGCGCTTCCACTCGATTGAAAATGAGTAACCATGGATTATTATTACTAACGTCAAATTGCAGACGGAAGAATTTTACGTCGAATGAACATCTTACATTGACATCACAAAATACAGGCAGTACACTCACACGGATGACGATCTACATTGGACGTGATATCACTTCGGAATCCTATTCAATAACTTTTTACAACATTATACGGCCCTCGCAAGACTTCAAAAATTTATCCAAGTGGAAAATAAAACAAATGACTCTTTTAGTCGTACTCTCACATTTACAAAACTTAGTAGGGCGACCACTGCGTCGTATATCCCCATGCAAATACACTTTTAGAAATCACGAGATGAGATATAAGAGGTAGTAAGATGGAAAGTCACATTACCTTATGTAGTCACACCATTGTTCGTCATAGGGCTCACCTGCGACCCTGGCATTTTATTTAGCCATTTTTACATTCATGGCTGTACATATCATTGTGTTTCTTCAGGTTTCCTGGAATAAAGCATAAAAAAAAAAAAAATACCCTTCACTTGTTTGCTGGGCGCACACGATGGACTATAATTATTTCGGCACACGAATTACTTAATCACATTAGAATATTTCAGTACTTTGACCGTCCTATCTCATACACTTATTTCTCTCAAGAAAACTATCTCCCCATGGAGTCAAGACTTAGCCGCAATGGCTAAAATCTGCAGTTGAACTCAGTCTACTTTCGTTGGTTTGATTTAGCAGAGCAGCTCAACAATTTTTCGTCCGCTTTGTATCACAAATGCCGGAGAAGGAAGCTTCGTCATGGCGTCCCTTCATATTTATAGCAGTTACCCCCTCTCTTCGGATCTCTCCCTTTGCCGCCAAGAAAAATTTTATAAATTTTCTGACTTACCTAAACTGTAATTTCAAGAGTTTTGAAAGTGACTACATGCTTGCTACATTTCTGGCGGTAGTGTTCATGGACATTTAAAAATTTTACGGGTTCGATTTGTGAGATGATTGACCTCCTTTGATAGGCACTATATTTTTTTGACTTGGCGTGGTCACGCCGTGTACACGCGCTTTGAAATAGTTCATAAAAATGACTTGAGATTCTTCCGCCGTCGACACGTGTGGTTGACGTCACGTACCCCAGAGCGTGGGACCGAAGGTAATCACCCCCTCGTCACGTGTCAAATCCATGCTATCAAGAATCCAACTTTTAATTTAATTGTTATATAATGCATAATGTTCTTAGGGCACAAAGGTCATGGGTTCAATATGGTGGAGATTGAAGTGTGAATGGGCACATTAGAAAGTAGTTTGTTAGTTCAAATATTTGAGAACACTAAATAAGAGTTAAGATCTACTCTTTCACTTCCTCCGCATATCTGGTACTTTAGTAAATATCTAGAACAAAACATGATACCGCTTATTTTATTTTCCTTCTCTCACCGCATCTAAAAATATTCCTAAGAATTTGGTGCTTTCTTTTCCTTGCTAGCAGTTCAGCGGAAGAGACCACTGGAGGATTTGAAGGTAAACATTGGTTCTGATGATGGTGATGATTCCTGTTGTTTAAAGGGGCTTAACATCGAAGGTCCTCGGCCCCTAAAAGTTGTTCTAGTTGTGTCCTCGAGATTATGAGGGAGAGAATGGTTAGCTCCAAAGCCAGCCACCTTCGTCTATGATAATTAACCTCAAACTCACTTGTGGTATAGGCTGAGTGAACTATGTTGTAATATGCCTCCCCGGAACTTGTAGAAAATATTATAAGTGTATTTATTTTAACATATCCGTTAGGAAGTAAGTATATACCACACAAACACTTTTCCAGCTGTTTTGATGTTATGTCTACCATCAAACATGACTTGATGTTACCGGGCTGTGGTCCACACGGTTGGGCCGCTGGCCTTTTGACCCCAACTTGGAAAGTTCGATCCTGGCTCAATCCGGTGCTAAAATACGTCAGCCATGTGTCGGTAGATTTACTGACACGTAAAAGAACTCCTGCGGGAGTAAATTCCGGCACCTCGGCGTCTCCAAAAACCGTAAAAGTAGTTACTGGTACGTAAAGCCAGTGACATTATTGACCTGGTATTAGTTTAAATTACTATGACGATCTTTTTCATTTTCAAAATATACTAATAAAAATGCCTTTGCTGGCAGGATCTAGTGTTTACAGTGCACTATGTCTTCTGGTATGGGCTAGAGCAATTTTGTTACTTTCATTGATCTGTCTGTCTTTGTCTTATCCTTGGCTTTGACAACATGAAAGTGACTGAGGTATGAGCGATGCTAGTAATGCCATTCCTTCTGCAGCCAGTCCCTGCTATGAATGGTATGAAAATTTGGTCATAGGGTCGGGCGGTGCATGCATTTCAGTGGGCTTGGCAGACTAATATGTAATAGGAACTTCTGGCTCGGCGCGGAAAGCAACGGGAAACTACCTCACTCCTCATTTCCCTAGTACGCCTATTCAGTGATGCCTAGGCCATTTATGACAGCTGATGGCAGAGCTGTTGAGGATCCAACCAGCATTACGGCTGATGACTGAACATACATACCGTACTAATAATAATAATAATAATAATAATAATAATAATAATAATAATAATAATAATAATAATAATAATAATAATAATATTAATAACTGGCAATTAAGAAAAGGAGGATTATCCGGAAAAGTCTTGGTCTCAACCTCAAAGATGGTGTTTGCAGACTTCGGAGCAACTTTGAAAAACACTGCCTGACAAAAGAAAAAGTTAAGCACCTGCAAGGAGTGGTTGAAAGTGAATGAAACTACATTTGCTGAAAGACCATGCGCCTTTATTGAACAGATTACAATATTGTACGACCGAGACAAGGCCGTTGGTTTTTACAGGTGGAAGTTTGACGCCAGGTCAGTAGGGTGCCCCCCACCCCCCCCCCCCCCACCCCCTTACGGTCGCAATTCATGCCCTTATGCGGTTCGGAATGGTGTCAAACAGCCTTTGAATCCTCTCCTGAGGCAAGTTCGTCCACAGTTGTTGTAGCTGACCCTCCAGATCCCGCAGGTTGTTACTGGGACGGAGTCCCCTTCCAATAACTTCCCACACATGTTCAATTATGGAGAGGTCCGGGGATCTTGCTGGATACTGAAGGACCTCAACATGCTCTAAGCAGTCCGTAGACATACGTGCTGCGTATGGACGTGTGTTATCTTGTTGGAACACAGTCCCAGGGTGCTGTGCCATAAGGGGCAGGACGTGCGGACGCAGAATGTCTGTAGCGTATCCCTGTGCCATCAAAGTCTGCCGAAGCACTGTTAGCGGTAACCTGAATGCATATCTTATGGCTCCCCACACCATGATGCCAGAATGTCTTTCCACAATATGCGTAGGATCTGTGCTCTGCCCTCGACACCGCCAAACCCACACACGACGGTCATTGGATGTTATGGAGAAGCAGGACTCATCAATGATGTCGTCCTCTGCCCATGCCCCCGGGACAAGGCACCACTCCAAACGCAGGCGTTGGTGTTCTGGAGTCAATGACAACCGACACATGGGGTGGTAAAACCCCAATTCAGCGGATGTGAGTCTTCGAGACACTGTGCGGGAACTCACAGGATGTTGTAGAGTCTCCAATATATGTTCGTAGATGGCGGGTGGCGAAGTTATGGAATCCCACAATGCTTGGCACACCATACGACGGTCCTCCCTCGGGGTGGTGTTTCTTGGGCGACCCGAACCTGGATGCCCTTATCGACCCATTGAGTCCAACGGGCCACTGAAACCTATGAATGGCCCACATGCCCGGCAATTGCACGAGACGACCAACCAGCCTTATACAGTCCCACATTGCGACCTCTGTCAAATGCTGTCAGCTGGTGGATAGGCTGTCTAACGCGTCTGCGAGGCGTCGCGGGTGCTTCGTACTGTACCTAGTCCTCTCTGCACGTCTTGCTTAATTGTCTGACTCGCACCACTTGACTGGTAACAACTTGACAACTGGACGGTGCCATCACGAATGCACTCCGGTGGGCGTTCTATACATTACATATACTTGTAAATATAATCATTTACTCACACATCAATGGTATGCATGTATACCGACGTGGGTGCTTAATTTTATTTGTCAGATAGTGTGTACACCCACGCCGAAAAGATATTAAGCGTAATCCAGAAAAGGACAACTTTTTACGCTCAACTCTTCAGATTGCCAGCTGAACCAATTTGTGAACGTGTGTTATCCTACTTCAGAAGTCTCAAAACGATTCCTCTTTAGTCGGTGGAGATCGATAAGGATCATGTAAAGTATGGAATCATAGAAACAGACAAACTCCGAGCACCACTCAAAGACAAACCCAGGGAGTTTCATCAAGAAGAAGTCCCAACTCGACTGAAGCATGTCCATTCTGATGCATGACAAGAAACACACTCCGAAGGAATGGAAACCTGGTGGGCCCCGCAAGAAGACAAACAGTTTAAGTCTCGAGGTCCGTAGTGGCCGTAACGATGACTAATAATAATAATAATAATAATAATAATAATAATAATAATAATAATAATAATAATAACTCCGTACCCGGAGACGAAAGTTCGGTCTGAGATCCAACTTTGCGCAGCTTGGATGACATAATTCTTAACAGACTTGACAGCGTCGGCGCATAAGGAAAGGGGGTCTAGGGGTGTAAGGCCGCAGGTTAGAGCCACGAAGCGGTCTATAGGCCTCTATTATTATTATTATTATTATTATTATTATTATTATTATTATCGTATGGCATTTACAAGCATAATCTGTAAAAATTGGTTACGTCCAGCTAGTGACAACACCATTGGACAGGGTTTAAGTTAGAGTTGCGAAGCGGCCCAGAAAATTATAGTATCCCATGATATTAAAATATATATATATAAAATGACGGTATGTAATCACGTCGCGGAGAGAGCACTCCAATATCGCTCACGCCAAATTCGCGGCTATCTTACTGTTACCGAATGTGACAGGCCTGTGTGGACACGATGAGAGCTCTATCGAAGATAATACGAAACTAGGTGGTTCAGTAAGAACACAGCAAATGGTCGCATTACGCTGGTTGACAAAGTCTCGGTTTTCATTCTTGTATAAACTGTAAGTAAGCAATTTTCTTAAAAATTATGAAAACCTTTGACCGAGCACGATAGCTGCGGCCAGTATCCAGTATTCGGGAGATAGTGGGTTCGAACCCCACTGTCTGCATCCCTGAAGACGGTTTTCCGTGGTTCCCTACTTTCACACCAGGAAAATGCTGGGGGTGTACCTTAATTGAGGCCACGGGCGCTTCCTTCCCACTCCTAGCCCTTTCCTACCCATCGGCACCGTAAGAATTGTGTGTGTTGGTGCGACGTAAAGCAAATAGCAAAAATAACAAAAATCTCTTATTGTTGACACTTTTTACTCATTATTTCTAGCCTTGTAAAATCGCAATATTACTTGACGCTTTAACGCTTCGAAATATCCTTTATTTTAACACGTGTTTTAAAACATCTTGCTACTTTTTGAACATTGCAGTATTTTTGCACAGGACGGGACAAAAATGTAGCTTATATTTTTATGGCCATGATATTAGGAGCATTGCTAGTGCATCTACATATTGTAAAATGTGTTACTTACAGGGTCAATTGTGCTGCAATAGCGCTTTCTGGCTCAATGAGTAACACATTTCTCATCTTGCCTAGTACATCGTAAGTTTTACGGTGCCAACTTCAGTATTTGAGTTTTATCTCCAACGGCATTACTTTCGTTGGTGCTTCTTTGAAGACCGAGCAGAGAAAATGAAAGCCGAGTGTCATAGTTACTGGCTTCTTACCAAGGCGGCCACGGTTCGAATACCTGTCAATGCATATAGGACTTTTGAAATGAATAAGCTATGGTTCGGTTTTCCCGTAACTGGAGAATCTATGGCTATAATCACGATGTCAACAGTCACGTACAAATACGAGTTTGATTTAGGTAATGGATCCTCTCAGTCTCTGAGATGATGAATTCAGTCATTAAGAGACTAAATTCACCGAAAGAATTGACTACGTGGTTCAGGTAACGTAGCTGTGAGTTTGCATTCGGGAGATGTTGTGTTGGAACCAGGAAAATACGTTAATTAAGGCCACTACTTCCCAAAACCTAACACTTTCCCATTATTACGTCGCCGAAAACCCTAATTAAGGTACAGCCCAAGCATTTGCCTGGTGTGAAGATGGCAAATCACAAACAACCATCTTAAGTGATGTCAACAGGGTTCGAACCCACTATCTCCCGAATGGTACGTGACGTGACGCAAACCGTGCGGTCAGTTGTTCCTTTTTTCTTTCTTTTTTTTTCAACCGAACGATGCTGTGTTGGGTTCGCAACTACACGTTTTATCCAGAATACGTAGCGCGTGATAGATGTTGTCGATGTCATTAATACAGGTTTTACATTCTTCCACCACTGGGGTGGCAGACGTGCTCGGCTGCGGGAACAGTTGGGCGAACTTGCCTCATGGGGCTCGGCCACCTTAAATTTGAGACGCTCTCGATAAGCCTTTTGACGCTCAGCATTAGTAACCTTTGACTTCTCTAGAATTCTGACCTGCCCCTTTATCCTCAGCTATGTGTTTTCGATAATTCATTAAGCCATAGGCCATGTCACGACATTTGACAACGTAACTTTTTCGCACGTTATCAAGCCATGATTTTCTGAGATGTACACTATTTGACATGTTTTGATCATATAGGCCTACCTATAGAACTTTTGGCAGAATGACGTGTTGCCACACCGGAGTCCAGAGCTACACTAATTGTTAGCCGCGTAACATGGAGATTTTAGTACTTCAAAATGGCTGCGCTCTTGCACCACCCGAGGATTCCTGTTACTAGTTCAATGAACCATTCTATTTACAGCGTGATACTGAGCACTGTCGTTGCATATGTTTTCTACATATAATTTGGATTTTAGTATTTTGTAACATTCAACCGCTTATTTACGTTTACAAAATTAGACATATTCTACTTCAAAATAATTTTCTTTCGGAACGGTGCTTGTGTCATGATCTGTCAACAGGACTTAGAAATATACTTCTCTCTCCACAGAGAAATTATCAAGTCCGAGATGATTAAACAAATATCTCATGAATGACTATCGAATACCACATCCATTAGCTTGTCATTTTTTGTTTTCCTGCTAGTGGCATAACGACGCACTACCTCGAGTAAGGTTTTCAGTGACATCGAATGAGAAATGACTAGGATTCAGAAGGTCTTAATCAAGGTACACCGAGCTCGATAGCTGCAGTCGCTTAAGTACGGACAGTATCCAGTAATCGGGAGATAGTGGGTTCGAACCCCACTGTCGGCAGCCGTGAAGATGGTTTTCCGTGGTTTCCCATTTTCACACCAGGCAAATGCTGGGGCTGTACCTTAATTAAGGCCACGGCCGCTTCCTTCCCATTCCGAGGCCTTTCCCATCCCATCGTCGCCATAAGACCTATCTGTGTCGGTGCGACGTAAAACAACTAGCAAAAAAAAAAAAATCAAGGTACAGTGTTACCATTTACCTTGTGTGAAAATGGTGGGATTCGAAATCACCATTTCTTGAACTCAAGCTCACAGCTACGGGTATCGATTTGTGAATGAGTGATCGTTGTTGAACAATCGCACTTCTCACTTATCTGCAGTATTCAAATTACTAGGGAACACCTACGATATGGCCAAACGAGTAAAATTGAACTCTGATATGAAACTTTTAAGAAAAAGGAAAAAAGGAAAAGAAAAAGACTGAAGAGGGGAAATATGTAAATGAGAAATGCTGGAATAAATGTTATCATTTTCGGAAATAGCAAAAAGAACGAAAAAGTAAAATACTAAACTACGAAATCTCCTTCATACCTTCACTACACATTTTTAATATGAAAAGACACTTCTCTGTGGCAGGTAAAACTTGGGGTCCCATGATATGTACACTCATGTAATATTATGAGCTTTCTTAGTTTTAATTCTGCAAACTTTGATCTGTCGTAACACCTGATAGTGCTCTCTATCAGACAGACAGAGAACTTCAACCCCTTGAAGTTCCCACCTGGGGAGTCATCTGATACAACCCTTCATTCACTCTCCCTTTCGTAAAGGTTATTCACCCCTAAAGAGAACGTTGCAGGTAAGCTGTTAACGTCTCGGTCAACCAACCACCCAATTACTGGCATACCACCACCCTTGTAGGACGCGCAGTTCGGTAGACAGGAAGAGATGATTTCAAGCAGGTTACTGTCTTTAACATTCTCACTCAACATAGAATAAAGACGATTTTAATTAGAAAGAGCATTAAAGAAGATCAAAACTACATCAATGGGCATTAAGATGTTCTTTTTAGAACTTGCTTTACGCCGCACCGATACAGATAGGCTTTATGGCGACGATGGGACAGGAAAATGCTTGGAGTCGGAAGGAATCGGCCGTGGCCTTAATTAAGGTAGGGACCCAGCATTTGTCTGGTGTGAAAATGGGAAACCACGGAAAACCATGTTCAGGGCTGCTGACAGTGGGGTTCGAACCCACTATCTCCCGGATGCAAGCTCACAGCTGCATGGCACTAACCGCACGCCCGACTCGCCCGATTATTAAGATGTTGATAGTTGCTATATTTACCGGGTGAACTCGGCGACAGATTCGTTTTTCGTTGTCTTTCTGTTCACAAGATACTGGGCCCGATGCCAGCTGTAACGGACTCTTCACCTCACCGGCAACTACTGTTGTCAACCTCGCCACGCACATAACCTTTTTCTACAATTAATATGGACTTACCTTCATCTGGATACACACTGCATTTTCTCTTCAACTGGAATTTACATACTTATGTGGATTTGTACACATCATACCTTGCACGAACTCTGCCTTATCCACCTTTCCGACCGACGATAAAGTAACCTCCCTTTCGCTGCCTGACGTCATGTGACATCGTCCGCTTTGTCACGCATGCTCCACTAACTTCTGGAATATTCCAGACATATGTCTCATTATTCCACACTATAAATACCCGGCCTTCTTCTGAATGTGTTGAGATGGACTTTGGCCTGTGTGGAGGGAGGAACCTTTAACATCATCTCCGTCTTTAGCGACATGTGCCCTGGACTCTCCATTTTTGGGCAGAACTACTTGGTTCAAGATGAGGTATGACAAACTAAAAATGTCCTTATTGTAAATAATGCTGTGTTGCATTTGGAGCTACTTTATTTGCAAATTTTGACTGGGAGCAGTGCATTTCCAGGCCGAGATTTTACTTGCATTTTCAATTTCAAAGCCTCTATTGACTATCCAGTGACTGTTTGCTTTCAAAATGTGCGTGTGGTATATCCGCAACTCTGCGACTCCTATACACACTTGTGGTTAATTAATGCTTCACCATGTATGTTTTGGTACACTTGGAGACTGTTTCATTATTGTATACAGTGACTTAAGCCAGTAGGACAATCTTTATTTGTGCCTATTTCGGGTGTTAATTGAAGAGGTGGCAACTTTCACATGACATTAGACTTTGCTTAGTAGACTTCATGTTGGTATACTTCAATCTGGTAACTGCGAACATTCTTTCTTATTCTCGTTGTTCAACATTTTTCTTTAAACTGTATTCATCCCCTTTTTGTCCATCCCTTTCCTCTCCTGGCCCCTTCTCTTATTTGCTTTCATTTTCTTGAATATTTTACTCTTGATGTAACTATTTGTATTATTTCTGGTTGGGAAAATTCCGTATTTGTACTGACTTCTATTCTTCTAATATTGTAAGAGTTTGATTTGATTTTTCTAATATATATATATATATATATATATATATATTTCCAAATTTTTATCTTGGTTTCTCATCTAATTTTCACCTGTCATGTCCCTTATTTCTCCTGCCGTTTTCTTTTAATTTTTTTGAAAATTATCTAGCATAGTTTCCACTGCGCTATCTGCGCTTACTCTGGAATGTTTATTAGGAGAAGCCCTTTTACCACGGCCTCAATTCTCAATTTGGCATTTTTCTCATCGCGTAAATTTATTCCCTACTGTTTGTAAGCACTCGGTGTCACCGATACTTTGGATTTCCCTTGGCTGGATTTATGAATAAATATATTCATATATGCATATACCCCCATTGAGGGGTTTTACACAGCCAAGATAGGTGGTCTCCGGGGATATTGAAAAATGGCAACGCCGTTTCGTTCACTTGAGTCCCAGCACGTTAACGAACTCCTGTGGAATAAAATTAATATCATGGCATCATTTTATTAACAGAAGGGACGTTTATGAATATATATTTACACTAGTATTTACACTATATCTACACAAGTAGAGGGGTGTAAATAGCCTCTTAAGGATAAGTTGATGTTAAGTGATTATAGAGCCATCTTGACCCACGACGACTTGGCTATGAACATGGACATTCTCATGGTTTTCGATTTGGACAGTTGTTATTAGTAGGGTGTGTACGTTATCTTGTTATCTTTTGTTAATCTTCTCATCCAATCACAGTTTTGGAACACGGTCAAAATCTGATACACTCTTACCTATTCCACCTCACCGCACCACACGATACACAAACTCATTTGTTATTTCTTCGGCACGACAATGGAATGTACTACCCGTCTCTGTCAGAGGAGCCTCATCTGCTAGTTTTAGGCAACTTTGTCACAGGTACCTACTAAGTAATGCTATGGAAATATTGTAGATTTAGCCTTCCTCTAACTATAGACTTTATATAATCACACCGTTAATACCAAGGATAATAGAAATTAGCTAATCATGTCATAATTGAGTAAATAATCATCTTCACCATCATCATCATCATCATTCTCCTATTTTTTATTTTTTATCATAATACTGCATTGTTTAGTAGTTGCAATATGTTTCAATTGTAAGTGTATTTATTTCAATTTTGCACATGAAGATACTGTATTTTCTGGTTAGATGGAAGAGAGGGCCTAATTGCCTTAATCTTGCCAGAAAAAAATAAATCCATTGTATTGTATTGTATATTTTATCATGAAAGTTTACATTCGTTAATTAGTCTGTTGACAGTACAAGTGACATTTGCTTAGTGTATGTGTCACATACATGTCAACTCTATGGAATAGTAACAGAAATTATGAAATTTCCTTTTGAACAATATTGAGTGTAGCTATATCTGGAAGTTCACTTTGACGGTTTTTTTGCTAGTGGCTTTACATCGTACCGACACAGATAAGTCTTATGGCGACGATGGGATAGGAGAGGCCTAGAAGTTGGAAGTGGCCGTGGCCTTCATTAAGGTACAGCCCAGCATTTGGGATTCGAACCCAGTATCTTCCGGATGCAAGCTCACAGCCGCGCACCCATAACCGTACGGCCAACTCGCCCTGTACTTTGACGTTTATGGATATGCAAACTCTTGAGAAATATAAAGTACATAGGCCTATAAGTGTCCAAGGGTAAACACAGCAGTAGAGAGATTCGTCCCAAATCTATGTAAAGTTTGGTGAATTTGTCCCTGTGCCTTGTTGCTTGTGACAGAGAAGGCCAAAGTTAGAGGAATCCACCTCCGCTTAGGAACCACTGTCAGAATTTCCAAATCTTTTCTTAAAATAAAACACATTCCTCCTGAAGCTGAGCCCAGAAGAATTACTGCATGAACAATATTTTTGTCTAGCTTTACCACGTTCAAACTCGTTTCAATGCACAAACCAGCATTAGCAGTTAGATTGTGAAGAAAAAATAATAGAACGCATATAACTTTTATGTCTACCATTGGAGATGACATGCCTGAAAGATGAAGATATATAAGGAAACTAAATGTAATGCTTCATAAACAACGTCGAATTCTGTAGAATCAGTTTTAAATTACGTTAATTGTCACCTTTCAGAATGTTCAGAACCTGCTGGTTGCTACTTGTGAAATAGAAAATGAATTCTCATTTGGATGAGAAGATGAAATGAAATGGCTTTTAGTGCCGGGAGTGCCCGAGGACAAGTTCGGCTCGCCAGATGCAGGTCTTTTGACGCCCATTGGCGACCTACGCGTCGTGATGAGGATGAAATGATGATGAAGACGACACATAAACCCAGCCCCCGTGCCAGCGAAATTAACCAATTAAGGTTAAAATTCCCGACCCTGCCGGGAATCGAACCCGGGACTCCTGTGACCAAAGGCCAGCATGCTAACCATTTAGCCATGGAGCCAGATGAGAAGATAAACCATTACGTTGAAATTTGGTTTTGTGAAATTTCAATGCAATTTTGGTGTACTTCTCCATTGTTGAGCTTTAGAAGCCATTCACTATAGTTTGACTCCATAAAATTTATAATCCTTTTTGGTTTAAAAATATTAATTTTGGGCCATAGAACAAATTAATTTCAAATCAACTGAAAACGGGTCGGAAAAAATACACATAAAATCCTTCTGGCACTGACACTGGAAGTTTTCAGAAGTGGTTCAAACTTTCAAATTTCCCGCCATTTTTACGCAGATCTCTGATTTCTTCCCGAAGTCTGTCCCTTCATTTTTGTCGTAACTCTTTCCGATATCTCAATAAACTCTAATAATAATAGTGAATCCTTCTATTTACTTCAAGTGAAGTAACTTGATAGCATAAGAAACCGGTCTACAACGTTAAAGCCCAAACAATATGGCGGCCACGCGCATAAATTGGCTTCAATTCTGGCTGCACATTTATGAGATGCTCTATCGTATCCTCCTTATTCGTTGACTGGCACAGGCGGTTTCTGATAACATGGCGACGGGCACAAATCTTTGCCACACCCAGCGAATGCATTTCCAATACGTGTCGCCATCTTTATGTTATACTATGCTCGTTGGTAACCACCTACAGCGAAGCTTTAGATACGAAATTTTCTTTAAAAAGTGCCAAATTCGTGGTTGTGACAGTTTCGTAGTATTTTTCTTGTAAAGCAGAGACAACATATTTGGTGCGAATTTCAACTGTTGAAACTGTCCCGTTTTTTCTTAATCGCTGTGAATAACAGACGGAATAGGGATTTTTATACGTAGGCCCTAACAAAAGTTGTTTACGTCGCACCGATACAGATAGGTCTTATGGTGACGATAGGACGGGAAAGGCCCAGGAGTGGGAAAGAAGCGGCCGTGGGCTTAATTGAGGTGTAGGCCCAGCATTTGCCTGGTGTGAAAATGGGAAACCACGGAAAACCACTTTCAGGCTGCCGACAATGGAGCTCGAACCCACTATCTCCCGAATACTTAAGCGACTGCAGCTACCAAGCTCGGTATAAATAATAATAATAATAATAATAATAATAATAATAATAATAATAGCCTGCGGATGGTATATACTTGCTTCCTAACTGATTAAAAAATAAAATATATTCGTCAAGTCCTCGGGAGGAGTGTTGCCATGCAGTTCACACATCCTATGCCAACTTTTTTTTTTAAAGTGAGATTGCCGTTTTACGTGACCGACGATATCATGACCATAGCCACCGGACCTCCAGTTTAACACGGAATTCGAACGAAAGGGACTCGACGTATTAATTTAAAAAATCCCACATTCGTTGCTTCTGGTTTGAGCTCACAGCCACATTGAAGAGAGGCCAGTGCCAATGCCACACAACTATCAAGCAATGCTCTTACTTTCCTTCTTGTTGACCTATTTCAGAATACTTCAAGTCGGTACTTACGTGGATAAAGACATTTTTTATTTTTAGCCGGATGCCTTCCAAGACCCCAACTCTATGTAGAGAGAGGTACTCACTAATGCGTGTTTATGTGGTAGTTTGTAGTGTTGTGTATTGGTGTAAATGAATATGTGGATGAAGATGAAAACAAACACTTAGCCCCCAAGCAAGAATTAAAATTACAGGTTAAAATTCTCGGTCCAGCCAGGAAACGAACTCGGGGACCTCTGAACTGAAAGCCACTCCTCCGCTGAAAATTCAGCCAAGGAGCCGGAATTTCATGTTCATTTATTATTATTATTATTATTATTATTATTATTATTATTATTTGCGTATGGATCTTGTTGGATCACGCATTACATTTATCACTGTGTGCTGTTTTCTTTCCTCTGACCACTTAGTCACCGATCTTTTAGGGACTTCATTCTCTGGATTTACTACCCATCTATTTACCTTGTGACGGTAAGTTTTTCTGTTCAGTATTTCTTATATTTCTATCTGGGCCTTTTCCAGATCATTTTAACATCTTGTATCCACGGTACGTTCTTCAGTTTTTCAGTATATGTCAAAATCTTGTGGGTTAGCCTTGAAGACGATAGTCTGTGAATGTGTCCATAGAAATTCAGTCTTCGTTTCCTGATGCCTGCGGCAACGCTGGACAGTCTTTCCGTAGCTTTGCGTGATTTGAGTCTATATCCTTCTTTTTTCTCTGGGCCCAGAATCTTCCTCAAGATCTTCCTTTCCTCCTTCAAGATGTTTTCCAGATCACTTTTATTAATAACTACCAAGATTTCACTTGGTTTAATCACCGTATTATAATGTTTGATTTTTACATGTATTTATTATTATTATTATTATTATTATTATTATTATTTGAAGGAGAAAGGTACTATACGATTAAGAAAGCAAGCCTGTAGTGTTATTTGACTGCAGGCATGATCATAAGCAGGAGACTTGCAATTTTTGCGTCACATTTTATCTTACCTAGCGGTATGTGACTTTTAATTTGACAAATTCCATGCGAAAGAATATCAGTCCCTCCAAGCATTAACGCAACAGAGAATGGAATTTAACTCCAACCGCTTGAATGAGAGTATGGAATAAGAAAATATGAGGGCTGTGGTGCCGTACGAGAGCGGAGTTGACAATTAGCGATGGAAAGGAAGGTGAAAAAGTAGAACCTTTTATAATTAAGTGGAAGCAAATCTAGATCTTGTTTCGGTCCTATGCTCATCAGATCACTTGTAAGATTCTGTACAAAGTGGGAGGTGTGTGTGTAAATGATGATGTGAACTTTACCTCAATAATTGAATTAGTTAAGAGATTTTAAAAAACGCCAATTTTCCATATTTTGCCCGTGTTCCAAACACATGTAGCCAAAGAAGCCCTTACAATTAAATCATTCACCACACGAAGAGGTAGGTGTAAAAATAAATGGGCCCGACGGATGAAATAATAATAAGGGCAACTTATAGGCGATCTAGATCTCGAAAGATCAGAATTTGCCAACAACAGAATGCAAGTACGTACGTTCCACTGATCTTGGATGAACCGCAGCAGCGGCTCAACAACGTGGACGCCACCGGTGGAAACTTCAGTTCACAGCCTTTTAGAAGAATTCCTTAACTTGCTCCAAGCAAGTATTTGAATACTACTTTCAAATGCCTCCAGCCTTAGCTGAGATCAAAGCTGCTATCTAAGTATCAGAAGGGCAACAACTTATCAACTGTCACTAAAGTTGGCTGACGAGGCTGCCATCTGTCGTGTATACAAGGTAAATAAGGATATCTCTTAATCTCGATTCGAACCTCGAACTTCCTGTATCTGCAGCTCACCAGTTTTGTAAATCATGTCATTTGAGTTATTCTAAGAAAATGAGATGGGGAAGTCTGCAACCTGAAAATAACAGTCAAATTTTACGATAGCTACTGACCGTTCTTCCAGAACTCCGAGAACAGAACAGGCATTAATTAGCTGTACACATGAGGGAGGACTGGAAGTCCTCGCGCCTCACGTAACGACAGGAAGCAGCTGGGCCGGACAGGATTCACAACCTGGTATCACAAATTACAGTTGAAGACAGCTATTACAAATTATTAACTACTAAATAAAATGATCATTAATTTCCACTTCAGGACTTATCGATATGATCAGCAATGGAAACTTGTTTTTGGTATCTAATCAATTTACGTCATTAGTGCGACAGAGAGAGAAGTAAATGACCAGTGGAGTAATTTCACAACCATCTGACACTCGGGATCATTAACACTGCATTCCTTTGTTGTTCTGTAATTACTAAACTACTTCCACATTTCATTCTACAAGGGTTTGAAAAGAAAAAAAAGAGCTGCTTTCTAAAGTGTAAATGTCGCTCTGAGTAAATATTTAGAGTCACTTTCTGTCAATTGGAAACTCTCATTTCAGCCATATGTTAACTTAGCCGGTAGACGTAAAAAACCCTTAACTAATGATACTCGGAAAGGACTTTCTGACTATAAAAGCAAATACCATAAGCAGCATATGGGTAGTTAAACTTTCTGTTCCTAGTCTTACGACGTGAAATAATGTAATAAACCGATATGTTATACTATTCATTAACTTAATGGCGTGCGGCCTAAGGAGACGCCTGATGACGTACAGTATAGGCGCGCTACGCGCCTGTGAGGATGCAGCCCTAGCTAAGATGAAATAAACTGAAAACGTCACCAAAAACCCAGCCGCCAAATCAAAGGAATTAACTAATGAAAGTTAAAATCCCAGACCCGGGCGGGAATCGAAACCGAGACCCCTTTAACCAAAGGCCAGCATGCTAATCATTTACCCACGGAGCCGGATATATTATTCATTAACAGTCACAAAAAGGCATGATATTGAATGTTCCACGCATTTATATTGTATCAGACTTAATATAAATTAACATCAAAATATAACTTGTTTCCCATATACAGTAGATACAAGCACTGTGGGTACCTAGAACCCAAATTTTATCAAAAAGTACGATTTATTTCCTTAAAAAATATACCTGCGGGAACTTCTGCAATACCATACGCCCCTTATTAGTTTTGATTGAATGCACATTACACTTAGATTTTAATTATTCTAGAAACGAACAAACAAACAAAAAACCCATGGCACCGCAGCCCTGATGGACCTTAGTCTACCAAGCGCCGCTGCTCAACCTGCAGATTACAAGGTGATACGTGGGTGACAGTGCGGCGAATCCTTTCGGCCGTTATTCTTGGCCTTGTAGACCGGGCTCGCTGTCTAACAGTGATATAGCTCCTGAATTGTTCTCACGTAGGCTGAGTGGACCACGAATCAGCTCTCAGTAACAGAAAAAAGTCCCTGACCTCACCGGGAATTGAACTCCTGGGACCTCCTGGTAAGAAGCAGACACACTACCTTTAGAACGTAGGGCCGGCTGTATGTTCTGCAGCAATGCAGCCCACTACTAGTTTCTACCCACAGCTTTTCCCGCGTGGTCCTAGTTCTCTCTCTCTTCTTCTTCCGCCGCTTTTACGACACGCTGACCGTGTCACTGTCGGGAACTGTGTCGCCCATGTTGATTTGGCCCTGCTTTACGACCGGATGCCCTTCCTGTATGTACATCAATAAATGCGTATTGTGAATAACACCCCGTTACGGAGCTTGGGAAATTAACCAGACGCGGCCAAAATCCCCGACCCGGCCGGGAATCGAACCTAGGCCATTACACTCACCCTTCAGCCAAGGAGCCGGACGCGGTCTGAGTTTCCAATATTCAAAAATATATTTCAGGGATGTTGGATATATTGAACCCATGACCTTTGAGTCATAAGGAGCCAGAGTCCAAAATTAATTACATGAGGCACCATATAAATTACAAGTCATGAGGAGCCTTGGTTGCATTTTTATTTCTGACCAAAGGCGGCACGTGGAGAACAGATGGGATGATTCTCATTCTCACGCTAAAGAAATTACGTCACCCACACGTGCAAAATGTGCAGGGATACGAATTAATTTGACGAAACTATTTTTTTTTTGTTTAAAAGATCATTTTAAGAAGAATTGGCGACGAAACCGCCTTGATAAACGTCAGGAAATCGTAACTGAAACTATTTGGTTGTTAGTGATAAAGACTTCAGACCACTAAATAGCTCCAGAAGGAAAATTGTTGAAAGACGCGCCTGTTTTGTTTTAACTCTGTTACATCGGCCAAAATATAGTGCCTAGCTTATGAGTTAATTTAACTACTCAATTGGTTATGAGAAACCCTTAATGTTTATCATCAACACCGCTACTAAAGTAATCAACTATGTGTTATGTCGTAATCAGCCATAATTACATTTTCTGTGAGGTGGAAACAGTGTCTGTAAACTTTTGACGGTAAATGCAGATAGCATGGGAGTGGGAGAAAATTGTATAAAAGCACGCCATGCCATTTGCAATTCCCGCATTGTTTCCAGTGAATTTGAGGTGACCGCACGTCATTCAGACTAATATTGCAAAGTTGCCAAGGGAAGGTAGTTTTGGCCAAAGGTGACTATATAACGTCATCTCCAAGTGGGAGATAGATAAGAAGTCAAATTAATGGTATTCCGAAATGTGGAACTGTCATGTAGATTCACATCCAGGCAACAGACGGTCATTAAAATGCTGAACTCCTGCAGGTGAATAAGAAAATATCATTGTTTTACTTTATTGCGTGTGCGGATCGGTGATTTGACGAACGTGTTCGGTTCGGGAGGAAGAGAACGTGTGAAAGGCATTTATTTTTTATGCCGTTATTTTCAGGTGAATGATGTCAAATAAAAATGAAAGGAAGATTATGTTTTGTAAATGTCGATATGGCTAGGAAAGGGATTGAGAGAGGCTGGTGTTATGATGCGAGGCCATGTACGACTTCCGGGTATGTAAACTAGTCTGTTGTAAAGTGAATTTGTTTATTTCATTATGTCACCGTTTTATTTGTGTATCTGTGACGCATTTCGGTCACCCTTTTATTTCCTTAAAATGTCAGAGGAATACGACGAAAGGTCATTTTAAGTTTCCTGGATAATCGGGAGAGCCACAAAACTAGCGTGTGAAATTTTGTACAGTAGTAGATTTGATGGCTATAAAACGAATATAATTTCCAGTGCGAAGTAACATTTACGTATGTTTATTTCCTATAGTTGCTGTTTGCCAGACTCAAGACATTAATTTATCACGAAATTCTTTTCACTGTAAAGATGACATTCCTGTAAGTGTAATCCGTGGTTTACCATTTAGAGCAATGATGGAATTTCAGCTGTTGCGGAAGGCACACCGTCATGTGTTCGGCATTGTAAATTTGTCAAGGGAAGGCACGAGGCGAAGTTGGTGTGTGATTTGTGGAAGGGAAGTGCTATTCCAAAGGTCTGTTAAAATCCGTGTAGAATTGATGAGAAGAAAATAACGGTAACATTTTTGTAGGTCAAGTTGTGAGTTTCGGTTTTGGAAATATTGTGCTGTCAAATTCAGATATGCGAGGAGATGGTTAGTTTGTCACAGACTGTTTTATGTAACAACATAGTGGATCACGTAAGAGAGATAATCCATATTATTGTTGTGTAGATAATTTGTGGTAGCAAGTGGTTCATGTCTTGCAAAGATGGCTCAGGTTGAAGTCCTGTAGTGTTGAAGATATTTTGTGCTAGGATTTCATTGTTGGGAAACCGAGGACTTATTTTTTGTAATTTAATAATATAGGAATAGGGTCATTCCATAGGTAGGATCCCTCACGGTCCTACGGTTTCATGTGGGATCCTAACTACGGAATGACCCTATTCACATATCATTAAATTACACAAAATAAATCCTATGATATCCTACAATGAAAACCCCGGCACAAATTATCTTCAACACTACAGGATTTCAACACCTTTCAAGTGACGTTTTAAATTAAATCGCATCGCATATTATGTCTTGGTTAAGAATTGTATTTCACGTGAGTTGTCAGCGAGACGAGGTTTTCCTTTGATGCAGTTTAAGATAACGTGTGTGCTTTTTGCGAAATAGCGAGGAGGGGTCTTATTTCCAGGTAATAAGCCACCTGTATTTCTCGGCCAGCGAGGCAGTTCATTGTCAGAAAGAAATTGCAACTGAGATTTTGTCATTTATAATAAATGTTTCATGTTTGTGGATTACTGTAGTCACGTCCTAGTTCGTGAACCATGAGCAACGGCTGAGTGGCCTAGTAAGTGGTCCAGAGAGTCGGGATACCAGTTGCTATGGAATAGGAGTGGGCATCTCGGACATATTCTGAGTCGTGGCCCTCCTTGTGCTCAGCCGGCTAGGCCTATACAATTCAACGGTGGTCCATAACCCGTCGGAGGAGAGATCCTCACTTCCACTATGTGCAAGTAGGGTAGCATCCAGCTTCATTAATTTACCGAGCTCAGAACACTTTAAGCAAGCCTCGGACCTATGGGAGTAATGGAGTCCCACTCCCATTTGACAGGCGAGGGACACCCTGGAAACAACTTGGCGAACGAAATGGAATTCGATGGGAAGCTATCAATATTAATGGGGCTTATGGAAGAAAGAAAGTAGAACTGGCTGAGTCAGCAAAGAGGATGCATCTGGATGTGCTAGGAGTAAGTGATATTCGGGTAAGGGGAGATAATGAGGAAGAGATAGGAGATGATGAAATGTACTTGACGGGTGTTACAAAGGGAAGAGCAGAGTCTGGGGTAGGGCTCTTTATCAGGAATACCATTGCACGGAACATAGTTTCTGATAGGCACGTAAATGAGCGAATGATGTGGGTAGATTTGTCAGTTGCAGGAATTAGGACTAGAATATTGTCCGTGTATTCACCATGTGAGGGTGCAGATGAGGATGAAGTGGACAAGTTTTATGAAGCATTGAGTGACATCGTGGTCAGGGTCAACAGCAAGGATAGAATAGTGCTAATGGGCGATTTCAATGCGAGAGTTGGGAATAGAACTGAAGGATACGAAAGGGTGATTGGTAAATGTGGGGAAGATATGGAAGCTAATAGGAATGGGAAGCGTTTGCTGGACTGTGCTAGTACATACATTCTTCAAGCATAAGGCTATTCACCGCTACACACGGGAGGCTAGAGGTAGCAGATCCATAATAGACTATATCATAACTGAATGCAGGAAATCTGTTAGGAATGTACGAGTTTTCCGCGGATTTTTCGATGATACAGACCACTATCTGATCTGTAGTGAACTAAGTATCTCTAGGCGTAGGGTAGAGAAAGTGAAATCTGTCTGCAAACGAATAAGGGTAGAAAATCTCCAGGACGAGGAAATTAGACAGCAGTACATGGATATGATTAGTGAGAAGTTTCAAACAGTAGACAGTAAGGAGGTTCAGGATATAGAAAGTGAATGGGTGGCATACAGGGATGTTGTAGTAGAAACACCAAGGGAATACCTAGGAACAACTGTGTGTAAAGATGGGAAAAGGCGAACATCTTGGTGGAATGATGAAGTGAGAGCAGCTTGTAAACGTAAAAAGAAGGCTTATCAGAAATGGCTCCAAACAAGGGCCGAGGCAGACAGAGAGTCGTACGTAGATGAAAGAAACAGAGCAAAACAAATAGTTGTTGAATCCATAAAGAAGTCATGGAGGATCTTGGTAACAACCTGGAAAGGCTAGGTCAAGCAGCAGGGAAACCTTTCTGGACAGTAATAAAGAATCTTAGGAAGGGAGGGTAAAGGAAATGAACAGTGCTTTGAGTAATTCAGGTGAACTCATAATAGATCCCAGGGAATCACTGGAGAGGTGGAGGGAATATTTTGAACATCTTCTCAATGTAAAAGGAAATCATCCTTGTGGTGTTGCGAACAGCCAAGCTCATGAGGAGGAGGAAAATTATGTTGGTGAAATTATACTAGAGGAAGTGGAAAGGATGGTCAATAAACTCCATAGTCATAAAGCAGCAGGAATAGATGAAATTAGACCTGAAATGGTGAAGTAAAGTGGGAAGGCAGGGATGAAATGGCTTCATAGAGTAGTAAAATGAGCATGGAGTGTTGGTAAGGTACCTTCAGATTGGACAGAAGCAGTAATTGCACCTATCTATAAGCAAGGGAACAGGAAGGATTGCAACAACTATCGAGGTATCTCATTTATTAGTATACCAGGCAAAGTATTAACTGGCATCTTGGAAGGGAGGGTGCGATCAGTCATTGAGAGGAAGCTGGATGAAAACCAGTGTGGTTTCAGACCACAGAGAGGCTGTCAGGATCAGATTTTCAGTTAAGCGCCAGGTAACTGAAAAATGCTACGAGCGGAATAGGCAGTTGTGTTTATGTTTCGTAGATCTAGAGAAAGCATACGACAGGGTACCGAGGGAGAAGATGTTCGCTATACTTGGGGACTATGGAATTAAAAGTAAATGATTAAAATCAATCAAAGGTATTTTTGTTGACAATTGGGGTTCAGTGAGATTGATGGTAGAATGAGTTCTTGGTTCAGGGTACTTACAGGGGCTAGACAAGGCTGTAATCTTTCACCTTTGCTGTTCGTAGTTCACATGGATCATCTGCTGAAAGGTATAAAATGGCAGGGAGGGATTCAGTTAGGTGGAAATGTAGTAAGCAGTCTGGCCTATGCTGACGACTTGGTCTTAATGGCAGATTGTGCCGTAAGCCTGCAGTGTAATATCTTGGAATTTGAAAATAGGTGCAGTGAGTATGGTATGAAAATTAGCCTCTCGAAGACTAAATTGATGTCCGTAGGTAAGAAATTCAACATAATTGAATGTCAGATTGGCGATACAATGCTAGGACAGGTCGATAATTTCAAGTATTTAGGTTGTGTATTCTCCCAGGGTGGTAATATAGTAGGTGAGATTGAATCAAGGTGTCGTAAAGCTAATGCAGTGAGCTTGCAGTTGCGATCAGCAGTATTCTGTAAGAAGGAAGTCAGCTCCCAGACGAAACTATCGTTACATCGGTCTGTTTTCAGACCAACTTTGCTTTACGGGGACGAAAGCTGGGTGGACTCAGGATATCTTATTCATAAGTTAGAAGTAACAGACATGAAAGTAGCAAGAATGATTGCTGGTACCAACAGGTGGGAACAATGGCAGGATGGTACTCGGAATGAGGAGATAAAGGCTAATTTAGGAATGAACTCGATGGATGAAGCTGTACGCAAAAACCGGCTTCGGTGGTGGGGTCATGTGAGGCGAATGGAGGAGTATAGGTTACCTAAGAGAATAATGGACTCTGGTATGGAGGGTAAGAGAAGTAGAGGTAGACCAAGACGACTATGGTTAGACTCTGTTTCTAACGATTTAAGAGGTATAGAACTAAATGAGGCCACAACACTAGTTGAAAATCGATGATTGTGGCGACGTTTAGTAAATTCAGAGAGGCTTGCAGACTGAACGCTGACTGTGCCCTAAGAACATTATGCATAAATCGACAATCATTTAAAAGTTGGATTCTTGATAGCATGGATTTGACACGTGACGAGGGGGTGATTACCTTCAGTCCCACGCTCTGGGGTACGTGACGTCAGCCACACGTGTCAACGGCGGAAGAATCTCAAGTCATTTTTATGAACTATTTCAAAGCGCGTGTACATGGCGACCCAAGCCAAGTCAAAAAAAATATAGTGCCTATCAAAGGGGGTCAATCATCTCACAAATCGAACCCGTAAAAATTTTAAATGTCCATGAACACTACCACCAGAAATGTAGCAAGCATGTAGTCACTTTCAAAACTCTTGAAATTACAGTTTAGGTAAGTCAGAAAATTTATAGAAATTTTCTTGGCGGCAAAGGGAGAGATCCGAAGAAAGGGGGTATCTGATATAAATATGAAGGGACGCCATGACGAAGTCTCCTTCTCCGGCATTTGTGATACAAAGCGGACGAAAAATTGTTGAGCTGCTCTGCGAAATCAAACAACGAAAGTAGACTGAGTTCAACTGCAGATTTTAGCCATTGCGGCTAGGTCTTGACTCCGTGAGGAGATAGTTTTCTTGAGTGAAGTAATTGTACCAGATAGGACGGTCAAGGTACTGAATAAATTCTAATGTGATTAAGTAATTCGTGTGCCGAAATAATTATAGTCCATCGTGTGCGCCCAGCAAACAAGTGAAGGGTATTTTCTTTTTTTTATGCTTTATTCCAGGAAACCTGAAGAAACATAATGGTTTGTAAAGCCATGAATGTAAAAATGGCTAAATAAAATGCCAGGGTCGCGGGTGAGCCCTATGACTACATGAGATAGGTGACTTTCCATCTTACTACCTCTTATATCTTGTCTCGTGATCTCTAAAAGTGTATTTGAATGGGGATATACGACGCAGTGGTCATCCCTACTAAGTTTTGTAAATGTGAGAATACGACTAAAAGAGTCATTTGTTTTATTTTCCACTTGGATAAATTTTTGAAGTCTTGCGAGTGCCGTATAATGTTGTAAAAACTTATTGAATAGGGTTTCGAAGTGATATCACGTCCAATGTAGATCGTCATCCGTGTGAGTGTACTGCCTATATTTTGTGAGGTCAAATTAAGATGTTCAGTCGACGTAAAGTTTCCTGTCTGCAATTTGACGTTAATAATAATATCCATGGTTACTCATTTTCAATCGAGTGGAAGCGCGCTGTCGGGTGAGAACCTAGGGTGATGAATTTGGTCACGGAGAGAAACGTTTTCCTATGCCCGTTTTAAACTGTGTCTGACTGACAATAAAAAGATCTAGTAGAATGTTTCAGTCATTTCTCGTAAAAATCTAGTTATTAAATACGATATCATTTATGCGAAGTTATTCATGAGTAATGCATTGTGCGATATTAGACGTCGAGATTTCTAGTAAGGATTTTATTCCAGTTCTTTGTCGATATTGTGGAGCTGGGAAACAGGGGTGAGTTTTGTTATTATGAGATTTGTGAATCAGGTTGGACCTGTCATTGAAGCCGGGACACGGAATCCCGAGGAATGTTTTATATGAGTTGAGATGAGATGTGCGAATCAGGTTAGAGTCCTGTCATTGAAGCCGGGACATGATAGCCCGAGGAATATTTTATAATGTTGAGAATGGAAAGAAATTCATAGAAATCCATAGCGGTATCAATTGGCGACGCGTATAATTAGTATGGGCATCTTGAAGCATAATCGCTGCATTTTGTTGGTTAGAATATCGTATTTGTCGGCAGAGTTTAAAGGGAGCATTTTGAGAAGTCAGTCAGGTAGAACGAACCGGGTGTTTCATGTAACTGCCAAGCGAACTTGGGGGATGAGAGGCCTCAGCTATGATAACGGGACAGGCGTGGAATTGAGATTGTACTGTATTCTCGGCCAGGGAAACGTTAAAATGCTGGATTTAGTTGAAATTCATAGCCGGTAATGATCTGAGTATTGTGAAATACTGTAATTGGGGACGTATTGAACATTTGAAACCATGAACTTCGAGTATAAGGAACAGAGTAACCAAATTCAGGGTTGTCCAAAATATAGAGCGATGGTTGTGATGATCGGGTTGTCTGCGAGGGGTGTGCAAATTTCGTAATGGTTAGACGAGATATGACATCGTAATTATATGGCGGGTTGTTTGGTTTGTACGTAGATTATTAGGATATCCAAGTGTTAATAACGGTTAGGACTAGATTAGATTTTAAAGTGTGAAATCACGAGACAAGATATATAACTGGACATGAATTATGTAACAATTCTTTTCCAGCCAGATAAACATCGCAATATTGAATTTACATCACAGCTGCGTAGGAATTTGTGAAGAAACCAGAGTCCGCGGAGATAAAATTTACTGATCTTTAACATTTCGTTAAATCATTTAAATTTATTTAATTATTAAATTCAGTGAAACCACATTTTGAAATAACTTTAATCAAGCGAATAACTTGGAGATGTATTCTGGAAATTTTAGTTTGTTTTTCTGGGGGAATATTAAAATATAAAGTAACGATTAAAGGGATATATCCGAAGGAAATGGATTTTACTGCCACAAAGTTTGTGACCATTGCTATTGTTGTAATTATTGAACTTTGATTGATAGAGCAGTGAATGTGCTGGGGATAGTAAAGTGGAACTTTGGTCATCAACCGATGTAACTTAATTGTGTTTAGCCTTCAGCCTAGAAACTTGGATGGTCAGGGGGTCATCAACCTCAGTGACTTAGATTAGGGCCATATGCCATTGTAGCATCATTTCCTTGCGGTCATCATCCACAATGACTTTAAAGTAACTTAGAATATTAGATGTCGGTCCATGACATAGACGCATGTCACATCGATTCAATTAAGGGTCCATGCCGTAGAACCACTGTGTGGCACACACCGATTGGACGGCCTTAATTATACCCAGAGTCCAGAGTTCGTGTTACGAGGGCTGGACCATAACGAATCACTATGATGGTACTTGTGGTCTCACGTGGAAGCCGAATTTAAGGATTTCCAGACTTTCCTTTCTTAAATGATTAATAATTGAGACAATGGTTTCTAGTAAGAATGCCCGTCAGGCAGTTACGTTAAAGTCTCACACCAGTGTTCTGACGTTTATGTAAAAATGATTGTGGTGTCCAGTGGACACAATTGACTTCTATGATACCATTGACATAAAAGATGGCTTCAGAATTTTCCTGAATAAATAGAAATCTTTTAAACAGACCTTTCATTCCAGTAGATAGATTAGAATTACTGAACCCTACCTTTACCTCAGCAAGTGACGAAGAACCCGATACGACCCAAGAGACAGATCTCATGAACTTTGCTGATAGGTAAGGAAGGTAGGTATCCCTCAATATGGACCTAAAGGGTTCGGTATGTATGTATGTATGTATGTATGTATGTATGTATGTATGTATGTAATAAATGTTTGGAATTAGATTTCATCATTTAAGAAGATAATCGTTTAGTAGAGAACTTAAGATTCATTATCGGGGCGACGGAAGTGACACGATGTTATGTTGTGAATAACCATTTTCAGGGCTGTCAAAATTTGAGAATCCGTAGTGATGTTGCTTCGTGTTGTTGAGAGCTGTCCAAAATCTTGCGATTATTTTTTATTTGAATGTCACGATAGCTTGTCAATCGATAGAGTTCATAATGGGTGATTGTTTTGTTGTTGGTTTCCAAGGCCTGGTATGAGGTCATGCTTGTGGAGCACATAGGGTGCAGTAGTCCATCAACCCTAGAGTTGGGAGAGGTGCATTACGACACTTGAGTCTCATCGGCCTGAAATCATATCGAATGAGGTGCCGGATTTAGTCCAACGATAACCGTAGGCGTTATAAGCGATTGACATGGGTTGTTTTTATTTTGTGTTGTGTGTAAATTTATACAGACCGTAGGATTTAAGGTTAGGCTTATCAAAGCTAGTTTCTTAATAATTATTAGTGTTATAATGTAAATTTTTAAGTGATATCATGAAATAAATAAATACATGATACCGGTAGTTATGACAATGTATGTCGCCTTGCAGCTGAGGAACAAGAAAACTATGAGCATAAACCATTAGTGAGGTAAATATTTCTTCAAAGGAATGTTTCTGGTAAACATGTCCAATTGATAACGAAAAATATATGGAAACAGTTAAGGAGTTTAAGAAACCATTTCGTCCGTGATAGATAAAATTTATTGGTACATAGGATTATGAGATTGAAAATGAAAACCTACAATCTGTTTTTCAGTCATTGACCGGGTCGTGGATGGAATGAATTAAGCCCACATCTTGTGGCGAGGATAAGAATTGTGCCGGCTGCCGAGGCTTTTCTCACTCCTCTGTGGCAATGATTAATGAGCAGATGAAAGGAAATGATAATGGAGAGTGTTTCTGGAATTAAAGATGACAGGGATAAATCAGAGTACCCGGAGAAAAACCTGTCCCGCCTCCGTTTTATCCATCACAAAAATCACATGAACTGACCGGGATTTGAAACATGGAACCCAGCGGTGAGAGGCCGACGCTCTGCCGCCTGAGCCACGGAGGCTTCTAGAATTAAGAGATGACTTTATTTATTAATGTATTGACTTCAGTGGGACCGTATTTTGAGAATTAACTTAAATCCAAGTGACTAACTTGAAAATGTATTCTGGAAATCTTAGTTTTATTTGCTGGGAAATTTCAACTTATTGACGTAACGATTAAGAGGACAAGTTCGATGGCAAGGGCCTTTATTGCCAGAAGTGTTGTGAACATTTGTTGTTGTTGTTGTTTTTTATTCTGATTTGTTGAGCAGCAAATGTGCTGGGGATTTATTAATGTGGAAACCTTGGTCATGAACTACTGTAACTTAATTGTGTCCAGCCTTCCGCTTAGAAGTTTGGATGGTCATAGGATCATCAACCTCAGTGACATAGATTAGGGTCATCTGCCAGTATACCATTTTTCTTTCGGTCATCATCCGCAATGATTTTAACGTAAATCACAAAGTTGGGTGTCGGTCCATGCATTAAGGTAGCAGATACTGCACCATCTCGATACATCCTCGACCCAGTAATTTCCATCTCTTCGGACTGTCGATTCAATCAAGCATCCATGCCGTACAACAACTGTGTGGCACATAGCGATTGGACTGCCTTAATTATACCAAAAGTCCAGAGCTCGTGTTACGGGGACTGGATCACCACGAATCGTTATGGTGGCACATGCAGTCTCACATAGAAGCCGATCTTAGGGATCTCCAGACTTTCTTTATACCATTAAATTAAGACGGTGTTTTCTTGTAAGGATGCCCCTCGGGCAATTCAGTTAAGGTTTTCAAAGCCAGCGTCTCTCGTCATCGGTGTTATTCTTTTTATAACGGAGAGGACTGTGTTCGTTGATCAGAGGTTGTGAAAGGTCACAAGTTGTCAGATTTTGTCGCCAATTGTAAATAAAACATCCATTTTTTAACTCGAGTCAAATCATTGTAGACACTAGTTTAAATTACTAAAAATCGCCTCTTACCTAAGCAAGTGACGAAGAACCTATGGACGACCCAAGAGAAAGATCTCATGCCGATTGCTGATGGGTAAGGTAAGTAGGTATCTCTCGAAGGGCCTAAAAGGGCCCTTAAAGCAGGTAACAAGAGTTTGCACGCAGAAACTTTACTTTCCAGATGGATATAAGGATACATAAGCCTCCATGGCTCAGGCGGCAAGTGCCGGCCTCTCACCGCTGGATACCGTGGTTCCATATTCCGGTCACTTCATGTGAGATTTGTGTTGGACAAAGCAAAGGCAGGCCAGGTTTTTCTCCGGGTACTCCGGTTTTCCCGGTCATGTTTCATTCCAGCAATACTCCCCATTAACATTTTATCTGTCAGTCACTTATCACTGCCCCAGAGGTGTGCGACAGGCTTCGGTAACCGGCACATTTCCTATCCTCGACGCTAGATGGGGCCTCATTCATTGAATTCCTGACCCGGTCTAATGACCGGGAACAGACTGTGGATTTTCATATAAGGGTACACTGTTGTACGACATTCGCTTGTTCAAACACTTGTTCCAACGGGACACCAAAGTATTGATGGAAGAAATGTGGTCCTGTCCCTGAAGCCACGTAATGACAGTATGCTGAATGGCCTTATCGTCGTTGAATCGTTGAACACCGACGTAATTCTTTAGTTGTCCGAAGAGACGTAACTCATCGGGTGCCAGGTCAGGGTTGTAGGGAGGATTGTTCAGACAATTGATTTCCTCACTAGGGGAAAGACAGTAAAGGTTTCCAGTTACTGTAACACACTTAGGCATTTACTGGTAGCAATTCGCAGAAAACCGGCCTGGACATCTCACAACAGGCTTGTGCTCCTGCACGACAACGCCAGGCCACCTGCAGTCCTCAGTATGCATTAAGGTAGCAGATACTGCACCATCTCGATACATCCTCGAGCCTGCAATTTCCATCTCTTCGGACTGTTGAATATGAACCTTAAAGACAAGAGATTCAACGGGGAATGGCCGTTCACCATGCCATCATAGTGTGGCTTCAGGGACTGGACGCAAATTTTTGCTTTGGTGTACCGATGGAACAATTGCTTGGACAAGCATTGTGGCAATGCTGAATAGTAATGCGTATCAGTGCCCTACTACTGTATATCCTTACGTCTACCTCTAAAACATTTTTGTGCCGTTGGCCTTTAATTAACGCTAAAATGACAGCACATCTGTTACCTATTTGCGTATGAGTATCTGTGGCACTGATGTTCTAGTGTTCAGCTTCCGTAACTTCCACGCGGGTGTTTCGGGTTTGAGTGTAACACCCTCATTTTCACTTTTACTTTACCTTTTCTTTCTTTCGTTTTTACTGACTTTAAACACACTAGTATTTATTGAAGAGGACGATTACTAATTTTTGTAACAATAGGCCTATATGCAGTATAATAGTCCACTAATTACAGTACAAGTACGCGTGCTCAATCTGATTAATGTCCAGTTCACTTGTTTGAAAATCATGCATACGTACGCTATATCCTACAATGTCGACCCACTCTGATTAGTTCTACGACAAATGGGTGTGATTTATGAAATTGCCCAGAACATACGCTCCTCAAAATTTGGTTGTACTTTTGTGCAATTAGACACGTCATATTTTAGGGAGGGTGTAGTTCTGATGTAAGTGTTTATTTTATTTTTTATTTTATTTTATTTTATTTTATTTTATTTTATTTTATTTATAATTTGCTTTAGGTCGCACCAGTACTGATAAGTGTTATGACGACGATGGGATAGGAATGGGATGGAAGCGACCATGGCCTTGATTAAGGTACAACCGCAGAATTTGCCTGGAAACCACGGAAAACCATCTTCAGGATTGCCGACAGTGGGAGTCGAACCCACTATTTCCCGAATGTAAGCTCATAGCTGCGCGACCTTAACTGCACTGCCAACTCGCACGGTCACAAGTCATTCAATGGCTTGTTTACAATACAGCAGATATCACCGCATACGGTCTGTGTTATGCCTGGAGTGAACTATGTCTTTTCAGGTGAAGACTGGTAGTAGTTATACAGTACAGTACGAGTTTCTGCTAGCCTTTACGTTTCAAGTGCAATGCGTATTTCCCAGCTGTACCTACATTTTGTGTTGTTTTGGGGTGCCCCCTGCCATCTCAACCCTCACCAACCACCCCTCATTTCCACCCTAATTGCTTCCCACATTTTTGGGAACATAGCTTCTAATGCTGTAGTGACCAAAACACCACCAGATAACTTTGTCTCATATTACTTCCAGTTAGTCCTACCAGTCTTTTTGTCCGAAATCCTGTAATCATCTCGAAGACTTTTTACAGCATTGCTGGCATCAGGCGTGTGTGGCCTGTGAAGAATAACAGCTCCTTCACACTAAACCATCACAGCAGCGACACCCTTGTCTTTGGTGGTGCTTCCCTTGGAAGCGTGACTATTTTGCTCACGCTACAAGGAGCGCCACCTCTATCACATAAGTCTCAAAATGGAACTGGAAGAGTAATAGTCACTTATTTTATTAATAACTAAATTCTTTCCTCTCTTTTTGTATTCCTAAAATTTATAAATAATACAAATGTGACAACGTTTGCAATTTGTTTTACGTCATACCGACAGTCAGATAATTTTAAGAACAAGTGAACTTCTCAAATTAAATTTTCTTTGTAGTTGTGGCATCCTCGTCTATGGCCACCAGCTCCTTCCAGTACTACTTCTTCAAATCACTATTTGAATTATTGTATGTGTTCGTATCTCTCAAGGCAGCAGGCCACGCTGAACTTCGTGAATTCACATCATAACATTAATAAAAGGCTTCCTCTCGTTGAAATCTAAAACTATTACGAACTCCTTTGAAGTTTACTTAAGACACTGGATTTCTATTATTTATGCACGACAAAACAAAATTTAAAATAACAATATTTCTATTTTAGTAACAATCAAAACTTGCTACGGACTTTGTATGCAGGTTCTTTTAATAAATAATCTTATCTGTCTAAAATAATGTTTAATTGACTAGTTACCGTATATAACTCATAAATAGCCTTTGCAATCAAATACTGACGATGATATGAAACCAACAGCCACACACAAATGTAAAACATCAACAATAACTGTCGAAAAACAACACATCACGAACTGAATGTACACACCATAACCGACGCTGATATGGAAATAATACATTCAACTATTTCCATTAGACTCCCTAATAAATAATTGGTTTTGGTTACAATGAGCTTATTATCTTCAAGAAAATAATTAAGAGTAGAATTTACAACTACTGCATCATAGTTAGAACATAAATAACCCTTAGTATGGCCAAAAAAATACAATATTTAACATCCCATAGAAAAAGGGATAACTCGGAATCTGATACACGGCACCAAACAATGTGTTACATAAATTATCATACGTGCAGTGTTCTCTTCAAATCCCCTAAATATAACTATAAATCAGGTAATTCCTAGTTATATAAATGTCAGTCTGAACATTCCTTACATTATATAAATAACTGTTCAGCACATTACTTGGCATTGATGGTTCATGGAAACATTCTAATATTTCCTATATTTCATCATTATGGTACAGAGCAAGTCCTACAATAAAATAGAAATATTTGGATGCCTTAATTCAGGGGTCTTTTCCTTTTAATAAATGTCAGATCATGGTCACACCTCAACATGACTCGGTGAAAATGCTACCTTCTGGGTTAGTGCAGGGCTCTTCTTTTCATTTTGGTTCTAGTTTCTGGACGTTTGAAAGCAATAATCCCTCATCTCTATACAAGTGATCCATTGCGCAGACCGACCGTCAAATATAAAATAACACTCCTGCCTTTCTTCACCACTATCAATCAGCCTTGATGATGATGTTTGTTGATTAAAGGGACCTAACATCTAGGTTATCAGCCACTAATGGGGACGAAATGTAATGATAATTTGTAAGTCCAAAATCATCCCCTAACTAGAATTCAAAGCGGGATGACGAAGAATGAATTGATGAATATGAATTTAAAACTATCACTGGATCCGACACGCAATGTCCCACATTCCCAGAAACTAGCGTTAAACAATAGTATTACTGAACAAGGGACTGCTTCTAAAGCACAATACTGAGTCGATTATGCTTGTAGTCGAAAGAGGTCCAAAACCCAGGTCATCGGCCCCTCATAATGGTACTTATCGCTAGTGAAGTAGAACCATGGTATTTGTCATGTTGCGGTACTAATCAATAGCCTAGACTCGTGGTATTCCACACATTATGGTACTACTCACAGGTATTGTAATGCGCGCATATAACACAGACCTATGGTGTTTCTCACATTGCGGCGCTACTTACAGGCAACGCAAACCTATGGTGTTCCTCGCATAGATGTACTGATCACAGGGACCCGTACTAACACGTGGTGTTCCGCACATAGTGGGTACTAATCATAGGCAAGGCAGGCCCATGGTGTCGCTCATACAGTGGTACTAATCACAGGTATTGTAAAACCCACGCTGATTCACACACTCTTGATAATAATGACAAACCGATTGTATACCTAATATAGTGGTACTACGCGCAAGTAAAGGCGACCCACGGTGTTCCCACCGTGGTGGTACTAATTACAAACAGTCTCATGGTTCTAATTCGATCATTCCTTGTCGCCCCTTTTAGTCGCCTCTTACGACAGGCACGGGATACAGTGGGTGTATTCTTCGCCAGCGTCCCCCACTCACAGGGGGATGTGTGTTTGGTCCGGGAGAGCTATTTATTTTATTTCGTTCAAATCCGCCGGGAAGCCGGTGAGGACATCCCTATTCGCCACCTGGGACGCGCCACATGGGTATATCACCTCTTCCCCTCCTACGCCAGCGTAACTTAGTAGGTTCGTGGAATTAGCCTTGGCAAAGTCAGCTGGTTTAATGGCGGAAAGTCTGCCAAACACTAACCCAGGTCGCGGCAAAACCGGAAAGAATAGCTCCGACCGTGAAAGTCTAAGAAGCAATATCGGTCCCGCCTTCAGACTATCGTTGACAACACTTCGGTTATTCATGATGTTTCCCTAATCACCAATAATCTGTCAATTGATTTCCGCTAGGTACTCAATATTTTTAAATAAATGAGCCAGTGATGAGGCACAACTCACACAGGCGCGATTTTGAATGGACGCAACCATTTAGTTTAACAAGGCTGCCCGCGCCACAGAGCCGGATGTACTCAACGGGAATGCGAAAGGATCACGGCCAATACAAGTTTTTCCTCTACTTTTAGGACATGACACACACACGCGCGCGCGCGCGCGCGCACACGCACACACACACACACGATAGAATACATCCACGTTATCTTCCGCCTCTTCTTTAGAGGTGGATAAAAAGGGATTTATTTATAATTTGCTTTACGTCACACTGGCACAGATACCATAGGTTTTATGGCGACGATGTGATAGGAAAGGGCTAGGAGTGGGAAGGAAACGGCCGTGGCTTTAATTAAGGTACAGCCCCAGCATTTTCCTGGTGTGTAAAGAGGGAGTATATGAGCTCTCAACTTGAAAATATGGGTTTGTGACCACTGTTCCTTTGCCTGGCTTCCACTTATTCCAATTTCCTCACGTTGATCATTGTCATCCGGCCTCACTTATCCAGCTTACGTTCTCTTCCCACCTGATGGTATTAGCTGTCCAAGGTCTGAGGATTTTTTCAATTTCACGCTCTTCGCGGCCATTCCCTTTCTATTACCCATACCTTCCTTTTTCAAGAACTGAAACTCTTCCTTTTCAGTCCTCATTAGTCTTACGAAAGGACGGTTACCTAGTTGTACTTACCCTTATTACAGAAATTACCCCACCAAGTTTTCAGCGCAGTATCCTTCGATTCAAAAGGTTCCGAGTTCGATTCCCGGCCGCGACATAGGTTTTAACCACGTCTAGTTAATTTCTGTAGCGAAAGGCAGGGTTTTTTGTGAGTCTAAAATATACGCTATTACACAACACTTCACACTACCAACCTCCACAAAAACGCACGATAGTGATTACATCCATTCACATAGGACTGGAGTTAGGAAAGGCACGGGACGATGACCTTAGATGTTAGGCCCCTTTAAACAACATCATCATCATCATCATCATCATCATCATCATCATCAGGAAAGACATCCAGCCGTACAACTAGACTTAATCCGCATACAGTGCCTACCCGAAGTGCTTGGGGAAAGGCTGGGAATAAACATAAGGTTATTCAACGTCCCTTCAAAGACTACAAATATTAATAGACGCCAATGTGTCCGAATGTTGCGCCGAAAGCCACTAACTTAGAGTTGTCCTTTTAGCACTTCCGAATGCCTCTGACCCAAAACCGCTGACGAACTCACCAACGGCTAATTGAATTTGCCACCGAGATTGGTTAATGCTACCATAATTATGCGAGACTGGAATTCAGATTAGTGTTCCAGTACATGAATTTAGATAAAATCCTATTTATTCATGCAACGAATACTGACAATTACAATGGAAAAAATGCTGTAAGTTTGCTGCTATCATTTAAAACTTTCTTTTTAAATAGTTTCCGGCCTTGTACTACAGAGCCAGATATAAACTGTATCAGACAAGCATGCTGATACAACTCACTCTGTATTATTTATTTCTTTGGAAATTAGTTTATGAAACTTTATTTGGACAGGACACAATGTAAGGAACGTAAGCTTACCGTATATATTTAAAAGCCGGTCTGAGTGGCTCAGACGGTTGAGGCTGGCCTTCTGATCCCAACTTGGCAGGTTCTCATGTCGTAGATTCACTGACACGTAAAAGAACTCCTGCAGGACTAAATTCCGGCATCCCGGAGTCTTCGAAAACCGTAAAAATCTAGTTAGTGGGACCTAAAGCAAATAACATTTCTTCTTCTTTTTTCGTATAGGCCAGCTAAGGACCACGACATTCAACTATTACATTTTGGAATGGGCTTTGATGTTTGCCCAGTAGTTGCGCATCCTCGGGCTGTGTTGCTCCTTCCTCTCCTTTGTCTAAAAGGCGCCAGTCTTCTTCGCTGGTAGTCTGTCCTGGAACTCCTTATGTTTAAGTATCTTCCTGAGTGTTGTCCGATCCTTTAAGTTTCCTTCTGTTATTCCCAGTTCCTGGAGATCTTTATCCACTTCCATCAACCATGGTTACTTGGTCTTCCTATTTTGCCAGTAGCTGAGAATCCGCTTGGTCAACCTGGTCGGATGCATCCTATAGATGTGCCCATAGAATGCTAGGCGTCTCTTCCTTGCTACATTCGTTATTCTTTCACAGTACTTGTAGAGCTCTTGGTTAGGCCGTCTTCTATAACAGTCACCTTCCTTGACTGGCCCCAGTATCTTCCTCATCATCTTTCTTTCGTGGATTTCAAGTTTTTCCATAAGTCTCTTCCTGTTGAGTGTTGAACACTCTGAAGCATATAAGGCTTCAGGGCGGATGACTGTCCGGTAGTGCTTCATCTTAGTATTACGAGAGAGACACTTTTTATTATAGGTATTCTTCGTCAGTTGGTAGGCCATTTCAAGCCTGTTAACTCGAGTTGACAAATCTGTTCCTTCAGTGAGATTAGATTCCAACCCTTCTCCCAAGTACTTAAACCTATTGGTTTTACTGATCTCTCCCTGTTCCAGATTATTATTATTATTATTATTATTATTATTATTATTATTATTATTATTATTATGTATTTAAGAAGAATAAAATGTCCCCGAACAAAGAAATTAACAGACGTAATCAAATTCCCCGATCAGATCGGAAGTCAAACCCAGGGATCTCTGAACCGCAGGCCGCTACGCTGCCCGTTCAGCCAAAATGCTGTAGATCGGCTATTTTGAAGAGTACTAATCATTTTGGCAGATAGACGGTTCTTTTAAGACTGTGTGAAGCACGCTGTTTTATAACGTTCGGCTTAGAGTAGGAAAAGTGTGGAGGAATGCAAGAAAGAAGTCCGTGGATTAATGCAGATAAATAAGGTTTTAGATGCGACACGTCAAGGACCAGATTAATGTAGATGTCCATTTTGTTTGTCACTGCCCGCCCATCTCCTCTGCTAGTATCGTGTTATTTGCTCATCCTCACACACAATAACGGTAATTAGCCTGCAGGATGCGTGCGGGAACATTCCGTTGATTACAATATGCGTGCTAATCAAGCCACGCATGAGTCACGCCTAGGACATCACTCTTACCGCCTGACACACGACCCGCCCACGTACTCGCTTCATCACGAGAAGGTGTTTCTCGCAACTTGAAGAATACTGACTGATCTCTTTTGTTTTCGCTTGTTAATTGGGAAAGGAAGTAAGAAGAAAAACAATCCCAAAAGTGAACAGAACTCTTCAAATATTTCGTTCAGAGAAGACTGGGACTTGTGCTATTGGTTTTACGTCCCACCAACTCAGACAACACTTATGGCGTCGAATAGGAAAGAAAGGACCGTAGTTGTAATTTAGATTTAATTTACTTTTAATTTACGTAGTGTGAAGATGGAAAACCACGGAAAACTATCTGCCGACATTGGGGTTCGAACACACCTTCTCCGATTACGAATTAACAGCTACGTGGTTCAAACCGTCCAGCCAAATCGAGTGGTAAATTGGGGTCTCGCCGAGATGTAGAAGATTGCAAAATGATAAGTACATAAATAAAAGGAACTTTTACCGCGACGATACGGCAGAACAGAGAATATTTGCAAGGCATACTGGAAAACAATTTCTTGAACATACCGTAAGTACTGTGATGGTACAAGCACAACGTCGTATAACACAATACTTCATGTAAGGTAATACAATCGGCAAGAACACGCGCAGGGTACAAGGGTTTGTTTGTGAATGCTGCGAGTCGCTCAAGTCGCAAGGTCAAGTCAAGTGACCTGTTGTATTGATGTTTGCGAATGACGAATGGAATCGCGAGAATTGGTTCTTACGACTCCGAGGTCGCACCAAATAAAGTAGAGACAATACGCGACACTTACGAATTTAGCCTTGTTAAAATGGAAGACAAGTCGCAAGTGGCGTTCCTAGTGGCTTGACATGAAATTTCGCGCTAAATTCAAATATCAATGAAAATTTATATACGGAAATGGATAGATAAATTACGTCAAGAAAGAAAGTATTACTAAGATATTAACTTCAAAGTTGCTAAAGCAGTTCTCGATAAATTAATGAATAATTATTTGACAGGTTATTATTTAAAGACTGAAGTTAGACATATAATCAAGATGTGAAATGGACTGCTGTGAAAGGGCTTGATCTTTCATTTTTGAATTACATTTTTAGCTTTAGAATTCCTGCCTAAACGTTCACGGCTAAATTTTTCTTTTTTCTTACTTAAAAGCATTGTATTAAAACACTTGTCAACAAAAATATCGGCACATTCCTTACACACATGATTCAGTGAATTTACATTTAAGAGCTGGACAATTTTCCTTTCAACTTGAAGCCTACTAACAGTAAGAAAATCTATCAATTTAGCCTTAAAACATTCAAACTTTCCCTATAAACAATACTTGCCATAATGCCATTACTTTAAGGTAAAGCAAATTTGCATCATCATATTGTTTCAACAAAATATGTACATTTCTTAAATCACCCATATTTCCTTCAGTGCTTGACAACGCATTACGGCATTCCAAATGGGGTAACTTGGAACACAACCAGCCACACTGAAATGCATATGTATTTTCCTGAATTAAATCAAACCCACAGATCACACCTACAACAACACATCGGTATTGAAGGTTAACTGCTGCACTACACAATAAAATATGCGTATTATATTTTAAGCCAGTTAAAATATGGGTCGAGCAGGTCAGAAGATTATGAAGTACTATAAAAATCTCTTTGTCACCATCGGTTCCAAATCCTTTATTTCAAATTGAGTGGTTGAAAAGTCCTAAATTGTATGTAATCTCTATGGGAATTGTCGGAAGCTATATTTTTAAAAAACTTGACGTTATCTGGGGAGCTGTTGGATCTTATTGTGTGAAGGCAGTTACCTTTGCCTCGAGATAGTGAATGGTCCTCTTTTAAGATAGAAATACTTTGGATCAGATACAAAGAAAATAGACTGATAAATCATGTGATTTTTACAGTGATTGGAGAAGCGTTGCACATTATGCGAGTATTTGACTCCCTGTATCCCCATCAATTTATTTTGATGCTAATCTTCAGACCGTTTCCCTTTTGTTTTTGTGTTAATATACTTAATTCACCTAAATTGACGTCTGCTCTACGTTGTTGTCTCTCTGTCTTGGGGGACATGGCTTTTACTCTTTGTTCATTAGTCTAAGAGGCCCGGATTCAGCTCCTGGCATGTATTACTCAGTTTCGACGTATCCAAAAAAGATAGGTAGTATAAATTGTATGCAGAGCGTAGTTCGGCCGAAATATTTCATCGAACGATTGAATTTCGGTGAAGCAAAGCTGAATTTGTTCATACCACACATTTCCCTCACGTAGCGTTTGCACGTCGTTGTATGCTATATGAACTAAATACAGCATTGACAACATTTACCTCATTATGTTCTTTGTGTAGGTCAAAACGTTTTACTTTCGGTCTATTGAGGAATGTACAGTGAACGCCTAAATCACTTTAAACATTAACAACTTGAAATGGAAACAATCTGACTTTGTCTGTTGGATATGCCCTTTCTGCATCCTATGATTCAGTTTTATAGAGAACAATAGCCTGATCACCGCACAGCTAACAGGCGAACGTTGGCAGCAGCGTACCAGCGAGTACGGACTCTGGTAGTGTTTTACCGTCCTATCCATACAGTGGTCGGCAGACATAACGGCAAGTGTTACAAGTAGAAGACGATATTCTGGACATAATGAACGGCGCCCAGAGAGAAGCACGTGAAATGTTGCGCACGGTATAGGTGAGTCCCAGTGGATTGTGCAACTGGTCCTGACTGAAGAGCTCCTGCGACCATATCATGTGCAACGTTGAACAGTGCCCGCAAGAAGAGAATTTTCCACAAATCGTCGGCGGTTGCAGAGTAGGTTTCGGATTATAAGTGGCCACAGCTGGTTCGTGGTCCGACAGCTCTGCACTAAGACCGACCAATCGAGCAGAGGAGGGGTAGCCACGGCTGAACCGTGCTTCTACGCCTCTGCATTCGGGAGACAGAGAGGGGCTTCCCCCCACCGTCGGATATCCTGAGAATGGTTTTCCGTGGTTTCCAATTCTCCTGCACTAAGGTGAATGCCGGAACAGTTCCTAGTATAGGTCACGGCCGCCAACCCCATCACCTTCCATCCGAGCATCTCCTTCACCGTAATAAATCTCCCGGCCTGAAATACGGCGTCTCCGTCTAAAAAGCCCGCCTGTCCCTTCAGGGGAGGAATGAAAATAATTTACTTCCTTAAATGCAGGAATTATGTGCGTGTTTTCTAAACGAAACGGCAAAACATCCTCTGTTCCCTTTCCAACTGATAGCTAAAGACCATGCCTGTTTCACCAGGAATGGGGTGTTAAATATCCATAATACGCATTCATAACCCGTCCTTAACTCACATAAGACTCGTCACGGACATTTTTAGTGGAGATTTACAGTGAATGTATGGTCCTGTGTGATTGGTGACAGAATAATTGGGACTTTCCTGAGATATGAACTACCGGTGTATCTTATGAGTTTATACAAAACTCTGCGTAGATAACGTGATTATGTTAAATACTTACATGTTTTATTCTTCCAAGTATACTAGCTACCTTTTTGAATCGGTTAAAACTAGGTAAGAACTGCTATGAGTTAAATCCGCGCCTCTTAGACTAATAAACAAAGTAAAAAGCGCATGCCCCCCCAAACAGAGAGACACAATAACGTAGAGCAGACGTCAATTAAAAGCAAAGGGAAACGGTCTGAAGATTAGCATAAAAACAAATTAACGGGGATACAGGGAGTCAAAAACTCACATACATAACGTGTAACGATACTCCAACCACAGTAAAAATCACTTGACTTGTCAGTCTGTTTTCTTTGTATCTGATCCAAAGTATTTCTTTCTTAAAAGGAAACCATTCACTAACTCGAGGCGAAAGTAACTGCCTTCACATAATAAGATCCAACAGCTCCCCAGATAACGCCAAGGCTTCCGACAATCCCCATAGAGATTACATCCCCATAAATTAAAGACGCCAATGAATCAAGACTGGCAGAAAAGTAAACAAATATGGAATATGAGAGGGTAACGAAGGAGTTGCCATAGTTACAGAAACAAATGAACATGAGTCAGAAAGCAAGTAAAATGAGAAAAAATGTCTGAAATAAACATATTAATCGGCTGAGGAAGCCGAAAACAATAGCGGAATAAAATAAGAATAGTGACAATAAACAAATATCCATAAGATACTGAAAAGTAACACAGGTCCGATAACCACTCCACACCCACACACACTCAGAGACCAAACATGCGAATCAAAGGGTACAAAAATATAACAGCAAGATACGTTATGACAAAAATTGTAACAGCATGATATGATTCAGTCAACGGCTCATGAGCTTCACCTGAGTTCACATATCAGAAACTTGGTCGCCACAAAGAGGCCTGGCCTACCCAATCTGAACACATAACGTAAATAACGTGCACACCGCGTAACACGTATTCATATCGCACATCAAGACGAGCATGAATCGTACGGTATCATCGTTAAACCACAACGCTCAACATAAGCTCGAGCCAAAACGCCGAAGATACAAATAATTAAAAGGTCTCCAGTCAAAACAACAAGCAAACTCATCACACACACACAAAATAATCAGATCTGTGCCACCTTTCGCTCTATTGCAGGAACGAGTACACATAAGCAGACATGAAAAGAAATGAAGGATAGTCAAACAAGTCTGCAGCAAATTATAAAGAATAATACATTAAACAAGGAATCTCTCAGTAAACAAACTAGCATAACTATGGCAAGTCGATAAAGGATAAGCAGGATAAATACCGTGAGACTGAAGTAGTCATATTCACGACTCTATACTTAGAGAGTCATTTAAAATATTTAAATCTTTTATAGTACCATCTGTACGAGATGAAGGCCATCTCGCAAGTCAACGTCTCCATCTTTTCTCCAAACTTATTATTGTCAGACGACCAGAGATAACTCGAATCAAAGGTAAGCTAAAAAGAAATGCTTTGTCAATTCATTGTTACATGAGGTGCCATCTGTATAATCGGGACGAACTACACGTAAAGTCTGGCATAGAGAATACTAAGCAGCCGTAACAGACTGACCTATAATATCGTAAAGAATGTGATATCTGTAAAATACAAACGCTAGATATGGAGGTAATGAGATGCGGCACACAAGTCAAGACATTCTTCCCCTCCTCTGTCGGAGAGGGTGTATACGTTTCTGTTAAGACCGCAGTTGGACTATGGCTCCAGTGTATGGGACGCTCATCAGGACTACTTGATACGAGACCTGGAAAAATTCAAAGGAAAGCATCAGGATTTGTCCTGGGTTTTTCGACAAAGGAGGAGCCTTACGGAAATGTTGCAAACTTTGTGGTCGGAAGACTTGGGAGTAAGGGAACGAGATGATCGACTCCGTGGTATGTTTCGAGCTGTGAACGGTGAATAGGAAATATCATAATATGAAGATAAATTTGGAATTCAAGAGGGCAGATTTGGGCAAATATTCATTTATAAGACGGCGAGTAAGGGAATGGAACGAAATATCAAGGGAGATGTTCGATACTTTGCCAAGTTCATTTAAAATAATTAAGGAAACGCTACCACCTGGGCGACAGCCCTTGATGCAGATCATTGATTGACAGACTGATTGATCTAAAACGATTCGCCATTAGCTGCTGAGAGTTTGCAGACACCGTAGTAGTTTAATATACTTCTTGTCCACTAACACTCATCTCTTGGGAGTCGATTGGGTAGGGTCCAGTCTTAGTTTCAGTATGGTTTTACTCCAGTACATCATACTCATTACCTCAAATTCGTCGGTTCAATTCAGGCGAGGTAGTCCATTTTTGAAGGTCACTAAATGATTTGAGCACTCCACGTCATTGTTGTCGCCGAATTAAAGATCTCTGGTGGTGTATTGAGAATCACCCCATAAAATGAAATTAACTCAGCTGTAGTATCTTTCCAGAGCACGGCTCCTTATCTGAATGTTTAGAAAATAGTGGTCAGAAGGCCCCATGTTCAATTAATCGCATTTTAGCCGCGCCTGGTTGATACCCACAGCTCGGGAACTAGATGTTTGTGTTCGTCTTAATACACGCAAATTTATCCAACACATGTCACTATCATTCACCAGAGAAACACACAATAAATAACTCGTCCCTCCATATACGCATAGCGTCAAAAACGACATCCGATCGTTTAATTGCGCCTAATCCACGTCAATACCGGCCCGAAACAATTGGAAAGAGTCTGCAAAGAGGAAGGAGATAGTATCCATCCATCAGCATTCGTTGTTAAATGACAGCACTATCCGAATATCAAAACTGTTAAGCGTGGCACATAGATGGCAATGCTTCAGGTGAACTGCACCTTTCAGTAGATTATTATTATTATTATTATTATTATTATTATTATTATTATTATCTACTGGTTTTACATCTTATCGACGCAGAACAAGTCCCTAATGGCGACGATGGGGTAGGAAAGGGCTAGGATTTGGAAGTGAGAGTGACCTTAATTAAGATACTGAAACCATTCACTACATCGTAATGAGTACGCCATGACATCCTGCTAACACAACATGTCGTTTTCCGCGACATTCTGTGATAAATAGTGTCATAATTATCATGTTTTGCCCCGTCCGGCACCCGAGTGGTCCTCTGCTGGCTGGAAGAACTGGGGTCTCGTTACGCGCAATTAAAGAAAAGAGAGCTCGCACCAGCAGGTACTGGAAAAGTGCTCTCACTCTGCGAGAGAGGGAAAAGAGAAGCCACGCTGCACGTGAGAGGAGATTCAGGTAAAGAGGAAGGACTTATCGTGGCGTGTCAACGCATGAAACAATAACACTCTCTGAATTTCCCTACAAATTAAATGATGCCAACCTACAGTCTTCAGTTGTTAATAATAATAATAAAATTCAGAACTACGTGATAGATATTTTTGAGTAATCAGGAGATTTTATACTGATTTATTGCCTCAAGATATGTCTTACATAATTAATGTATCACTAACAGACCACTTTATGCAGGTGCAGTTAATTGCAAACAGATCTTTGAGTCTCGACCGTTAGACAGAAATCTAGGATTCCCCACGGCATGGCGTCTCAAACTGAAAATTATCAAGTGACGCTTAAGAGACTGCGGGCGACCCTACGATGCAATTGGGATGAAACATGATCACTGATAAGAAGAATATTTGAGTTTTCATTTGATACCTCAATCGATGTTGAGAAACAGCTATTAGCGGACCAATGCTTGGAGAGTAGGCGTGGTCTGTCACCTCTCGTAGGGCCAGGCCAGCTCCACTATATAAGAAAGAGCTTTTTGAAATCATTTACTCAGTTACTCATTCACTCAATCCCAGTATGTTCTACATGTTGTGCGGGTACGCAGTGACTTACGGATGCAGTGTTTTCATTATCTTGTGCGGTTCCCGTAGACTTTCTTACCCAGTGAGTTATAAACACAGTTTCAATCACCGACATGTGCAATTACTTGTCCGAGTGGACTGAGATATGGATATATTCATTTACTGTTAAGCACTCTGTCACGAGTGAAACAACGTAAATATAGTGAAGTAAAAGTACTCGAAGAAATAGCAGCTAATGTGTGCGAGTCTGATAGAACGGGCAGCGTCTGCTCAATACCATAAACTCAGTGAGTGTTTGTCCTACGAATAGTAAGTGCCGTGAATCAGGCAGATATAATATCAGTAATACGCGAAGTGTTAAAAATAATCAGAATCGTTAGTGTACCCTGAAACAGTGTTCGGATGAACGTGTGATGACCTGTTATTTTTTTTGCTAGGGGCTTTACGTCGCGCCGACACAGATAGGTCTTATGGCGACAATGGGATAGGAAAGGCCTAGGAGTTGGAAGGAAACGGCCGTGGTCTTAATTAAGGTACAGCCCCAGCATTTGCCTGGTGTGAAAATGGGAAACCACGGAAAACCATTTTCAGGGCTGCCGATAGTGAGATTCGAACCTACTATCTACCGGCTGCAAGCTCACAGCCACGCGCCTCTACGCGCACGGCCAACTCGCCCGGTGATGACCTGTTACCCAACTGATCATTATTAACTGTCGTAGACAATGAGAGGGAATAGGTAACGGGTTACAGGACTAATACCGTTACCTGTTTAGTTCATTTGAGCCTATGAGTGATCCTAGTCGCACCAAATTATAATAAGTTGCATAAACGTAACGTAGCAGTAACAAAACAATTCTCTCATTTGCATATATGAGCGAGCGAGATCGTCAAGTCCAGGAGAAGCCTACGAGCCGTTTGCCTTGTGTCTACTCCCAGTGTACCAGAGAACTTCCAGATCATCCAATGGCAGTTCATATCCAGATAGCATGAACGGGATTCTGAAGCAGACGAACCCAGGATTCTCCAATAGTGAAGCCGCTGTGATGGTAGCCTAAATGCTATGGATGTACCTTCCCGATGACAACTGATCATATAGCTGAAGCGATAAGTACATTTCCAAATTTGTATGCATGGAATTTAATGTCACAGTCCCTTAAATGTAAATAGGTAACTTTTATGCATGTTAATAAGTTCTAGGATAAGTAACTGTCTTAAGATTTTTCGAAGGGATTTTCAATTTTTCTCAGTATTATCATATTTTGTATGGAATTTGTCTTCAATGGTTGGATAACCATATTTCTGTGCCCATCGGAAAGTTAATGCATGAAATAGTTATAAGGTCCTAAATTTTATTAAATGTGAAGCATTGAAATGAATGGGTTAGTATTCGTTAGCTCATTTTCAGTTATCACCAACTCACAGATGGCTATGGGTAGTCAGAAGGTTTCAAAGTCATTTTTAAAATGCTTCACATGGCTGATAGGTGACCTCCCAATGTGTAGTTTTAAGATCGACGACCCGAGGATGTAAAGACACGACAAAGGGGTGCAAACCGTGATTGATCTAGTATCAATACTTCACGAGATGAATGAATTCTTCCCATTTTCTTTCTTTACCAAATTAAATGGAGGTAGGAAATTTCAGGAAAATTCACTCCGTATGTCTGGAGAGCATGGGTTCTACCCCACGTGACAGTGATGACCACGACCATTGTCTGACATCCTGGAAGGATCGTATCCTCCACACGAATTCTTGTATATAAAATGTGGTGTTCCTTGTATTTCTCTTCCAGGTGATTGCTATTATTCTGTCCTATATTGTGTGCTTGTATTATTCGTTGAATGTATTATCATACGAGAAGCAACGTTGTTTGGAATCTGCTTTGTAATATAGTATTTAAGAGTACCCTGGAGAAACTAGCGATATGCGACAATAAAATATTTCTGAAATATGTTCAGATAGGAATTAGTATGCTAATGCTGTGATATGATTTTCACATGTCTGGAAGTGTGCTTAATATAGCTTTATTAAATATCTCAGCCACTATGATATTAAAACAGGAATAGTGAATAATTAAATTCCTTCTACGACATGTGCCTTTCATTACGTGTTTGTTTAAATCATTTAGTGTACAGAATGTAATAAGTTTTAGTGATTATTTGCTAGTTGGAAGGGGGACGCCTCTTTGATAGCGTTACGGGTATGAAGTGCAAAAATGCAAATCAGATAAAGACTGAAGAGACATTTAAGTCACGACTCAAAAACATAATGTATATTTTCTTTATTTCGTATGTAATTTTCTCAGTTTATTAAAGGTTATGTTTAAAATGAGGAACAACATTCTTCTTATTTGGTAGTGATAGTTGTATTCCTCTCATATTTAGATTCCCCTACTTTCTAGATTATTAATTTAGTGCCCATTTTCATAGTGAACAAACCCTCGATCCGTTTGTTCTCGGGTTTAGCCGTGGTAAAATGCGAAAGTAGGGAGGATGGACTTCGATGCCGGGGGTTGTTTCCGAAGGTCTCATCTAACATATTCAATTCAGTCATTGTATTTGTGAACTCAGATAATTAAAAAAAGCCCTGGACCCCTGGACAGGTGCAATACAGTCCCAGCATTTACCTGGAGTGTAAATGGGAAATCGTGGAAAGTCATCTTCAGGGTTGTTCCTTTGGTTGTTCCTTGGGAATCGAACCCACAATCTCGTTAATGCAAGCAGAGATCTGCGTGGGCCAAAACACACTGCAAATTCTATCGGTATATTATTATTATTATTATTATTATTATTATTATTATTATTATTATTATTATTATTATTATTATTATTATTATTATTTCATTTGTAGACGAGATTTTTCATTACGTAATGCATTATAACGGGCCATGTTATTCAGAAGTCACGAACTGCCACTGCGATCAATAGTTCATTAATTTGGAATACTTTCGTGTTAACTAAAGAGCCCAGCGAAGAGACATTGTCATCGACCCATTTCAGAATTACACAGTACGTTGTGTTATTAATTTAAAACTCTGTGGGTCAAATTAAAAGGAGAAGTTACCAGTAAACTCCCGCGCCGGAACTTTAACACCAATTATACATCGTGTTGTAGTCTAGTCAACAACAAGAGGTAATCTTTTAGTGCACTTTTAATTGATTGAGTGATATTCGTGTCCTTTATGAAGTCTATTGCTGTTCCAGGGATATTTAAAACACAGGCGTTACAGTCTTAGTATTTATGCAGAACATTATCAAATATGCAGGACTCTTGCCGGCCTTTAAAATTAGTATTCTGAGTAGCCACCATACCGAGCACGCTGGTAGACTTCATTCCATTAGCCTCTCCTGGGAAATAGAAACACATGATCCAATTTTTAGTCATCGAGTTGTGCATAACTCTTTCATCAAAAGAACAATAAATCTTGAAGGGCAGCAGTAGATTTAATATTGAAATTTGGGTGTTTCGAACAAGAACTTTATCATGCATATAAATAAAGTTGTAGGGGGTCCGCTGTCTGTAATTTCGTTTGTTTTACTAATTTTTCACAGAGTGACCACAGATCGACAGAGAACCTACAGGTTATCATGGCAACGTCTCTGACTGCTTGCCAGCAGAGAAGTAACTAATTGCCACTTTCGTCATCATTCCAGTAAACTTGTGGTTGTTCCTTGGGTAGAAAGCAAGAGAGACGTCAATCGGCCATTCGGCGGGATATTGGTGGAATACTGTTGGAGGTAACAATCGACCTCGAATAGCACTAAGGGGCGTTGTTAATATTTGAACAGTACCGCGGAGTGTAGCCCATTATTTCATACCGTAAGGTGTTTTCCGGCATTTATTATAACTTTTCCTGTATTTCTATTTTACTTTTGTTTCCCGCTGTAATTTCTTGCCTCTACCTTGCCTCCTTATGCTTACGTAATAACACCGTAAGTCATCTTCTTATCTGTTTACCAAAGAATCCCTGCACCTAAATTTCTCCTCTGTTACCGACTTCTTATATCCCTAACTCATACTATCACAATTTGTTGAGGGGCATTTGATTTTCAAATACATCCTCCTGGTATTTACGTATTTGTCCTATACGGCTGTCCTTAGTTATAATCCTATTTTCTATTAATTCCAGCTTCCTTAACTTTATTACTTTCTTCCTTAATTACTCCGTATGTATGCGAGTGCTAATCGCGAAACCTGGACACCCTTTTCTTTGGGAAAAAGATCCACGCAGTTCAAATATCGAAATATGGATGCATTTTAATGACGGTGCAGACCTACGTTTCGTGGTAGTTGGTGGCTAAACGGTAAGTCGTATTACAAAACAGATAGCACAATCATGGTTCAATTTGGAGCGATCTATAACTTTGGTTCTATGACTTACTTTCGTGTCTCGATTGTTGATACATTAGATAGCGCTGAATGTCTCGATTATAATCAAATCTCTCCAGCTCGATTGTGAGTGGCATTAGGAAGAGGGGTATATTTTTATAATCAAATCTCTCCATCTCTAACGTGAATGGCAACTGCCAAGTGAGTCTACCGTAGTAGTAGAAACTCCCGAACTCGATTGTGATTGGCAGTAGGAAATGTGGCCTGCCATTATCAACAAAACTTCCCAATGCCTGCCTTGCATCGAAAACAAAGTATGGTGTCCTCCCCTAGTTTTTCTCGGATAGCGCTAAGATGCATGCAATTTACTATAATGTCTGCCGTTATAGTAATTTACGGAGAAATCCTTATACAATGTAGAATACCGTAGCGAAGCACGGGTACATTTGCAAGTAAATAATAACAATAATAATAATAATAATAATAATAATAATAATAATAATAATAATAATAATAATAAGTTTACGTTCCACTAACTACTTTTACGGCTTTCGGAGACGCCGATGTGCCTGAATTTAGTCCAGCATGAGTTCTTTAACGTGCCAGTAAATCTACCGACACGAAGTTGACGTATTTGAGCACCTTCAAATATCACGGGACTGAGCCAGGATCGAACCTGTCAAGTTGGGGTCAGAAGGTCAGTGCCTCAACCGTCTTGAGCCAGTCAGGCGGCTGTAAAATAATAATAATAACATATTTTCTTATGCCACGTAGGCCTTAGTCAATAGTTCAACCGCGGAAGCACATTCTTAAATTCCCAGCTATTCCCCCTTCTGTGGCGATGCAAGGTAACTTCTCATGTCGCAGAATGTGACCAATTTTTTTTTTTTCATTTTTCAATTTCAGTGGCACTATTTAGTTTTTCTCTCATGTCTTTAAGGTCTTCTCTTCATTTCAGACTAAGTTATCATCTCCATTATCCTCCGGATCCATATTTCATCTACCTGCATCCTTTCTTTTTCCTGTTCTCTTAATGTCAATCTTTATTAACCACAGAGGACCACACACTATGCAAAGATTTTGGCGGAGGTTATGCGTTTTTAAATACCGAGAATTCTGAGTTCGTTGGCAAGTAAGCGCCTTTTGTTGAAGAAAGATTTCTTTGTAATGATACCCTAATAATAATAATAATAATAATAATAATAATAATAATAATAATCCACAGCCTGTTTCCAGTCATTCGTCAGGGTCAGGAATTGGATGAATGAATGAATGAATGAATGAATGAATGAAGAGCCCCCATCTAGTGGCGAGGATAGGAATTGTGTCGGCTGCCGAAGCCTGCCGCACTTCTCTAGGCCAATGATTAATGAATTACAGATGAAATGAAATTATGTTGGAGAGTGTTGCCGGAATGAAATATGACAAGGAAAACCGGAGTATCCGGAGAAAAACCTGTCCCGTCTCCGCTTTGTTCAGCACAAATCTCACATGGAGTGACCGGGGTTTGAACCACGGAACCCAGCGATGAGAGGGCGGCGCGCTGCCGCCTGAGCCACGGAGGCTGTTGTTAATAATAATAATAATAATAATAATAATAATACAAAACAAACCTATGGTGCAACAGCATATTACTTTCTTGGCCTGAGTAGACCACTGTTTCGGCGCGACGTAAAGCCCCTAGCAAAAAAAAAGACCACTGTTGACGAGAATGATGCCCTGTAAATTCTGGAGTGCGATGTGTCAATTTAACGATGTTCTCAGCCGTACTGCTTTGCTTTCTTGACAGGGTCCGCTGCCTCTTCTATCGGATTCTCTTCAGTTGGTCTTGTGTGGCTGCGTGTAGCACGTTTCAGCCTTCAGCCCATAATTAAAAAATATTGTCTGGCCGGGAATCAAACTCAGTTCCTTCGGGTAAGATACAGTGATGCTAACCCTACATTACGGAGCTGACATTTATAATAATTAAAATGATGATGATGATGATGATGATGATGATTGTTCTTTAAACGGGCCTACCATCTAGGTCATCGCCCCCAAATGGTACGAAATGAGATTAAATATAATGACAGTTTAAAATTCCAAAATTCATCCACTGACTAGAATTCAAAAAGACGATGAATAATGATTACGAACTTATAACAATCAGAGGATCCGACCAGCAATGCCCCACCTTCCCAGAAACTAACTTATAACAATGGTATATACTGACTAGGTGGTCCAAAGCACTAGCCTGAATTGATGATGCTTGTCTAAACGGGTCCAAATTCCAGGTCAACGGCTCCTCATAATGGTACTTATCGCTAGTAAAGTAGAACCATGGTATTTCTCATGTAGCGGCTCTAATTACAGGTAACGCAGACTCACGGTGTTCCTTGCAAAGTGCTGCTAATCACAGGGATCCGTACTATCCTCTGGTGTTCCTCATATAGTGGCATTAATCACAGGCAACGCCCAGACCAGTGGTGTCCCTCGAAACGCAGACCCATAATGTCCCCTACCAGATACCGAAATACCCCAGTCAAGGTAGCCTTCTTTACCTCCTTGGGGTGCTCCAACCGAACCTGGACGGAGAGGAGCCTCCGCCATAGTGGCAGATGCTATACACGGGTACTATAAACCTATAGTGATTCACGCACAGCCCATGGTATTCCTCACATAGTGGTACTAATTGCAAAAATAGTCGACTCATGGTGTTCCTCCCGAGAATGGTGCTATTCATAGGTAATATCATGGTTGAAACTTCAGCAGCCATTGACCACACCTTTTAGACTCCTCCTACTACAGGCAGCGGATACCATGGGTGTATTCTTCGTCTGCGTACCCAACCCACGGGGATTTGTGTGTTTGGTCCGCGAGAGCTATTTTATTTCGCTTAAGTCCGGCGCCAAGCTGGTTAGAATTAGGAACCCCCTATCTGCCACCCGGGACGCCCCACGTGGGAGTATCACCTCTTCCCCTGCTACGACAAAGTAGTAAGTTCGTGGTAATTCAAAATAATAAAATAATAACACTTGCAGTAGTTTGATTATTAAATATTACATTATAGATTCATTGCTTTCTGTACACGTTGTAGGTTTGTTTTAAGTTACTTTTGCTTGAAAATTTTTGAAAGATACTTGGCACTACATGACTTCATTTCTTTATTCCTTTGATATTTTAGGATATACGAGTAAGTTCACCTATAGTTGGAAACAAATTTCCCCATATTCAAATATATGTTACTTTAGGCAATCAGTAAATGATGGGAAAATTAATAAACAATTGCAGATTTATTTTCGTTATTGGCTCTATCATGGGATGCACACGGAGGCTATTGGACCCAGCTGAAGATTTGTATGAACACCAAGCAAGTAAATAATGCTAAGACATGTTGTAACGTCCTTCCTTTCTTATGGGGGAATACTCAGGTCAATACGCCGCTCAAGATACAAACGTCTTGAAGATAATGCATTAGGCTGGCGTCACTGAAATATTAACGGGCATATAAAGACGGCGGGCCCGCTAGTCACTTATTAAAGTAGTCCCCTCAAACAGACTCTTTGATGGGGTCAGAAATATCCCATCTGAGTGCGTTCGTGAAGTTCATATTGTACTAAAGATTTCTTCGTCTGTAAACTTTGAGGAAGACTGTGAATTGGATAGCATATTTCACATATTGTGAATTTGAGTACGTGTTAGTAGCCTACAAACGTTAGCGCACGAAATGTCGTATACTGAATTTTTTTAAAAAATATGTAAAATCAGTAAAATTGGGTTCAAAACTAGCTCATTTATTGACATGAGTGAATGCTCAGCTGACTAAACCAGACTCATTCATTCCTGTATCAGTAGGTGGCCAATTTTTTGTACGCTTTATAGGTGTCGCAGGGAGTGAAGTTTCGCTCGTTTATATTACTAGAACTAACGGAGTTGGCGAGAGTAACAAGCTTTATTTGTTCAATGAACTGTATTATATCAAGTAATGATTTGAGTTCAGTCTAGTTTGGAAACTCTGATGAAGTGCAGAAAGCAAATTTTTGGACTGTGAGAAGTGCAACGACAGATACAGTTATACTTAGTTTTTTATTACCTAGATCACAGAGAAAGCATATAACAGAGCACCTAAGTGGATGATGGTCTTACTAAAAATTTAAGGTATTGAGGGTACTCAAGAAAAAATAGAGATAGGCTTATTTATATCAGCAATATACCGAATAAGTAGGCTGTGTGGTTTGGGTCAGTAACTGTGAGCTTATATGGTAGGTTCGAATCCTGCTGTCGGCAGGCCTGGAAATACTTTCCGTGGTTTCCCAATTTCATATTAGATAAATGCTGGGGATGTACCGTATTACCATGGGCGCTTCCTTCCCATTCCTAGTCCTGTCCTATCCCGACGTCACCTAAAGACTTGTCTGAGCCGGTGCGACCTAAAACCGATAGCTAAAGAGAAGAATGCCAGCAAGACGATTGCAGTGACAGTTGCTGGTCGAGAAAGTTTTAAGTTCAAAGTGGATACACGGTCAGGGAAGGATGAATTCTAACTGTATGTATTTTTTTTATAGTTGCTTTACGTCGCACCGACACAGATAGGTCTCATGGCGACAATGGGACAGGAAAGGGCTAGGAGTGGGAAGGAAGCGGCCGTGGCCTTAATTAAGGTACAGCCCCGGCATTTGCCTCGTGTGAAAATGGGAAACCACGGAAAACCATTTTCAGGGCTGCCGACAAAACTGGATGTATGTATGTATGTATGTATGTATGTATGTATGTATGTACTTTAAGTGCAGTGTACAACTCTTACGAGTACTTTGATGAAACCTACAAACAAATGATCTTTACAAGAAACACCCCGAGAGATGATGTACATCACTGAAATGAAACTAGGTCCATTTATATTCAAGAAATGGTATTATCAGGATGCACCATGCAGGATGATCTAGCACAGTGGAATATAGTATGAAAAATACACAGATCCATCCACACTGGCCAGCATTCGACTATTTCGACAGATGGCCTGCATGATATACAGGGTGTATCAGGGCTATTTGCCTCTGTGGTGTAGTGGTTAGCGTGATTAGCTGCCACCCCCGGAGGCCCGGGTTCGATTCCTGGCTCTGCCACGAAATTTGAAAAGTGGTACGAGGGCTGGAACGGGGTCCACTCAGCCTCGGGAGGTCAACTGAGTAGAGGTGGGTTCGATTCCCACCTCAGCCATCCTGGAAGTGGTTTTCCGTGGTTTCCCACTTCTCCTCCAGGCGAATGCCGGGATGGTACCTAACTTAAGGCCACGGCCGCTTCCTTCCCTCTTCCTTGCCTATCCCTTCCGATCTTCCCATCCCTCCATAAGGCCCCTGTTCAGCATAGCAGGTGAGGCCGCCTGGGCGAGGTACTGGTCATACTCCCCAGTTGTATCCCCCGACCAAGAGTCTGAAGCTCCAGGACACTGCCCTTGAGGCGGTAGAGGTGGAATCCCTCGCAAAATCCGAGGGAAAAACCGAACCTGGAGGGTAAACAGATGATGATGATGATCAGGACTATAGCGACAAAAAATGAGGGATTCCCTTCGTGTTATGTTAAGAACGATGGTGAAATCGGATTGGGGGAGGCAAATTTCTTTTCGAGAAAATTATGTTACTTTCTTACTTCCCGACGAACAACTCAAATTGACGAACTTGTCGTGTTTACTGAGTACACCACTGAAATGAAACTAGGCCCATTTATATTCATATTTTTTTGAAAAAAATGTTATTTGTTCGGGGCTTCGACCTATGAAGATCTTGTATCCCTACTTGCACCATATGTGAGGAACCTGCGTGTATTATGTAAATGGCGGAAGTATAAAGTGTTGAATGTGATGAAAGGAACATTAAGGACGACACAAACACCCAGTCCCCAGGCCAGGGATATTAATCATTTACAATTAAAACACTTGAACCGGCCGGGATTCGAACCCGGGGCCACAGCGTGACAGGTAGACACGTTGCCCCTACACCGCGGAGCCGGACATTGCTTCACCTTACTTGTGCCAGGTTTCTCGCGTTCCTCTATCCTATCCGACTTCCATTGGTCAACTCTAGTTCTCTTCGGAGAGGGACGGCATTAGAGCATTCATGGCCTGGGGAGTTTTTCATTTTAGGGCCCTTCGTGGTCCTTTTTTTTTTTGGCCAATACCTTCATTTTTCGAGGTGTCGGATTCCTTCCATTTTTATTCTCTGATCAATGTTATATAAAGGGTGGTTATCTAGTTTTACTTCCAATTAGTACAATAACAATCACCACCACCACACCACACTGAGTGGTGTCGGGTGTACTTCATCAACTTCTAGTGGAATGTAATGAAACGGAAGAAACGGATCTCTTCTCTGTATCAGTAAAATTGATTCAGAAAAGCGGCATTGTGCTCCCCCCTGTGGGGGGGGGGGGCGCTAGAGTAACACACACGGTATCCTCTGCCTGTCGTAGAAAGCTCTGAACTTCGGAGCGTGAGTTGGCGACCACGGGGCCTTAGTTGAATCCTGGCATTGCTTCCACTTAGTTGTGCCAAGCTCCTCACTTTCATCTAACCTATCCGACCTTCCTTGGTCAACTTTCGTATTTTTCCGACCCCGACGCTATTAGGTTTGCGAGGGATAGGGTGTCTTTCATTTTCACGCCCTTCGTGTGCCCTTGCATTTCTTTGGCCGACACCTTCATTTTTCGAAGTGTCGGAGCCCTTCCACTTCCCCTCTGATTAGTGTTATATAGCAAATGGTTGCCCAATTGTACTTCCTCTTAAAACAATAACCACCATCACCGCCACCACCACTCCCTCTCTCAGACTGTAAAATATAAAATAAGAGTTAAAGGCACTAAACCTCGAACACGTGACTGTTGATTTTTGCCGAGGATTAGGCCTAATCTTCCGAAATTTGAAAGGCATCAGTAAACCTCCGCTGTATAGTCTACCAGAGCCTTGCGTGGGTGTACAAAACATTATCCTCATCCGCACTTCCTTCATCCGCACCCGAATCCGCATCCGCTTATAGTTATCCACGGATATTGCAACTATTTAACTATATTACACGCAAGGTATTGAAACGCATAGATCTGTTAACATAGAACAATAGGCCTGATACCTAGCATCAGCGCCACTACAGTGACAAATATAGACATTTTGAGAGGTTCCCTTTCTGAACCTTCATTCCTTCCGCCCAGGAGCCAGTTAGGCTAGGGTCAGATTACGGCTTTATGGACTCCAGGCTTTTTATATACATGAACAAGAACCTAGTTTATCCGGATTAAGTGGGACCGGAACTCATGTTCGAAAATCCAGAAAACTAAAAAACAGTACATGTTATATAATCTATGAATATAAGTTGTACAGTAATACTTTTTTTCTCAACTGTACAAAAAAATATAAAAACACTTTTCGTACATTTACGACTCTGTTTTATGCAGTAAAATAATGTGTTTTTTTTCTGTTTTACATTTGTATAGCGTTTGCGCGCAGCACGATCACGAAGACGTTTTACTAACACCAGTTCTGTTGATGTGGTTTCAGTCAAAGATTCTAAATAGGCCGTCAGTCTGTCCAGCTGCATTGTCGCCTCTCCGTGAGTCATTGTCTCTTTTGATGGAGCGCTGGTTCCATTTTCGAATTTACCATTAGTGAATTAATAGCACGTTGCATTCAGAAGAGCGTGGGTTCGAATTCCACCTCGGCCGTCCTGGGAATCGTTTTCCACGGTTTCCCATGCTCAATTCCAGGCGAACGCCGGGACGGTACCTTTGATAGACCGTGGCCGAATTACTTCCAGTTCCTGTCCTTAACTGTCCTTGGCGGTAAAAACACTGAAGAAGAGTCGACGCCGTAGAAGAAATACTGTACAAGTAAAAATAAGGTATTATTTTCTATCCGGATAACCGGAGATTCGGATTAATGAGGGCCGGATAAACGAGGTTCCTGTGTATCACTATTCTCCCATACCGATGTCAAGCAAAAATAACTGCATGAAATAGATGATAGACTGACTTGTCGATATTTTTAGAGTATATCAGTAAACATCATTATTTAGAAATTATCAGCAAAATAATACGGACTGCCATACAGTTTGCATCCGCCAAGACACTAACTAAATCCGCGGATATTCGCATCCGTGCTGGGCTGTACCAATTGGATATCCGATAGATAAGTTTCTTCTATCCAACTATTTACTAACAGTAACACTGTCAACGATCTACAGATTTGTAGGTAGTAGTTTCTACTGTCTGTGTGTTGTATTCTTTCAATACAATCTGTATAATTCCGAGGGCTTCCACCGAGCCTCACTAATGAACAGCCTGAATCCTCCGAAGCGTCGTAACACGATACAACTGAAGCTAAAGTGAAGAGGAGAATAGGAAACTTATGACTTCTAACAGCAGAGTTCGCTAACTCACCATGTCCACTTAATAAATACGCCGGACAACTAATTAATGTGTAACATGTAATTTTGTCTTCATCTTAACGACGATACACAGAATCTATTTTCCCGAACAAAAGGGTAATGAGTAACATTATAGAGCATTTTCTGTTCGGTTGACATCAAATTAGCCACAATTACAGACCCGTCTCGTAATATTCTTGTAATAATAGAGAAAGATTCATTTACTTAGAACCTTGTGATAGAGTACTGTAATTACGCTACTAATCATACGTATATTAATACGATGAACGAGCCATGTTGAACGTGTGAGATTCACTGGAACGTTTTGGTATAGAGTTCTTACGAAATGATTCCACTGGTTCAAGTCTCCAAGATAATATTGTCAGGCAGTAAATGCACTATTTACAAATAAAAAGAGACAAAGTTAAGAGTTTATTTGTATATAAAGGCTATCTCTAGAACCAGATTTCAGTAATACTTTTACCATTATAAAGCTTATTTCCTCTTTCTTCTCTTTAAATAAAAGCGAAAATCCGCCATCTCACAGACTGGTCACTGCATCTCCAAAGCCTCACAATGGTGGAAGTTTAAATTATACATTTGGTGTGCATTAAGAAGTTTTTAGAAAATTCAATCCCTAAGGTGATGAAACGGGGATTAAAAACCGAAAAACAAATTAATAATTCCTCCTAAATCCTTCTCCGTGCAGAGATGAAATTTTTGTAATGTCTTAGATCGTAAATGAGAAAAGATTAACAAAATTAGTGATTCCTTCCAAACAGTCTGATGTACAAAGCTAAACTTCCACATTATGCATTACGTTCCCAGTTTATTCATATTGATACTTTTTGTGTTTATTTCTTTAAATCCCTTTCTTCCTTGCTTTGATCGGGGACTTAGTAATGTACTTACACCAGTGTTGTAATTTCCGTATTATTTCTCACCCGGTAGTATAGGATTATCCTCTGTTCTATTGAGCATCTTCCATGTACAAGTAGATTTGCTTCATTATGTCTTTGATTAGTTAATCATACGTAAAATTATCTGACTTAAACGATCCGGGCTGTGTTCATGAAGTGTAGTTACTTTTTAATTTGTGTTCACCATTTTAGACTGTATTTCCCGACGGTTCCTTTCTTCTGTTTTTGAGAAGTTGCTTTACGTCGCACTGACACAGATAGGTCTTATGGCGACGATGGGGTAGGAAAGGGCTAGGAATGGGAAAGAAGCCGCCGTCGCTTTAATTACGGTACAGCCCCAGCATTTTCCTGGTGTGAAAATGGGAAACCACGGAAAACCATCTTCAGGGCTGCCGACAGTGGGGTTAGAACTCACTGTCTCCCGAATACTGGATACTGGCCGCACTTAAGAGACTGCAGCTATCGAGTTCGGTCCCGACGGTTCCTATGTGTAAATGAGTTTTGAGGATTTATGTTTGTTTTATGGTTACATCTTATTTCTGTTTAATTGCTAGTATGCACCTGTTTAACTTAAATGTACTTCGATGAATACAAGTGTTCTTGTATTGTTCTATTTTTCCAATTACAGTCAAAATCTGTTATAACTACCCCGAGAGGACCGCCAATCAAGCTCGTCATAGCCGATAGTCGCACAAACCGCTTCTTTTTTTCTTCCTAAAAATGTCATATCTGTAAGTTTTAGGATTCACACTTACACGGTTAATTAAAATAAATGCAAAACTACAACAACGTAAGTGAAATGCGTACTGTATTGACAGTACTGTATAGTATTTGTGAAGTAGGGCTGCGAGAAATTTCATTGGCTTTCGCTTGAAGAACAGGTCAATTGATCGGCACATTATTTGTTCTTTGCTCATCTAAGTAAAGATTCTTCAAAATCATTGTGCTCATATGATCTGGTTCGCTTGACTTTTTAAAGAATTTTCTTCAATAAGAGATTTATTTCTCTCTGTCCTTCCAAATTTTAGACATCGTTCAGTGTGATATATTCAATCCTTTCGCGATGCTGGCAATTGTAATCGCTATATTATTATTATTATTATTATTATTATTATTATTATTATTAAACACTCTGATTTTCTTTTGCGTCATCTCGACAGCAACGCCTGCCTTGACTATTTAACAGACTGATTTGTAATGTACAGTAATTTAGCATTACATTGTTGTCAGCGATTCCAAAATATGTAACAAACAAAAATCAGCGTTGGACGTTATAGCCGATACATTTATCCAAAAATGTGATACAAATACGTCGTTTAAAACGATATGTCGTAATAAGCGACGTCATACTAAACGATTTGTTAAATACAGTGTTTATATAAGATTTAAACGGGACCTGTAGATTTTGCCGTTGTATCACTCTACGTCGTTAAAATCTATAAACGGTTTCGACTATACCTCGTCCCGACCTAAGACATATTCCTACATTCCTGCTACAGGTTGACGGCAAAAATATCCGCTCTTATCTGAACTACATTCCGAGATGCAGTGAATTTCTTTATAGAATTCGCATTGAATTTTCTATAGAGTAGTCGTAATGTAAGGAAGTGCCTGGTAATATCTAATATTCTTTTGTAACTCTCCCTTTGGACAGTGACCCAACTTACATCCTAGGGTACCCTCTTCACACACTGGATGATATGTGGTGAACACACCGCAACTGGTGGTACTGCTGATGTATTGCAGCACTTCTCGTGTGCTGGTGTTATAAGGAATAAGTTCGCCCGCGTGCAAGTTGTATAATCATATGTGATAAACATAGAATTATTCTTCTTCTTCTCATTCTCCTATTTCTTCTTCTTCTTCAAGACAATAAGATCTCATGTAACAAGTACGACAATCAATTGTTCCATTAAAAACTCTTCGTACTATCTTCGAAATCCCAAAAGGAGATTTCTTGTTCATCCGAGACATTCCACGTTATTTTCACAGAAATTCAAAGAATTCACTACAAATATTTTTAAACACTATTACCAGTTCAATATTATCCTGCTGAGGCATCACTTAATTTTATTCAATGGGCCATTTAATGTTACTTTTTGTATAAACTATAAATTGTATATTTGTTTTATATTTACTTAATTACCAGTAGGCCTACACCTACCCTCAAAAACAAGTTTACAAGCGTGGGTGAGGTAAGTTGTGCCATTAGAATTAGATTCTCATATCATCGGAAACGATCTGAGATGACCGCATTGATGATGAATATTTTATATTCAATTTGAATTTATTTTGAATATTAGAAATGTATCCTCGTGTCGACCAACTTTTATTTTTGTGCGGCAAGGAGAATGTGAGAGAGCATTAGTGTATTAACACACCGTAATCCATCACATTTGAAAAATCAAATAAATTCATCATCGATTTACAGGTAAATCACCCCGTTGTGCAATTCCATTTCCCACGGGAAGCTTTCGAGCATAAGAAAGGAAGAAAACAGTACGCCTTCAAAGTTACTAAATTAAAAGTATGAAGTCATTTCACCCTTCCTAGTTCATAAATTCTGAGATAAAGATCATGTATGTCTAACTCTTACTCAGCGGTAAAATGGTGTCAAAGCAACAACCAAATTTCCTGATAATCTATCATGGAAGATCCCACCGAAACCGAAGGACTGGTAATTCACGAGGATTGTTAAGAATCGATACTTCACCTTCCATGACAGTAATAGATTGGCATTTACTCAAAATAACAGAGACAGGAGGAGCATATATCATTTATCACACAATAAAAGAGGGGAAAGCTGATATATGAATAATTTCCCTCTAGATAGTCTTCGATATGTGGAGGAAGCTCAGAAATAAATTAGCGACTGCTGGGCTTAAGTGGCTCAGACGGGTGAGCACTGGGCTTCCGGGTCTAAGCTGGCCGGTTCGATTTCATCCCAGTTCGCTAGCATTTTAAAGATTCTTAAATAGCTCAGCCTCGCTTTGGTGTATTTAATCGTGTATTAACTGGAGCGGGATAAAATTCCGGCAAAAAGCTTCTCCGAAAACCACAAAAGTAGAGAGTGGAACGCAAAACCAATGACATAACAGAGAGGTCTTATGGCGACGATGGGGTAGGAAAGGTCTAGGAGTGGAAAGGAAGCAGCCGTCGCCTTAATTAAGGTACAGGCCCAGCATTTGTCTGGTGTGAAAATGGGAAACCACGGAAAAGCATCTTCGGGACTGCCAACAATGGGGTTCGAACCCACTATCTCCCGGATGCAAACACACAGGTTCGCGGCCCTAGCCGCCCGGCCAACTTGTCCGGTTTAACTTATTTTCAATTGTGAAGTACATTTACGTCCCTCTGACCACTTTTACAGTTTTCGAAGACGCCAAATGTTGTAATTTAGTCCCACGGAAGTTCTTTTGCGTGCCAGTAATCTACCGACACGACGTATTAGAGTAGCTTCAAATACCACCGGGCTGAGCCAGGATCAAACCTGCCAACTTGGGGGCAGAAGGCCAGTGCCTCAACCGTTTGAGCCACTCAGCCCAGCTCTGCGCTAGAGGTACCTTTCATACTGAATATAATCCCCCTATACGTCTTTCTTTCTGCGCGATATTAAGAAAACTGCTGAACTACAGTGAGTTCCTTTCATCGGTCGGCCGCGGAGTGCGCGGGCACTGCTTAGGTAACGTTGATTTATCACTCCCCGCTCCGAGGCGTACGAACAACACGGCACTTCCCTCATATTGTCCGTGCATGACATGACATAATTAAAATTATGAAAATAAGTACGAACTTTATGACATGCGATGTTGGAAATGTTCTACATCCACACAATTTTGACATTGTGTTATGAAATTCCAATTCATACGCCTTCCGTAATTGAAGCTATTTCTCTCGTATGTTTCGTAGACCACGATACTGAGTTTTTCGAAATCTCGATTTATTGTCCAAATTGTCTTAGAGATTTTGTAGGATTATGTTCCAATTTCACTGCGATTTCGTTTCCTTTCTCCTTATTAAGCAGATGATGCTCTACCCTTTGCTTCTTATCGAGTAAAGATCCCGTTCCTCTCAAATCGTTTACGAGTTTCCGCACGGTATCGCTGTGTGGAGGGCGTACACCTGGACGTTTTGATATAAATTGTCTAACGACTTCCCTGCGAGACTATTTTCACGTAAATATCGTACTTAATGAATAAACATGTGGAGGCATTATGAGTATTTTACCCCGGAAAAACAGGGGGCATTCAGAGAAACGGATCGGTACTCGTTAAATGTTCTAAGCACGGAGTACAACTCAGAGAGTGAGGGAATTGAAATATGTGAATATATATATACACACTGATAAGTATAATTAATATAAATGTGGACATTTGGGGGGGGGGGGGAAATCCGGTCCTTCGACCGACCAAAAGTTCGCTTTTTCAGTTATTATTTTCATTTAAAATTGAACTTTATTTCAGTGCAAAAGCGTTGTTAATATCCAATAATTTCGGAGTTATGATCAAAAAACGTGAAGCTCTACTTGTTTCCCGTAACTTTTAACTTTTGTTTTTCAGAACTGTTTCCCTGATCATTTTGAAAGTTTTTAAGATATTAAAATGAAATTTTGCATGCATGTATATTTCATAGAGGAGAAGATGATACACTAAAGTTACTGAGCTATCTTCATTGGTTAAGTTAAAAATACATATTTTCAGATGAAAATTAATGAAACATTGAATACTTGAAAATAACTTCATGAAAAAAGTATTTATACTTGATGGAATTCACTGATTCTAGTACATGTTGTAGATATAATATGACTAATCGTAATAAAAATGAATCATACAAAAATATTCATGTGTTTCGAAATTATCAGGGAAACGTCAAAATTGTGTTCGAGATACATCGTGATTTGAATAATTAATTATATATATAATGACTTAGAATTATATGATTTCTAAATATGTAGCCATATTACTAAGGAATAATGTGTTTGTCATATGAAGTTTTCTTTTCGTGTTCATTTCAATTGCTGCGGAAAATAAGTGTAATAAACTCCTTTCTTCTATGTACAAAGGTGTAGGTTCTGTCTTAAATAATAATGTTGTTTGCTTTACTTTCCATTAATTACCCTTATGGGTTTCGGAGATGGGGAGGTGCCGAAATGATGTCCTACAAAGAGACTGACGCATTTGAGCACCTTCAAATACCACTGAATTGAGCCGTGATCGAACCCACCCATTTGAGCTCAGATTCTACCATCTGATCTATTCAGGCCAGCTAACTTGTCTTTCTGATCACCCTCACATGTATGACAAGGTTCTTGAACCTACAACTCGCTTTGTGTTTACGTCCATTCAGTAAATAAAAAGACACAATTCCACACATTCGTTGTAGGAAATTTCCTGCGGTGCACGTTGGTAGGTCATTACCAGACGCTAGTGATAAACGGCTCTAATTAATCAGTACCTGGTGAAAGCATAATGACTTCTCCCTCTGATAGCATCGATCTTGCACTGCACCATTAATAAGCGTCAATGTTCGCTTGCTTAGAGAAACAAGGCCAGGTGGTTGACGGACGTGGCACCACCAAAGACTCGGCGATATAAATTAAAATCACATATGCTTGCCTTGGAGAACAATAATAATTGCTTTCTCTTCGCTACAGTCACTGTTCTAGTCAACCCTTTAAGTTGTCCCTGCGTGAGTCAGACTCAGATATTAATCATCGTTCTGGTGACACAAGCGAACATGAAACGAATATTTACATTATGAAGTTCAATTGTTGTGTCTTTTCTTAATGTGTACCTTCTTCTTCCTCTTCCGTCTTCTTTTACGCCTTTCCCCAGTTTATTGGGGCTGGCACTTTTAATGGATATAACCAAGTTTTACGGCTGGATGCCCTTCCTGACACCAACCCTCTGTGGAGGGATGTATTCACTACCGCAGGTTTCTGTGGTGATTTGTAGTATGATGATTTGTATGTATATGAAGAGAAATGTTTTGAGAGCAACAAAATCACGCAGTACATGAGACGGATCTCGGTGGACCTCGGTTTGATTCCAGGTGGGGCCAAGGATTTTCAACTGCCTGTGGTTACTTCATCTGTCCGATTTTTTATCGTGAGAGTGGAGACTGACAAGTATATCGGAGATAGAAGAGAATGGACCTAAGTGTTAACGAAGAATGGTAAGGGACAAATAGATCAAAGAGGAATGACCAAACTCGAGAACCTCATGTTAGCCAAGCAAGATTCACTATTCTGTTAAATTTGAAACGTAGGATGGACCAACAGAGTTTGACACTGTTTCACTTTTACGCGTGAAATGCTCTTCGTATTAATCTCTCCTATCCTATCCATTCCCTGGCTACCTCCTGTTATTTTCTGACTCAAAGAGGATTACAATTGTGAGTCGTAGGGCGTTCATCTTTTGCCCACCTCTTATTAGTCGGCACCGTCATTGCTGGTGGTGATGATTGAAGTTTTAAAGCCGGGCTGACTGGCTTAAACGGTTGAGGTGCTGGCCTTCTGACTCCAACTTGGTCGGTTCGATCCTAGCTCAGTGCGGTGGTATTTAAAGGTGTTCGAACATGTCAGCCTCGTGTGGTAGATTTACTGGCACGTAAAAGAACTCTAGTGGGACAAAGCTCGGGAAACTTGCGTCTCCGAAATCCAAAAAGTAGTTCGTGAGACGTATAAACATTATTATTATTATTATTATTATTATTATTATTATTATTATTATTATTATTATTAACAGTTGGCATTACGTCGCACCGACACAGACAAGTCTTATGGCGACGATGGGAGAGGAAATTCCTGGGAGTTTGAAGGAGGCGGCCGTAGCCTTAATTAAGGTACAGCCCCAGCATTTGCCTGGAGTGAAAATTGGAAATCACGGAAAACCATCCTCAGGGCTGCCGACAGTGGGGTTCAAACCCAATATCTCCCGAATTCAAGCTCACAGTTTCGCGGTCCTAACCGCATGGCCAACTCGCCCGGTATTGTTCTTATTCTTATTCTTATTATTACTATTATTATAATATTTTAAGAAAAAGTACGATTGGACAACCATCGTCTTTTATACCGCTTTTCACATACTGTGGGGTCGCCGATGCGAACTGCGTCGCAGATGTGGATTAGGCCTTTTATCTTACTCCAACCACATGTGAAGTGATGTAATCACTATTGCGTGTTTTTGTGATGTTTTGTCTGAATATGAAGAGTACTCCCCGAGCCAGGATAATTAATGAGATGCGATTATAATCACTGACCCCGTTCGGATTTCGAACCCGAGATCCTATGAACCGAGGACTCAACGCTGGCCATTCAGCCAAGGAAACTGAATATCCTCTTAACACTAATCGGGAGGGAGAATGAAGAAATCGGATCCTCAAACAATGAAGTTATTAACAAACCGTGAATGGTGTAAAATTGAAAGCTTCCCTAGGACTCGCAGATCTAATACCGTCAGGGTCGGAAGAGAGGATGAGTTGACCATACGAGGTCAGTTTAGAAAGATGAAAGTGAGGCGACTGCCACATGTAAGTAGAAACCATGCGTACTGGCACTCCCCAACTAGTGCAGCCCCGTGATAATAATATGAGCCTCTCAAGAGAGTCAGGTTTTTTTTTGTTTTGTTTTTTTACTATTTGCTTTACGTAGCACCGACACAGATAGGTCTTATGGCGACGATGGGATAGGAAAGGGCTAGGAGTGGGAAGATATCGGCCGTGGCCTTAAGGTACAGCCCCAGTATTTGCCTGGTGTGAAAATGTGAAACCACGGGAAACCATCTTCAGGGCTGCCGACAGTGGGGTTTGAACCCACGATCTCCCGGATGCAAGCTCACATCTGCGCGCCCCTAACTGGATGGCCCGGGGGTTTTTATTTTAATTTTTATAATCTGTTTTATGTCGCACCGACAGAGAAACGTCTTATGGCGACAATGGGATAGGAAAGTGTTAGCTTGGAGTGGGAAGGAAGCGGCCGTAGCCTTAATTAAGGTACAGCCACAACCCTTGCTGGTGTGAAAATGGGAATCCACAGTCTTTTTATTACTAGGCCTTACAATCTCTTTGTGTCTCACCTTCCAACAGCAACCACTAAAGCTTAAAAAAATCATCTCGGTACGACCATGAAGACCCTTGGAAAAGTTGAAAGTAAAGACCACCTCTATCCGTAACCTCAACATTGCGTGGGGTAAAGTGGTTGGCTCAACGCCCGGCCGCCTCTAACCCAGGAATTAACTTGGTAGGATGGGTCAATCCCAGTGCCACGTGCCTATCCAGAAGTGGAAGACTCGTTTCAATATATTCCAACTTCCCAGATGATAATCGAACCCACGTTAAACGAGCACGCTTGTATTGCCGCGGCTAGGCAGTTAACAACCCCTGGCAAATATAGTCTACTGCTGATCTATATTTTTCACTGCTTATACTTTACATTCCCATCAGCCGTGGAGACAATGCAAGACATATTTCTGGGAGCTATTTGTCTTCAAGGTTTAGGTAAGCAAATATTGTTCACTGTAATCTCGTGTCAATTTTCCTTCCTACAATGTTACTGTTCTAATAAAATCTCCTTGTCAGACAAACACTTTCTCTATATTTCTTACATAAAATTTGTCTCTAAGAGTACGTTTCAAGACAATATTGAGAAATGCTTTCACATTTATTATGTTTTATTTCCACAATTCAAAGAGCTTTCATTTGTCATATGTCTTAACAACCATCATTTTAACAATTGTATCTCTATTCTCGCGTGAGTATTCGCATTTCCTTTGTAACAACATGGGGCGTCATTACGGCACGTTGTATGTGTACACCGCTGTAAGCGAATCTAGAACATTTCTCGAAGCTAACAATAAAATATCTTCGAGAGCAATAATGGAGATTACAATCTACAAACCCATGTTCTACTAATTAGACATGATTTGCATAACATTAACAGTATGCTTAAATAATACACTATCTTCTTTCAAGCCGAGTTCAGTTGTCCATATTGTAGAGCGCGGGCATTCTGAGCCAAAGATGGCAGGTTCGATTCGTGTTCAGGACGGTTGTATTTGAAGGTGCTGCACTCGACTATGCCTGTAACTACAACTACTAGCCTATAGAGTAACCTACGTCCCCTCTTCTATCATCCAGCTCTGTTACTGTTTAGGTGGTCGTTGGTGATACAGTCGTTATTGTCACTCTAATAGTCGTTTTTCAGTCCGACTCCATGGCTAAATTGTTAGCGTGCTGACCTTTGGTTACAGGGGTTCTGGGTTCGATTCCCGGCATGGTCTAGAATTTTAACCATAATTGGTTAATTTCGATGCCACGGGGGCTGGGTGTACGTGTCGTCTTCATCGTCATTTCATCCTCATTACGACGCGCAGGTCGCCTACGGGAGTCGAATCGAAAGACCTGCACCTGGCGAGCCGAACTTGTCCTCGGACATTCTCGGCACTAAAAGCCATACGCCATTTCATTTCATTCCTTTTTCAGTCTTAATTTAAAAAATCGCTAGCCTCTGGAAGATCAAATTATATTTCATTCCGAATTCGCCTTATTGTTTTGCATCTGAAACACTCAAACTCTTTTCTAGCTGCCTCTGTGGATCAGTGGTAGTGTGTCGTCCTCCGGATCCCAAGATAGCGGGTTCAAACGCAGCAGAGTTAGTCGGAAAATAGTTCATTCGACACTCCATGTCGTACGATGTCGGCCTGTAAAAGATCTCTGGTGACACATTTGCTGTTTACCCGACTAAATTAATTAAATCTCAGTCATAGACGCCCATGAGAGTTTCGGCTTACTCTGCCTGTAATTTAGTAGCCCTAGAGAAACGGAACGACGAAATTGACGAGCAGACAGCCAGATGGCGTCAGTTTGCAACGTCTGCACACGGTAGCTGAAGCGGTATTATTATTATTATTATTATTATTATTATTATTATTATTATTATTATTATTATTATTATTATTATTATTATTATTATTATTAACTCTTTTCTAACATTCATCTCGTTCTGTCAGTCATACGAGGCTCGTGTGATGCCTGTACTCTGTTCAATGACCTGCTCGCTGCTCGCCCCACCGTCCTCTACCAACTGCAATAAACAAATCCTAGCGCCATCTCGCCCACATGCAATTGTACATTGAGTAAGTCATACTCGCATTCGCCATCCTCGTGTGAATAGTTTCACAGACAAGGAGGAAGTTTTCCGAGACAAAATTTCCGACACCTCAAAGTATCGAAAATGCGTTAAAAAAAAAAGCCGTTATTTTGCTATTTGCTTTACGTCGCACCGACACAGATAGGTGTTATGGCGGCGATGCGACAGGAAGGCCTAGGAATGAGAAAAGCGGCCGTATCCCACCTCGCTTGGTAAAAAAACAGTTAGTAGGATGTAAAACCATTAATAATAATAATAATAATAATAATAATAATAATAATAATATTAACAATGATATGATTCTGTTAAATTCGACAGAGGAATCCGAATATGCCCGCTTGCCTGAACGAAACACGTCGTTCTATGATTAATAACGATTTTATATGTCTTAAAGTTTCATTGTTTTAAGTTCCACGACTAGTTGGAAAATTTTCAAATTCCCAGGCTAATTCTTTCTTTCTTTCTTTCTTTTTGTTAATCCGTTCACCAACTAGGTTTGGTTTTTCTCTCAGACTCGGCAAGGGATCCAACCTCCACCTCCACCTCCTCAGAGCAGTGTCCTGGAAAATGAGAATTTGGGTAGGGGTATACAACTAGGGAGGAGGACCAGTACCAAGCCCAGGCGGCCTCACCTACTATGTTGAACGGGGACCTTGTGAGGAGATGGTAATATTCTAAGGGAGAGACAAGGAAGAGGGAAGGGGTTGCTATATTTCTAGAAAATAGATCTCAGAGAATTAGAGTAGGTGAAGCTTTATCTGACCCTGTAATAATTAAGAGGGGAATTCCTCAAGGCAGTATTATCGGACCTTTATGTTTTCTTATATATATATATATATATATGATATGAGTAAAGGAGTGGAATCGGAGCTAAGGCTCTTTGCGGATGATGTTATTATCTATAGAGTGATAAATAAGTTACAAGATTGTGAGCAACTGCAACGTGACCTCGAAAATGTTGTGAGATGGACAGCAGGCAATGGTATGTTGATAAATGGGGTTAAAAGTCAGGTTGTGAGTTTCACAAATAGGAAAAGTCCTCTCAGTTTTAATTACTGCGTTGATAGGGTGAAAGTTCCCTTTGGGGATCATTGTAAGTATCTAGGTGTTAATATAAGGAAAGATCTTCATTGGGGTAATCACATAAATATGATTGTAAATAAAGGGTACAGATCTCTGCACATGGTTATGAGGGTGTTTAGGGGTTGTAGTAAGGATGTAAAGGATAGGGCATAGAAGTCTCTGGTAAGACCCCAACTAGAGTATGGTTCCAGTGTATGGGACCCTCACCAGGATTACCTGATTCAAGAACTGGAAAAAATCCAAAGAAAAGCAGCTCGATTTGTTCTGGGCGATTTCCGACAAAAGAGTAGCGTTACAAAAATGTTGCAAAGTTTGGGTTGGGAAGAATTGAGAGAAAGAAGAAGAGCTGCTCGACTTAGTGGTGTGTTCCGAGCTGTCAGCGGAGAGATGGCGTGGAATCACATTATTAGACGAATAAGTTTGAATGGCGTTTATAAAAGTAGGAAAAATCACAATATGAAGATAAAGCTGGAATTCAAGAGGACAACCTGAGGCAAATATTCATTCATAGGAAGGGGAGTTAGGGATTGGAATAACTTACCAAGGGAGACGTTCAATTAATTTCCAATTTCTTTGAAATCATTTAGGAAAAGGCTAGGAAAGCAACAGATAGGGAATCTGCCACCTGGGCGACTGCCGTAACTGCAGATCAGTATTGATTGATTGATTGATTGATTGATTGATTGATTGATTGATTGATTGATTGATTGATTGATTGATTGATTGATACTGAAGGAAGCGACCGTCGCTTTAAGTTTGGTACCATATCGGCGTTTGCCTGGAGAAGTAGTGGGAAACCACGAAAAACCACTTCGAGGATGGTTGAGGTGGGAATCGTACGCCCCTCTACTCAGTTGACCTCCCGAGGCTGAGTGGACCCCGTTCCAGCTCTCGTATCACTTTTCAAATTTTGTGACAGAGCCTGGAATCGAGACCGGGTCTCCAGATTGGTAGCTGATCACACTAACCACTGCACCACAGAGACGGATAATAATAATATAGCCCGATTTACTGTGTAAAGGCTTCTAAATGTGAAACCATATTGGCGGTCTTAACAGTGACGTTCCATTTTACTCTATGAGATCAATCAGTCACTACTGACCTGCATTTAGGACAGTCGCCCAGGTGGCAGATTCCCTATCTATTGTTTTCCTAGCCTTTTATTAAATGATTGCAAAGAAACTGGAAATTTATTGAACATCTCCCTTGCGAAGTTATCCCAATCCCTAACTCCCCTTTCTATAAACGAATATTTGCACCAATTTGTCCTCTTGAATTCCAACTTTATGTTCATACTACTTTAAGGACACTATTAGTCTACTAGTGTCCTTCCACGCCATCTCTCCACTGACAGCTCAGAGCACGAGCAGCTCGTCTCCTTTCTCCCAAGTCTTTCCAGCCCAAACTTCATAGCATTTATGTAACGCTACTCTTTTGTCGGAAATCACCCAGGAGATGGCGGAGAAACCGAAACTAAGGGCCATCTATTGCTAATTATATTTTTAAAAATGTCGGGCATACACCAGATATGTCAACAGAGTTATTTTACATGCCGGCACCGTACAATAGGGTGTGTTGAAGGGCATCTTTTCCGTCCTTCAAAAATTAGCTTCCCTATGTCGGGTATGAAGGGGCAATCTTGGGATTCGGAAGTCACTCACTCGTCCACAGATCCACAGAAAGATCGCCGTTAACAAGTCAACACGGAATGAAATTACTTCTAAGCAATATTTCAGATACTACAAACCATCTAGCCGTGGAGGAGAACCGAATAATTCGGAAAAGAGTTTTCCACTACTGGTTTGGAACTTGGCCCTGGGTTTTAGAACTTAGTACCAGGGCAATTTCTAAAAAATTGTGGGACATGGAGTATTGATGATGATATCCATTTTACGTCCTTCTCTTTGGCTGAATGGTCAGCTTCAAGATCTTTGATTGAGAGGGTACCAGGTCAATGCCCAGTCGGATTGACGATCTTAGCCGCGTCTGGTTAATTCCTATGATTTATGCGGCTCAGGGACCGGGTGTATATGTTTCACTCAACACATATCACAGAAACATGCAATGATGAAATACATCGCTCCAAATGGCATTGGTGATAGGAAGAGTGATTTGCCAGGCTGATCCTCTTATTCAAAGTATGCTTCATTACGTTACCTTCGGATGTAACAAACGATTTCGTATGAGGTATGATTGGCGTATTTCTTTTCTGGTTGACAGATTTATAAGTTTACAATGTTATGTGTGGTTTATGTTTTTGACCTTCCCTCGTACTGGCATGATTTCCTTACTGTTTATCTGAAACCAATCGGACGCTCTTTGATTTTGCAGAAGTTGAGTCGGAATTGCTTTCGGGGCTTAATGTGGAGTGATAAAGAGGTGGAGTTGCTTTAATATTCTTGGCTGAGTATAGGCCTACTAGATGGAATAGAAGCTGTACAGAAGAAATAAGAAGCAGAATATCTAAGGGAAAAGAAGCCTTCGGAAAGGTGAAAGGGCTTTTGACATCTGAGGCAATCCCTATTGATTTAAGAAAGACGTTCGCAAAGTGTTTTGTGTGGAGTGGAGTGTCGTATGGAGCTGAAACATAGACATTAAGAAAGAAAGAAACAAAGTATTTGGAAAGTTTTGAAATATGGTTGTGGAGAAGAATGGAAAAAGTGAAGTGTACAGATAAAGTGAGAAGTGATTAAGTGCTAAGAAAAGTAGGAGAGAAGAGACACCTGATGAAAACGATAAGGAAGAAAAATATCCTGGCTGGGGCACATACTATGTAGACATTGTCTTCAACAAAGGGTGATGGAGGGAAAAATAGATGGAAAAAAGGAAGAGGAAGAAGAAGGTTTGGAATGTTAACAGATGTCAAACAAGGGAGAAGCTATGAACAACTGAAGCAAGATGCCCAGGACAGAGAATCATGGATACCTGTCTCAAAACAGATTCACAGAAGATTTTTCTTAATGAAAAAATGTTTTGTATGATTTTCTTGGGGGAGATGTTTTGAAGGTTTTTGACCTTATTAGCTTCCTTTGTTTATTTGATTTCGTGGGACGTAGCCGCGATTTTGGTATTTGGCGTGAAGGTTCGTAAAACTGGGCCAGGTCCACATGAGCGACAGAGCTTGCACCCACAGTCCTACATGGGTGAGGAAAAAAAGGAAGAACGCTACTGGTTTTATCTACCATTAATTACTGTCATTGATTTTCACAGTCCAACTCGTTGGCTGAACTGTCAACGTACTGGCCTTCGGTTCAGAGGGTCCCGGGTTCGATTCCCGGCCGGGTCGGGGATTTTAACCTTAATTGGTTAATTCCTATGGCACGGGGGCTGGGTGTATGTGTTGTCTTCATCATCATTTCATCCTCATCACGACGCGCAGGTCGCCTACGGGAGTCAGAAAGACCTGCACCTGGCGAGCCGAACCCGTCCTGGGATATCCCGGCACTAAAAGCCATACGACATTTCACATTTCATTGATTTTCACACACGCCACATTGCCAGAATTTTGTACCGCAATTCTTTTACGGCAAATCTAATCGTAGGAGCCAGAAGTTCTATATCTGAGTACCTTCAAATACCACTACACTGAGTCAGAATCGAACTCACCAACATATTTTCAGAAGGCCAGCGCCAGAAAAAGGCAGAGAGTTAACCACACTACCTTACATATTTCCTAGGTTTATAGTGGAAAGAAGAATTTACCCTTCATTTTTGCAGAATCCTTCCTAGCCTGTACAGTAATGTCTTTGCTTACGAAATGACTTAACTAGTGCTCAAAATGGAGAACATTTTATTTCCAGCGCTGTAAAGGTCTTAGAAATATTGTCACTGCTCGGCTGTCGATTCATTGGTGCAGCAACTGGCCTTCAGTTCTGAATCTCCCTTGGACCGGTAGTAAAATGCAGTAAAAAGTGACGGTAGAGAACAAAGTGAGGAGAGGATAATAGTGTGCGACAGGGTGGAAAAGAGATACTGGGAAGACTTTCACTGCATCTATTTCCGTAATGAATACACCAGGTACTATAATATGCAAGCTGGGGGTATATTATTACCTAGGAGCGCAGCACATATTCATTATAACCCCTCATAATACATGCAGACTTGAAGTAATCAGGACGAGACCGTCTTTTTGCGCGGAGTACTTTGTGAACTTGAAATGTACAGGACGGGAAATAGGCTGCCTGTGTAAGACTAGAAGTTTCAAACCATGGTGAGAATATATTACTAGTAGAGCTTACCGTTGTGACAATGAGTTCCATGCAATGAAAGAACTGGGATGCCGAGAATACAGTGATTACCATTGTTTACATTGAGTGTGGATCCCATGGTCCAACCCGTAACTCCCCACTGTTTAATTTTTGGAAGTTTAAAATTACCGTCCATTACTTTTTTTTTTTTGCTAGTTGTTTTACGTCGCACCGACACAGGTCTTATGGCGACGGTGGGGCAGGAAAGGGCTAGGAGTGGGAAGGAAGCGGCCGTGGCCTTAATTAAGGTACAGCCCCAGTATTTGCCTGGTGTGAAAATGGGAAACCACGGAAAACCATTTTCAGGGCTGCCGACAGTGGGGTTCGAACCTACTATCTCCCGAATACTGGATACTGGCCGCACTTAAGCGACTACAGCTATCGAGCTCGGTCGTCCATTACTTGAACATACCTGCTCACATTATTGATGAATTATGCTGGTGCTCACAAAATAACTAAACTCAACTTTTTAACCACATCAGTATTACTGTAACATCCGTACATGCTGAAAATTCCGTGTTACGTCACTCCTTCAGGACACGAAAAAGCTGACCTGTAGAAGATGTACCTTGTGTATTCAAACTTTCTCTCAAAAATTTGATGTTGTTTCCAGGTTTATCACAGATTGTTCGGAGTATGTAATTCAGCTTAGGCAACAACACTATTTATTCATGTAATCTAAAGTGGGAAAGTAATACTTCTTGTTTGTAAATATATATTTTTAATCTTTATCAAACCTTAAAGGAGAAGCCTCCGTGGCTCAGGCGGCAGCGCGCCGGCCTCTCGCCGCTGGGTTCCGTGGTTCAAATCCCGGTCACTCCATGTGAGATTTGTGCTGTACAAAGCGGAGGCGGGGTAGGTTTTTCTCCGAGTACTCCGGTTTTCCCTGTCATCTTTCATCCAGCACCACTCTCCACTATCAGTTCTTGGCTATTGCGACAGATGGCAGGCATTGATCATGAGTGTTCCGACTAGTTCAACGCATGGCCTGCACGGAGCTTTAACCACAAAGTCAAGATACTTTAAAACACGGGAAATAAAAACAATTTATTACAATATTAGAATTAATGTTATTTGAACGGAAGCAAGGCCGTACCCAGGATACTTTGCAGGGGGTTAGATGGAGGGGGAGGGGTGATTCTAAAAAAGGAAAGCTATAGTAACAATTTTGGTTTTCTTACTTTCAAATAGGTTTCACTAGTAAAAAAGTTTGAAATAGTTTTAGAGCAGTACCTTTTACAACACAAGTGGTGAAGTAAAAAAATACGTAGACATGAAAACAGTTATAGCGGTTTTTGTGTCAAAGATAGATACAGTATACTATATGCTGTCGCGGACTTTCTGTAGAACTTATTATGCTAAGCAACTCTCACTCACATAGTATAGATGTATCTTTAACGGTTTAGCCAGCGTAAGCTAAAAAGGCGCACGAACGGCGTTTTTTTCTTCAACTTGCTTCACTCAAACCGTTACTGATCGAATTCCTTTTGTCATAGTGAATGCTTCCATACATAAACCTTTCTCAAGACTTGCTTAATATAGTGGTGAAAATCGCACCAATATCGTTCCAATAGTTCTTGAGTCTAGCCGTCACAGACAGACATAGAGGATCGTGAAGTTTCTTTTATACTAAGTAGAGACAGTTTACTGCAAGGATAATAAGTAAAACATTTATCGATGTCACTACGATTATATACTTGTACAGTATTCTATATTTGTATTTACTGCAATATTTGAATTTTATGTTGGCAATCATAACTGAGAAAATGTATTTATTTTATATTTGTTATTTTGTTACGGTATATTTATGTCATTTCATATTAAATCTGTCATAGCCTCAGGCACCATACTATTGAATTATTGCTCCATTCGGCAGGGGTTTGATTTAATTTTCACATCCATGTTTTACCATAAAGGTGGATGGTGTTCTCTCAGGCATTTTCAATGTGACAAATGGAGTAAGGCAAGGTTGTATATTATCACCTCAACTCTACAACATCTACGTAGTGTGTGTCATCAAAAGAGCTCTCAATGGCTGGAATGGTGGAATTTCGATTGGTGGCAGAAAAATTAATAACCTGCGCTTTGCAGATGACACTTCCCTCATCGCTGGTAGTGAAGAGGAACTTCATGACCTCCTTACAAGGGTGAAGAACACTAGTCTTCAGTATGGTCTAGAGATAAACATCAAAAAGAACAAACTAATGGTAGTTGATCGGCAAGGTCAAATCCAACTTACGGGATACCTAAAGGACCTGGATATAGTTAAGGAATTTGTATAATTGGGGTGTGTCATCAATGACACGGGAAGCTGTGATAAAGAGGTAAAAAGACGTATTGTCTTAGGTCGTGCTGCAATGGTTAAACTTACTAAGATCTGGCAGAACCAGGCAATATCAAAAGCCACGAAGATGCGCTTGGTAGAATCACCAGTGTTCTCTGTCTTTTTGTACGGCTGTGAGACCTGGACCGTGAGTGCTAAAGACAAAAAGCGCATTGATGCCTTTGAGATGTGGTGTTAGCGGAGAATACTACGTGTACCCTGGACAGAAAGAAGAACTAATATTTCCATTCTGGACGAACTCTGCATCAAGAAACGCCTATCTTCCCGTGTGAGTGAGCGTTACCTCCAGTTCCTTGGCCATATTTTAAGACGAGATGGAGAGAACTTTGAAAAGGTAATTTTACAAGGCAAAATTGAAGGCAGTAGACCACGAGGAAGAACAGCAAGCAGATGGATAGATCAGGCGAAGAAGATCACTGGGCTACCACTTCAGGTCATATTAACGAAATATGAAAACCGCTCGGGATGGAGACATCTTGTCAAGGTTGCAACACGGAAATGGAGTTATGAGGTCACGACGCTCAGTAATGAGCACAACGACTAATGATGATGATGATCCATGTTTTAAATTCTTTCTTAACTCTCGCACTAACACACGTAGAGTTTCGGACAATCTGAAAACGTTGTGGTTGTGTTAATAATTAAGGTAGACGCCCGGTATTAACAGGCTGTCCGACTCGTTGGCTGAATGGTCAGCGTACTGGCCTTCGGTTCAGAGGGTCCCGGGTTCGATTCCCGGCCGGGTCGGGGATTTTAACCTTCGTTAGTTAATTCCAATGGCCCGGGGGCTGCGTGTTTGTGCTGTTCCCAACATCCCTGCAACTCACACACCACACACAACACTATCCTCCACCACAATAACACGCAGTTACCTACACATGGCAGATGCCTCCCACCCTCATCGGAGGGTCTGCCTTACAAGGGCTGCACTCGGCTAGAAATAGCCACACGAAATTATTAACAGGCTGTGAAAATGGAAGAAAACAGGACCGTTGACAACGTCCTTCGACCCACAATTACATAAATAATATAACATATAATTTTACGACCTGTATTGCATAGAAAACTCACTCCGTGTTTTATAATGTGTATAATAATTATATTATTTCTGACGAGAATAAAATCGTGTGGTAACTAAGCGCATATACAGTGTAGGGTGGTCGAAAACAACATGAACTGTGTATATGAGGCAATGAAATTGCTTCTTGAACGAATTAAAATGTCTTCTGCGAGGTAGTGATGATGATTGTTGTTTTCAAAGGGGACTATCATCTAGGTCATCGGCCTCTCTGCGAGGTAGTGTTGCTAAATCCATACGTGGCTTAAGACCGACTTGAGAGCACTAACCGAAGAAGGCTTGTGTTGCAATGCGAGTTCAAGTTCACTGTATACGATGCGATCTGATTGGCTAATTTCAGCAGCTTATAAACTGACAACGGCGCGAGATAAATAATTTTCTTTAAATAATTCGATATCAGTATTACCAACCCTCTAACGTTCATATACCCGGTTCACGTTCTTTCCTACCACTCCGTACATATTTCTAAACTAGCAGTGTATTACATGTTTCCTTCCGGAATTTATGCCAAGTAACATGGCTCCATTCACACGTTTAATGCGACATGATAAAATTATATTTTCCTACAAAAGCTGAACAAAGTCGAGAGAGAATGAGGACGATTTCCGAATTTATTATACGGATCAGTTCCTGGTCCGGAGTTGTGGGAATTTCTCCGTGGTTCTCAGGTTACATATTGTATCTCTGACCACTGGCGTAGTACTTTAACGTTAATGATACCTCCCTTAGTATCTGCCCTATCGAAGGAAGTAAAATGGTTCTTTAGTGTTTCCAGTTACCCACCTTGAAATGACTTGCACGGCATGTCGCACAGGACTTAGACTAAAAATCCAATTTTTCATAATCAGTCAGCGTTATTATTCGTCGTACAATAACTGCGTACACGGCATAAAGGAACGGAAATAACATATTCTTAAACGTTTGTTGTTGTATACAGTCTTTTGATAGACTTAATGTTAACGAAAATATTTGAGAACAATCTTCCTATAAATACCAACCCCATGTGATTATCATGACATCATATGCACCTAATAACACAATCCTAAGTGAGTAGAATACAAATACGTAGTTTGATTGAAATAAATCCAGCAGTTGTCCACTTTTAGGAATAGACAGACATAACGAGGAAAAATTCTACCTCATGTTTCCTCGGTGTTCAGTTACATTAGCTGGGGTTAATTTTCAAGCCGAGAGACATATTACACATCCTCTGATTTTGTCCTGTTATAGATCCTTCAAATAATTCTAGGTCTGCGAGCGTGTCCGTCACTCGCTGCAGAGCATGAAGCCCGGAAAAAAATAGTATTTTTCTCCGTCATTGGAAGAGTAGCGAAATAATGTACAAAACAGAAATTATTTAGAATGAAGGGATGTTCCACATATAATCCACAGATATAATCAATAGTGCAAGTGATAATTGAAAGAAATCTGTTCTAGCCTCCCTATAAACCCACAGACTATTCAGTGATTTTTAAATTATATGCATATCAAAACCTGCTTCTGAATGAGTTGACTGTAAATACAAAGTTTGGTTGAGATATATCCAGCCGTTTCTCTGTGATGGTGGAGCGAATAATCATGAAAGGTAAAAAGTAGTATAATAGACGGGTTCTGCGGCCTCCTCCTCCTCCGGCTCTCGGAAGAGGCCTCCTCCTCAGCCAGTGGCCTCCTCCTCCTCCTCAGCCAGTGGCCTCCCAGTGGCCACCTCCTCCTCCTCCTCAGCCAGTGGCCCCCCAGTGGCCTCCTCCACCTCAGCCAGAGACCTCTTCCAGTGCTGCCAACTTAACCTAACTAGCGCGAGATAAACAAAGCCACGTGCTTTTTGACAGACAACAACGCACCGCTAACCTCAGTACTGCCATCTTGACGGGCCTAAACCTCAGTAGTGCCAACTTAACCTCACAAGCGCGAGGTAAACAAAGCCACGTGCTTTTTGACAGCCACGTGCTTTTTGACAGATTTGTAAACAAAGCCACGTGCTTTTTGACAGACAACAACGCATCGCAAACCTCAGTACTGCTATCTTGATGGACCTAAACCTTAGTGGTACCAACTTAACCTCACTAGCGCGAGGTAAACAAAGCCACGTGCTTTTTGACAGCTACGTGCTGTTTTGACAGCTGTCATCCGCCATCTTTAAACCACAAAGCACTGTGCTGCCCTCTATATCGCAGTAGCTGCAAAATTCGTCACCTGTCATCGACAGTGCTGCCATCTTGACGGGTCTAAACCTTAGTGCTACCAACTTAACCTAACTAGCGCGAGGTAAACAAAGCCACGTGCAGCTGTCATCCGCCATCTTTGAGCACAGTGCTGCCCTCTTTAGCTACTTACCTTTGAAATGTGGTGGCGGATAATTTGAAAAATGCTTTTTGACAGCAGCCATATTGCATCGTGCTGCCCTCTTTAGCTAGATACCTGTGGTGGCAGACAATTCCACGTGACAGCAGCCATCTTTGAGCACCGTGCTGCCCTCTATGTGGTGACGGCAAATTCTACGTAGAAACAAACCCACGTGCTTTTTTTGACAGCTACCATCCACCATCTTTAATCAACAGAGCACAGTGCTGTACTCTTTAGCTAGATACCTTTGAAATGTGGTGGCGGCAATTTGAAAAATTCTATGTGCTCTTGTTGGGAAACAAAGCCGCGTGCTTTTTTTTGACAGCTGTCATCCGCCATCTTTAATCAATAGAGCACTGTGCTGCGGGCAATTTCGTTAGCTGTCATCCGCCATCTTTAATCTAGAGAGAACAGTGCTGCACTCTATGTGGTGGCGGTAAATTCTATGTGCTTTACAAACCTATGTGCTTTTCTGACAGCTGTCATCCGCCATCTTTAATCCAGAGAGAACAGTGCTGCCCTCTATGTGGTGGTGGCAAATTCCACGTGCTCTTGTTTGAAAACATACTCACGTGCTTTTTTGACAGCTGTCATCCGCCATCTTTGAGAACAGTGCTGCCCGGTGACGGCAAATTCCACGTAGAAACAAAGCCATGTGCTTTTTTGACAGCTGTCATCCGCCATCTTTAATCCAGAGAGAACAGTGCTGCCCTCTATGTGGTGGCGGCAAATTGAAAAATTCCACGTGCTCTTGTTTGAAAACATACTCACGTGCTTTTTTGACAGCTGTCATCCGCCATCTTTAATCCAGAGAGAACAGTGCTGCCCTCTATGTGGTGACGGCAAATTCTACGTAGAAACAAAGCCATGTGCTTTTTTGTCAGCTGTCATCCGCCATCTTTAATCACCGTTCTGCCCTGTGACGGCAAATTCCACGTAGAAACAAAGCCATGTGCAGCTGTCATCCGCCATCTTTAATCACCGTGCTGCCCGGTGACGGCAAATTCCACGTGGAAACAAAGCCATGTGCAGCTGTCATCCGCCATCTTTAATCACCGTGCTACACTCTATGTGGTGACGACAAATTCTAAATGCTTTACAAACCCATGTGCTTTTCTGACAGAGCTGTCATCCACCATCTTTAATCACCGTGCTGCCCCGGTGGTGGCAAATTCTACGTGCTTTACAAAGCTATGTGCTTTTTTGACAAAAAAAAATTCTGCTCTCGAGATACTTACCGAACTATACTCACGAAACTGCTCATCACCTTCTTTCTTCTATGAGTAATAAACAAAAACTCTATCCTGCAAATAAGGAGCGGGAGGAAGGTGATACCTAACCTAAAATAAAAGAATATGCCAATTCTACATTATTTATTTACATCTTGTATGTACAAGTTTTATCTCGAATCATTTCACCCTAGCGTACTTCTCGATGCAATTCTTGAATGTACAAGTTTAGACTTGCCGTACCAGCGTTCCTCTCCCGAATTGTGATGTAAGACAGCGTAACGTAAGTACACACACCTCTAGCATAATGTTTATGTAAAGTAGTACTTATCAATACTACTATGCCCCCAGGCTAGCGTGTTGGTAGAATTTGGAATGACAAACCGTTTACAATCATCGCTATTAAGGGCTACCTTACTAATTAAATGAGTGTACAACTGGTGCTTCTTGCTTCTAATGACAGACATTTGCTTATGCAAAACAGGTGGATTACTTTTAATGCAATTGTTATAGTTTTCAAAACTTAGCTGATTCTGAACGACATTCTTTTTAACCCCCTTCAATCTCTTTATTTGTAATTCATTTAAGAGTTTTATGCAATATGACTTGGATTTAGTACCTACAAATGAATCGATAATATTCCCAGCACATTCATCTTTCATTTTACCTAGAACCTTTTTGTTCACTAGCGGTAGATGATATTGATTATCTGCAGGATAGTTACTCGTATCAAACCTACCCAAGTCAGGCTTTATATCATTGTAATAGTCATCAGTTTTGATTTGATAAATAAACGAATCGGTATCTGTGTAGAGCAATTGCGCATTATGCGCGTACTTCTTCATCATATAATCGTAATGGAATTCATACATGAGTGTTTTAGCCAATTCAAGTACTGTGAAGCCGACGTAGGTAGGTTTGTCATACTTAACCTTGACACGATTCATCTGTATAATAACTAAATTCTCATGTATGATGGTGCAGCTGTGGAAATTTGGTTTACTTATTAAATAGTTAGCACCATACCTTTTCTTAATATTATCCCAGTTTGTAATCAATTTTACATCAACGCGTTTGTCAACATTCTCCATAGTCTTACCAAACACACTGTTATTCATGAGCTTGTAGAAATCTTTTTCAAACTCGTTAACCGCATTCGTTCTTAAATTATTGTTCAGATCGATATATGGCTTTAGCCACGGTGACTGATTAAATTCTAGTACGCGATGAATTTTGGATAACTTCAAACCATGCTGCAAACACTGTTTTAAATTTCGGTAATGAATGATATACTTAGATTTATCGCATAAATTAGCAATGAGCATTTTCGTCGTTGATGCAATGTACGGGGACTTCATATTTTCAGGGCAGAACGGTAGGTCATTATGAGAAGTGTGTAACTCTTTAGGATACTGTAAGTCAACTTCGAGGAAATAACCTTTATCAGCTTCATCACCTAGGGCGTGTAGCTGTAAAGCATCAATTTCGCACTGCGTCAGCCAGCGGAAACCACTCACCGGTAGATGCTGACTCATCGCCCACCCATACTGATTATTAGCATCGAGGTAAACGATATACCGAGATTCCTGACTGGAATCGAAACTCGGCATGTACTTATTATTAGCACTCGAATACCGGCCGCTGCACTGACTCAGACCACCTCGAATGGATGCTTTTATAAAGTGCACCATATCGATATCCGTTAGCAGCTCCAAATTCACACGCGTGTATTTTAACATCGCGTCCCAACTTAACCCAGGTGCAGTAAAATACTGACATGGGTCAAGGCTGTAGGTGTTCATGCAAACACAGCGAAAATTTTCAAAAACATCAGCTAACAAAAGTACATCTGTCTTTAAATATAAATCGGAGTATTCACCTAGCGTTTGAATGTGGAACTGCTCCCAGATATGTTGTGCATGTAAATAGTCATCATCACTAATATCTGCTGAATTCAGCGAGCTGTAAAAGGATTGTTTCGATGGTAAGGCACGTTCTTCGAGGCGGTCTAAGCAGTCGAGATATTCGTAACAAAAAACACCCTTACGCCGAAGTAAATTAAACTGCGCTTCTTCAGGGAAAACGCGTCGAATTTCTGTAAATTGTTCAGGCTGTAAATGACTAGAAAGTTTATCGAGGCTACTCGCCATAAAGCGAAACGAGTCAAGGAATCTCAGTTTTATAGAATGCTCAGCATCTACTTTTACAGACTTTGCAAACGCAATGTACCGCTCTTTATTCTGAGGGATTATATCTACTTTTTCATCTGAAGCTCCAAATTGTGAAATGATGAAATGAGAGTCGTAACCGGATAAGTTATGAAAAATTACAGGGATAAATTTAGGAACTCTATACTTAAGATTACAGCTATAATGAGCGGCACATCTGTAGAAACCAGTTAAATGATCATGATCAAAAACTTTAGGGTCATTTTCGGAAAATTCCCCATCACAAATGCTACACTTTGTAGCACGTTCATGATCATTTAACTGAATGTCGGTGAGTGGCTTCATAGGAATATTACTATTCAGAATACGACCGAGACGAACTGCATCACTTTCAAGTCTTTCTAAAAATACTTTAGCAGCATCATGTCCTCGATACAGCTCTAACTTGTTAAGCGTACTATCGTAACTACACTTGATGTAATACGCAAAGCTATACGGGACATGCATGTGCGTAGTATTAGTGAAAGAGTTGTCAGGATTAGGTGAGCATGTGTTGCATGGCGTGAGGATGGCTTCAAAGTCTGCATAAATCACGAACGGTACCCACATCTGCTTGTGAAAATTTGTAAATTTTAAAACATTATTGCCTGTAGTAGGTATCTCTGTACGTACATGATTGCAGTCATTCTTGGAATGCTTCGTTAACTGATCTTCATTTCTGAAATACTGCAAGCATCCATCACATAGCCACTTTTTACCATCATGTTTTGACAACTGACTGCCAACAAGTCTACTCAGATTTTTAATCCAGCAAAAGTGGCTATTCTCACTGTTTTCAATATAGAGTAAATTAACGTGAGTACTCTTCTTATGACATGTATAATACAGAGGACCTACTACGGACTTTTTCTCTACACCATACACATTGATACTAATGTTATTTAGTTCCTCAAAGCGCTTAATATCCTTTATCTGCACAGGAAATTCTATACTATCGAAATTTAGCTGCGTTGAATAGTGTAGATAGGATGATGTTCTATTCGCTACATTCCGTTTCACAGGATTTAAAGCTGACATCACCGCCCATGCAAAGCATGCTTCGTCATTGTTTTGGATGTTTACAACAGCTTTTCTTTGCTGAATCCATGTCGGCAGCTCGATGTACGATGAACCTCGCATGGGATTGTACTTATTGATGTTAACTTCTAGATACATTATCTCAACTAAAGCCCACCCTGATTCCTTTTCCTGAAATCCCTCACTCTTAGTTGAAATAATGTTAGAGACATCCCTAAGTACATCACCAAAATTAGTCGACTCACTTATGACAAAATTCTTCGTATTAAATGATTTAATGTCCGTTATTTCGGATTCATCCGTGCTTTTAATGTACAAGGCGAAAAGTTCAAAATTAACTTTAAATAAACTATGATTGGACAAAGATTTAGCAAGAAGCTGTTGTACATCCGGTTGAACGCAATTTAAAAAGTTTGAAGTGCTCTGAAACTTTTGACTGGTGCGAATTCGGTAACTAGCAATCCTACTTTTAAATGCTGTATTAATTTCCTCGATGTTTGCGTTACTACCACTTCTACACGCATTATTTTTATGCGCATTACTCCGTAAGTGTCCCTGAAAATGCGAAGATGGTACATCAGTGTTACAGTGCTCGCAGTGAATAGTTTGAAGTTCATTTTTCCTAGGTTTTTTACTACTAGTACTTTCTACAGCTACATCAGTAGCTGCACGCTTTTTCCCTACTACTACCTGAGGGCAAGTAGATATTTGATGTACCTCTGCTAAGTGAGCCTGGTATTGCTCTACATTAGCGAAGTACAGCCCGCAAACATCACATAAAGCAGATGTTATGCTAGGGTGTTTTGCTTTTATATGACGTGCGAGGTTATCCTGTCTTGCGAACGTTGCCTTACACTGTTCGCAGGGGAACATAGTAGGGTTATAGTCGCAAGCAGATAGCTGATGATGTTTTGTTTTTACATGGCGTGCAAGGCTGTCACGTCTTGTGAACATTGCCTTACACAGCTCGCATGGGAACATAGTGTCTTCTCTTTCTTCGAATAAAGTGTTTAGGTGAACAGCGTATGCAACAAGTTCTGAAAAGAGAACAACCAATAGAGATTAGCCTAAAGTTGCGATGCTCAACCTATAGAGGTTGGACATGGCTGTGAGTTAGGCCTATAGCATGAGGATTGAAGAGAACGACTAAAGTTACGATGTTCGGAAGAAACCAAGTTTCAACCTGTTGAGGACAGACATAGCTACGTGTGCGTGTTTGAAATTATACCACGTCTATAGTATGTTGATTAAAGAGAACAACTATTTATGATTAGCTTAAAGTTACGATGTTCGGAAGAAACCAACTTTCAACCTGTTGAGGGCAGACATAGCTATGTGTGCGTGTTTGAAATTATACTACGTCTATAGTATGTAGATTAAAGAAAACAACTATTTATCAATAGACTAAAGTTACGATGTTCGGAAGAAACCAAGTTTAAGCCTGTTGAGGACGGACATAGCTATGTACGCACCTCGTCTATAGTATGTAGATTAAAGAGAACAACTATTTATCAATAGACTAAAGTTACGATGTTCGGAAGAAACCAAGTTTCAGCCCGTTGAGGGCAGACATAGCTATGTGTGCGTGTTTGAAATTATACCACGTCTATAGTATGTTGATTAAAGAGAACAACTATTTATGATTAGCTTAAAGTTACGATGTTCGGAAGAAACCAAGTTTAAGACTGTTGAGGATGGACATAGCTATGTACGCACCTCTTCTATGACATGCAGATTAAAGAAAATAACTATTTGTCAATAGACTAAAGTTACGATGTTCGGAAGAAACCAAGTTTCAACCCGTTGAGGTCAGACATAGCTATGTGTGCGTGTTTGAAATTATACCACGTCCATAGCGTGAGGATTAAAGAGAACAACTATTTATGATTAGCTTAAAGTTACGATGTTCGGAAGAAACCAAGTTTAAGCCTGTTGAGGATGGACATAGCTATGTACGCACCTCGTCTATAGTATGTAGATTAAAGAGAACAACTATTTATCAATAGACTAAAGTTACGATGTTCGGAAGAAACCAAGTTTCAACCCGTTGAGGGCAGACATAGCTATGTGTACGTGTTTGAAATTATACCACGTCTATAGCGTGAGGATTAAAGAGAACAACTATTTATGATTAGCTTAAAGTTACGATGTTCGGAAGAAACCAAGTTTAAGCCTGTTGAGGACGGACATAGCTATGTACGCACCTCGTCTATAGTATGTAGATTAAAGAAAATAACTATTTATCAATAGACTAAAGTTACGATGTTCGGAAGAAACCAAGTTTCAGCCCGTTGAGGGCAGACATAGCTATGTGTACGTGTTTGAAATTATACCACGTCTATAGTATGTTGATTAAAGAGAACAACTATTTATGATTAGCTTAAAGTTACGGAAGAAACCAAGTTTCAGCCTGTTGAGGGCAGACATAGCTATGTACGCACCTCGTCTATAGCGTGAGGATTACAGAGAACAACTATTTATCAATAGACTAAAGTTACGATGTTTTAGAAGAAACCAAGTTTCAACGAATAGAGGTCAGACATACCTTAAAATCTTCGCGCTGCAAACTGTTATTCGGATGTATAAAATGCGTGCGTTCAAGCCTGAAACTCGAATGATAATATTCTCGTCGTACCTAAAAAAAAAGAAGAAACATATATGAATGTAGTGTAGGGTACATCATCTAACCTAATTATCTTTACAACTCAAAGTTCGAAAACATACCTTTAAAAAAATGCACGTGCTGCAGGCTGTTACTGGGATGAATAAAATTGTTGCGTACTTTCGAACGGTACCTAAAAAAAGAACAAACATATATGAATGTAGATGTCTAGCGTAGAAGTTGCTTTGCAAATAAAAAAAGGTAATTAACAGTTCTACCTTACCTTAAGATAAAGGCTGAAGAATAATATTCACTGCAGACGGGAGATGTGTGTGTACGTAATAAACGCATACAGAGAACTGTGAGCACTTCGCGCAGACTGCTGCGGCTAAATATTCTGCTTGTTACCAAGCGGATATGATAATCGCTGAGCTGACAACTGCGGTACAGTCGGAACGAATGCAAACAAGAGCTCCTACCTGCAGGCTGACGTATTCAAACCTCCTGTTGATACCGAGGTGTCAGAATTTAAGAGTTCGATCCTTGGAAAGTTAGCGTGTGATCCTCAACTTCTCGAGGGTACATACGCGGTATTCCTTACCTGTAGGTATTGAGCTAAAGCTAGATCATGTAATGACGATCGCGCAGGCCCCTCGCCTAGCATTTACGGCTTCTAGTTCGAACCCGCTATCCCCCGAAGTAGTGAGAATGATTGGAGAGTGTTGAGGGTGATTCATTCGTCGGATGGAGGCGTTAAGCTATGTGCAGGCTTCTTCTAGTCAGGGTACGCGATTCAAATCCTGGCAACTTATACCGTCGGGAAGGGCATCCGGCTAGATCATGCAATGACGATCACGCAGGTCCCTCGCCTAACATTTACGGCTTCCAGTTCGAACCCGCTATCTTCCGAAGTAGCGAGAATGATTGAAGAGTGTTTGAGGGTGATTCATTTGTTGGATGGAGGTGTTAAGCTGACTTCTTCGGTAGGAGTAGGCTATGTCGGGATATCGATTTAAAATCCTAGTCAGGAAGGGCAACCGGTCGTATAAAACTATGGTGTGAGGCGGGGTGTGTGTAAAAGCTAGCAATAAGTAAGGGCTGTTGATGGGGACGTTAAACCTTGTGCAGACTCCTTCGAAAATGATTTTTGAGTACATGACTTGACGGTGATTCATTTGTCGGATGGAGGCAATAAGCCTTGTGCAGGCTTCTTCTAGTCAGGAGTAGGCTATGTGTCGGTACTGGGATATCTAGTTATAAAACCCGCTACAACAAATTTATCGCGTATACTGCGATTTAAAATCCTAGTCAGGAAGGGCAGCCGGTCGTATAAAACTATGGTGTGAGGCGGGGTGTGCAAAAAAGCTAGCAATAAGTAAGGGCTGTTGATGGGGACGTTAAACCTTGTGCAGACTCCTTCGAAAATGATTTTTTGAGTACAAGACTTGACAGTGATTCATTTGTCGGATGGAGGCAATAAGCCTTGTGCAGGCTTCTTCAGTCGAGTAGGCTATGTATCGGTACCGGGATATCTAGTTATAAAACCCGCTACAACAAATTTATCACGTATACTGCGATTTAAAATCCTAGTCAGGAAGGGCAGCCGGTCGTATGGTGTGAGGCGGGGTGTGCGAAAAAAAGCCAGCATTAAGTAAGGGCTGTTGATAGGAGGCGTTAAACCATGTGCAAGCTCCTTCACCAGGAGAAGCCTACATGCCGGTACCGTGCAGGTTCTTTCGATAGGAGTAGGCACTGTGTGTGTTTTAACCTCTCCGTACAATCATGATATTTTACGTTAGGAACTTACATAGGCTAAATGCTACACATTCTATGGCAGAGCCGGGAATCGAACTCGGACCCCGAGGGTAGCAGCTAACTACTACACTACAGAGGAGGGCTATTTCAGAATATTCTACAACCTTAATTGGTACTGTGTTTTAAGAGCTTACATGGGACTCACATAAGAAGACCTTCGCGAGTTACAAGCCGCTTATCAGTGTCTTCGTTCAAGGTCGAGCCGGAAGATACGTATACAATTTCAGCTAACACATGCATTCCACACAACTCGCTCAGAATGACTGTGCCGATACTTCGAGGACTGTAGGACAAATCTATAGCCTACAGTATGCATGCCTCTCACCCGGTAGTCTCGGGTTCGATTCTCTTGGGGATAAAAATGTGTTTAAATCACATGAATGTGTTGAGTTATCCTTCCTGATGCAAAACTAGCAGTATCTAACCTCATACACCATAGTTTTACGACCGGTTGCCCTTCCTGACAACTCAGATTAAGAATCTGTTTTACAACGTCTAACACGGGGAATCGGGGATTTACAGCTAGATGCAATTCTTAGATTTTAAATCACGAACTATTGTTTTACGGCCGGATGCCCTTCCTGACTAAGATTTTAAATCGCAAGAATTTGTTTTAAGACTAGTCGCCCTCCCTGATGCAAAACTAGTAGTATCTAAGCTCTTGGTTGCCTTTCCTGACAACTCGGATTAAGAATCTGTCGAGAATCGGGGATTTACAGCTAGCTTAGATTTTAAATCACGAACTAACAAGAGCACGTAGAATTTACCGCCACCAGGGTAGCACTGTTCTCTCTGGATTAAAAGCTTTGTTTCCAAACAAGAGCATGTGGAATTTACCGCCACCAGGGTAGCACTGTTCTCTCTGGATTAAAAGCTTTGTTTCCAAACAAGAGCACGTGGAATTTGCCGTCACCGGGGCAGCACGGTGATTAAAGATGGTGGATGACAGCTCTGTCAGAAAAGCACATGGGTTTGTAAAGCATTTAGAATTTGTCGTCACCACATAGAGTGTAGCACGGTGATTAAAGATGGCGGATGACAGCTGCACATGGCTTTGTTTCCACGTGGAATTTGCCGTCACCGGGCAGCACGGTGATTAAAGATGGCGGATGACAGCTGCACATGGCTTTGTTTCTACGTGGAATTTGCCGTCACAGGGCAGCACGGTGATTAAAGATGGCGGATGACAGCTGACAAAAAAGCACATGGCTTTGTTTCTACGTGGAATTTGCCGTCACCACATAGAGGGCAGCACTGTTCTCAAAGATGGCGGATGACAGCTGTCAAAAAAGCACGTGAGTATGTTTCTACGTGGAATTTGCCGTCACCACATAGAGGGCAGCACTGTTCTCAAAGATGGCAGATGACAGCTGTCAAAAAAGCACATGGCTTTGTTTCCACGTGGAATTTTTCAATTTGCCGCCACCACATAGAGGGCAGCACTGTTCTCTCTGGATTAAAGATGGCGGATGACAGCTGTCAAAAAAGCACGTGAGTATGTTTTCAAACAAGAGCACGTGGAATTTTTCAATTTGCCGCCACCACATAGAGGGCAGCACTGTTCTCTCTGGATTAAAGATGGCGGATGACAGCTGTCAAAAAAGCACATGGCTTTGTTTCTACGTGGAATTTGCCGTCACCGGGCAGCACTGTTCTCAAAGATGGCGGATGACAGCTGTCAAAAAAGCACGTGAGTATGTTTTCAAACAAGAGCACGTGGAATTTGCCACCACCACATAGAGGGCAGCACTGTTCTCTCTGGATTAAAGATGGCGGATGACAGCTGTCAGAAAAGCACATAGGTTTGTAAAGCACATAGAATTTACCGCCACCACATAGAGTGCAGCACTGTTCTCTCTAGATTAAAGATGGCGGATGACAGCTAACGAAATTGCCCGCAGCACAGTGCTCTATTGATTAAAGATGGCGGATGACAGCTGTCAAAAAAAGCACGCGGCTTTGTTTCCCAACAAGAGCACATAGAATTTTTCAAATTGCCGCCACCACATTTCAAAGGTATCTAGCTAAAGAGTACAGCACTGTGCTCTGTTGATTAAAGATGGTGGATGGTAGCTGTCAAAAAAAGCACGTGGGTTTGTTTCTACGTAGAATTTGCCGTCACCACATAGAGGGCAGCACGGTGCTCAAAGATGGCTGCTGTCACGTGGAATTGTCTGCCACCACAGGTATCTAGCTAAAGAGGGCAGCACGATGCAATATGGCTGCTGTCAAAAAGCATTTTTCAAATTATCCGCCACCACATTTCAAAGGTAAGTAGCTAAAGAGGGCAGCACTGTGCTCAAAGATGGCGGATGACAGCTGCACGTGGCTTTGTTTACCTCGCGCTAGTTAGGTTAAGTTGGTAGCACTAAGGTTTAGACCCGTCAAGATGGCAGCACTGTCGATGACAGGTGACGAATTTTGCAGCTACTGCGATATAGAGGGCAGCACAGTGCTTTGTGGTTTAAAGATGGCGGATGACAGCTGTCAAAACAGCACGTAGCTGTCAAAAAGCACGTGGCTTTGTTTACCTCGCGCTAGTGAGGTTAAGTTGGTACCACTAAGGTTTAGGTCCATCAAGATAGCAGTACTGAGGTTTGCGATGCGTTGTTGTCTGTCAAAAAGCACGTGGCTTTGTTTACAAATCTGTCAAAAAGCACGTGGCTGTCAAAAAGCACGTGGCTTTGTTTACCTCGCGCTTGTGAGGTTAAGTTGGCACTACTGAGGTTTAGGCCCGTCAAGATGGCAGTACTGAGGTTAGCGGTGCGTTGTTGTCTGTCAAAAAGCACGTGGCTTTGTTTATCTCGCGCTAGTTAGGTTAAGTTGGCAGCACTGGAAGAGGTCTCTGGCTGAGGTGGAGGAGGCCACTGGGGGGCCACTGGCTGAGGAGGAGGAGGAGGTGGCCACTGGGAGGCCACTGGCTGAGGAGGAGGAGGAGGCCACTGGCTGAGGAGGAGGCGGCCACTGGGAGCCGGAGGTGGCGGTGGCGCCAGAACTGTCCAATTATACTACTGTAAAAGCCACTGATACGGACTTGAGTTGACCTAAAAGGACAAACATATCAAAATAAAGCAAAATAAAGAAAATTACAGAACAGCGGACACCCTTCAATTTTATTTATAATATTATTATTCTTTATAATCTTTTTCTGACGCTTTTCCACACCAGAGGGCTAGCGGGTGCGAAATGTGTCGCACATGTGGATTTGGTCCTGTTTTACGGCCGAATGCCCTTCGTGACGCCAACCGTATATGGAGGAATGTAATCGCTATTGCGTGTTTCTGTGGAGGTTGTTAGTGTAGTGTGTTGTCTGAATATGAGGATAAAAGTGTTGGGACAAACACAAACATCCAGTCCCCGGGCCTGAATAATTAATCAGAGGCTATTAAAACCCCCGACCCAGCAGGGAATAGAGCCCGTGACCTCTGAACCGAAGGACTCAACGCTGACCATTCAGCCAATGAGTCAGATTACAATATTATTATCATTATTATTACTATTATTATAGCCTGATTCAATTCCTTCCTGCGACAAAAGCATCCCCCAATTGCTTCCATATCCCTCTGTCATCAAAATTAGACCCGCAATCCTGTTCAGGATATGGGACTTTCAGTTCAAGGAAATCCCTTGCCACCGAGCTTGGTAGCTGCAGTCGCTTAAGTGCGGCCGGTATCCAGTATTCGGGAGATAGTAGGTTCGAACCGCACTGTCGGCAGCCGTGAAGATGGTTTTCCGTGGTTTCCCATTTTCACACCAGGTAAATGCTGGGGCTGTACCTTAATTAAGGCCACGGCCGCTTCCCTCACACTCCTAGCCCTTCCCTGTCCCATCGTCGCTGTAAGACCTACCTGTGTCGGTGCGACGTAAAGCAACTAGCAAAAAACTCCCTTGCCTCACTGTCCATCTCTGGAGTACCAATCAGTAATTACCACCATCTACTCCATAGGATCTATTCTGGCTGTGTGCCCAATATAATTTCAGTTTTGTGCCCAGATTTCTCTTCCAACGCCCGTAACTCTTGTCTTGGGTCTGAATTCAGTGTTTCGTAGAGTACCTTTCAGAGAAATGCGCAGGGTGTATCAGTAAAACAATCAGAGAATCCCTTCGTGATACCGTATGTCAAGAGCGATGGTGCAATCGGATTGGCGGAGATTTTTTTCGATAATATGAGGTTTCTTTGTTACATTTGGACGCGCGATTCAAATTGACGAACTTGTATTTTGCTATGGCAGAGAGCCAGCCAGCCTTTGCCTGTTGCTGAGTGTCAGAGGAGGGAAGGGAAGTGAGGGAGGGGAAGTGGGAAGTGGGAGGCAAAGGTAATGCTCGGTGTGAATGCACACGTTTCTCTGTCGTTTCGGGTAGTCGTTTCCCAGCCCCAGTAGGCAGTGAACATTTTGTTCTACACAAACTGACTACTATGCAAACCCGGAGAAAGAGAAGATGAACTTGTACCGAGAATACAGGCAGAGTAGTTGTTGTTGTTGTTGATGACGATGATGATTGTCGATTCAAGGGACCTAACATCTAGGTCATCCCCGAATGGTACGAAATGTAAGGACAATTTAAATGTAAATAAGTATCCACTGACCAGAATTCAAAACGTGATGACGAAGAATGAATGGATGAATATGAATTTAAAACAATCAGTGGATCCGATTCACAATGCTCCACATTCCCAGAAACTATCCTAAAACAATAGTGTTAAAAACCAAGGGACTGCTTCTAAAGCACAATCCTGAATCGATTTTGTTTGTTGTCTAGTGGGGTCCAAAATCCAGGTCAACAGCCCCTTATACTGGTACTTATCGCTAGTAAAGTAGAACCATGGTATTTGTTATGTTGCCGTACTAATCAAAAGTAGCGTAGACTCGCGATATTCCACGCGTTATGGTACTGATCAGAGATAATGTAATACCCACATATAACGCAGACCTATGGTGTTTCCCACATTGCGGCGCCACTTACAGGCAATGCAAACGTATGGTGTTCCTCGCATAGGTGTACTAATTGCAGGGACTCGTACTATACCGTGGTGTTCCTCACATAGTGGGTACTAATCATAGGCAACGGAGACCCACATCAGACCTTCGTCTGCGTCCCCCACCCACAGGGGATGTGTGTTTGGTCCTCGAGAGCTATTTTATTTCTCTCAATCCACCACCTGGGACGCACCACGTGGGAGTATCACCTCTGCCCCTGCTACGCCAGCGTAGTAGGTTCGTGGTCCAGGTTGTTCGGAACGCACCACACACCTTGAACAGAGTCCAAAGGTCACTACTACATCGTTGTGAATTGTGCATGGAAGTAGGAGGGGAGGGGGCACATTCAACATCTACTGTAATCAAATCACTGGGCGTATTTCAATCCATTTTCCAATGCTGTGAGTGCAGGAAAACATAATTTTGGGGTGGCAACGTTGCAACTTCGAGCATGTTAAATAATAAAGAACATTTCTGCAATCAACGGACGAGAGGTGAAACGATTTGGTGCATTCCTTAGTTGACAATTGCGTCTTAATTACAGTGTGTTCTTGTACTGCATGTATAGTTACGGCTGTTTAATGAACGAACTGTGGAACAAGGCAATTCTGTGTGAGTCCAACGAGGAAACTTGTCCATTCGCGCGGAGCATTAACTCTCTCTCTCATACAACCCACTTACCCTCCCTCCCCTTCTCTTCCCTGAAGCACCGTAGAGGCTTCTGCTCTGGTATACCAAATAAGGGGAGTTCCTCAATTTCAATTGCGCGATCAAAAGTATAAAGTTATCCTTATTTTCTCGGAAAGAAAAATTTTCTCTGCAAAACCGATTGCACCATCGTTCTTAGCATAACACGAAGACCATTTATGATTTTTTGTCTGTACAGTTCTGATACACCGTGTATAAGGAACTTACTTCCATTCTTATCTGGTAAACTGCCAATCTGTCTGTCACAGACCGAGTCTGAATACCGAATGCAATTACAGTCAAAAGAACCGTATCGAATAGGACCTATCTTCCTTTTGATGTACGGCATCTGCCATGTGTAGGTACCTGCGTGTTAATGTCGTGGAGGATTGTGTTATATGTGGTGTGTGAGTTGCAGGGATGTTGGGGACAGCACTGACACCCAGCTCATAGGCCATTGGAATTAACCAATGAAGGTTAAAATCCCCGACCCGGCCGGGAATCGAACCCGGGACCCTCTGAACCGAAGGCCAGTACGCTGACAATTCAGCCAACGAGTCGGATATGAAAAACAGTAACGTGCCTGAAAATTAAAATTCAAAATTAATAACAGAATGACATGTTTCATTCAATAAGAATGTCCCCAGATTCTGCCAAATCACTTTTGTATCATGCGCTTAAACTTTCTTCAGCGTACCCCAGTTATTTCCAGGGTCGCTAGAACCACCTAGACTCATTTTTGTTTTCGCTGGCGGTTTAAGGAAGGATGCTATTTACGACGCCACGTGATGTTTGAGATGAAAATCTCAACCCAGGATCTACCGGGATACGAGCCTCAGCCTTCCGGGTGGGAAGCCAGTAGCTTGGCCACTAAGCTAATGATGCACCCCACCCCGCACTTTTATACCAAGCGTTTATATGTACAAAATTGTTTACGTTGGGTAAACTTGTTAATGATTGTGAATGGCTGATATTATTTATTTACAATGTGCTTTACGTCACAGGAGCCTCCGAGGCTCAGGCGGCAGTGCGCCGGCCTCTCACGGCTGGGTTCCGTGGTTCATATCCCGGTTACTCCATGTTAAATTTGTGTTGGACAAAGATGGGACAGTTTCTTCTCATGGTACTCCGGTTTTTCCTGTCATCTTCCACTCCAGCAACACTCTGCAATATCATTTCATCTGTCAGACAACCATTGCCCCCAGGAGAGTGCGATACGCTTCGGTAGCCGGCATAATTGAGGAAAATCTGTTCAAAAAGGTGCTATTACCGCTTCCAAGAAAATAAAGCAGTATTTCACCAACATGCTTTACAGCAGTTGAATATTATCGATTACCATGAGTAATCCAGGCCAGAACGATACATTTCCTTGAAAGTTGTACCAAACCCGATCATGGGTACGATTCATGTGCCTTTTATTTTACGTTTATCGCGCTTTTCTCACGACTTTCTTAAACTGGCAATAGCACATTTGAACAGATGCTCCTCAATTCCTATCCTCACTCATAGATGTGGGCTTCACTCATTCCATTTCTGACCAAGTCGAATGAGTGGAAACAGGCTTTGGATATATATTTACGTCGCACCAACGCAGCTAGTTCATTTAGCGACGACTGGATAGGAAAGGGCTAGGAGTGGAAAGGAACGGGCCTGGCATTAATTAAGGTACAGATGCAGCATTTGCCTGGTGTGGAAATGGAAAACTATCCTCAGGCCTGCCGAGAATGGGTATTCGAACCCACTATCTCCCGAATGCAAACTGACAGCTTTGTCACCCAAACCGCGCCGCCACTCGCTCGATGGGTGATACAATGCACAAGTGCAAACCAAAACGTGTTAAGTTCAGTGTTCAACCCATTAATAAATGCGAAATATTCTCTGCTCATATCTCTGTTCACTCCAGCCACTGTCGTCTGCTACTCTTAGCCGCTTTGCTAAAATGGTCACAGATGGTCATGTATTTGGTCACCGAAAAAAAGAGCATGAGCTCATGGTATTATATGTCATTCAATTGAATATTTTATCAGACCTTATTTTAATTATTATCAAAATATAATTCACCTCCCATGTAGATATAAACCATGTGACTCTCCTTTTCATATTCAGACAACATACAACACTACCAACCACCACAGAAACACGCAATATTGATCACCTCCCTCCCTGTGGGGTTGGCGTCAGGAAGGACATTCGGCCGTAAAACAGGGCCAAATCCACATGTGCGACGCCGTTCGCACCCGCGACCCCACATTTGTGGGAAAGAGCGGAAGGAAAAGAAGAAGTTGATACAAACCCTGTTGTGGTAGCCTAGGTATGTCTTGTTGGACTGAGATAATGCCATCTCGTATACTGGTCATAAATTTGTCACTGGAGTCAAAATGCCGACCATTGAGATATCTTTTCAGGAAGCTAAACAAGAAAAGCACAGGACTGTAGAACGGCCGTGTCACGATCACAGAAGAGAACCATTGTTTCATCAGAGACATGTGTCATAGAGGATGATTATTGTTGCCTTAAGTAAAATATCGTGGTCTGGTTCCGAGAAGCTGAACTTTATGGCGTAAAACAACATAGGTGCTCTTATGACAGCACACAGTTCTTGCCGTATTTAACAGTAAATTATTCCACAGTTCACAGTACTGGTTGACATCACTTTCTGTAGCGCATCTTCTTTCATTTCTTCCTGATGTAGATGCGGCATGATTCTACTGCACGAAGAGATGACGTACTCTTTCATTGTTCGTCACTCTTCGGAGACTGAGGTTGTATCTTCCTCATACCACTACGGTGATTGAGATTTTCCATTCAAACAATGAACACCACCTCCACCACTCTCTGCGATACCAGAGAAAATGATGTAACGGAAGACCTGGCATTTCTTACTGAATCTGAAAACCATTCTGACATCCACTATGTACATTGCTAAACCCTAATCATTCATACACAATCTCCACGCGGCACATAGTCCGAGATTGCGTTTCTACCCCAGGAAAAGTGTGATAGCCATTAGCTGTTAAAGAAGTTCCAGATTGATGACAATGTGATTGCCGGGGTCATTCAACATTCCACGCGTAGTGCTTATCTATTAGAAGCTCTTTGGACCATGGGTTATATTACTTGGTGGTGTACCTGTATTATTTATATTTATTTACTAGCAAATGTACCCGTGCTTCGCTACGGTATTCTACATTGTATTCGCATATCGAAGTAAATACTGTACATGCAGTAAATAAGATTGTTTTAAAATTGCATGTCTCTTAGCGTTATCCGAGAAACAGCATGGGGAGGTCCCCATACGCTACTTCCAATGTAAAGTGTTTGTTACGGATTTGTGACATAACGGCAGGCTCACTTGCCTACTGACATTCACAATCGAGCTGGGAAGTTTATATTATAATTGCAGGCCCCATTGCCTACTGCGCGGTCACAATCGATTTGGGGAGTTTTCGTTACAATGGCAACCCCCTTTCCTACTTCCAGACAGATAACAGTTGATGAGTTTTTATTATAATGGCAACTACCTTACTATCAGTCGAAACTGAGTTGTGCAGTTATCATTATAATGTCTGGCCCCTTTTCCTACTGCCAGCCAGCTTACTGCCAGTCACACCAAGTTGGTGAGTATCCATCAAAATAGCAGGCCACTATGCCTAATGATAGTCACATTTTAGACGAGTACATTTGTTTATAATGGCGGGCAGCCTTGCCTACTGCCAAACACAATCGGGTAGGGGAGTTTTAAACAAAACTACATGCTCCCTTGCCTTCTGCATGTCTAATAGGGAAGTGAACTATTCATTACAATGGTAGGCTTTCCTTACTAATGCCAGATGCACAGGATTTGGAGAAGGACCAAGTTCCTACTGCCAGTCAAAGTCGGTGTGGGGAGTACTGATTACAATAGCAGACACACCCTTTCTCGATCGCTACAAATCGACATCATTGAACATGTATAGATCGACATACGAAAGTATATGCGTGTTTACTATATTGCAGACTTTCATTTACGGATTAACTGCTCCTAAACGTACGTCATATGACAAAGGAATGTACCATAAGACGCCGGATTTAGTGTCCTAAATGGCTGGTCCTATGATATCTCATCTATTCTTGTGTCAGATTGAGTTAGAAACGTTGAACATGGTAAATGTTTTGTAAGATTATCTCACTTTGCATTACTTTTCGGATAATTATGTGACAGCTACATACATAGCATTTGGCTCACATACGGCTACTGGGTTGGCCAATTTTCGTGAAGAGTTTGATGATTCTGTATTTCCTGTAAGTGATTGACAGTATGAATTATGCATGTGAAAAGTCCAAATTGACTTAACATCTAGAAATAGAAAAAATCAAACGTAAAAGCGATACATATACGACAAAAAGTCATAAGACCAAGGTTGTAGATCATTCTAAATTGAACGGAGATTGTTCAATCCGTTATGTGATATGACTTCCCGAAGATCTGCAACATCATTAAAATTGCCTCCATATTTCGATATTATTTGGGGATAAAAAGTGAAAAATTTAAAGATCTTGGAAGTTTTCCGTCCGTTACAGGATAAAACGTATAATTTTCTGGCAGATTATGCCGCAATCTGGATTTTGGGCGAGGAGGATAAAAATTAGGACTCTCAGGAAACTAAACCAAAAATATGCAGATCGTCATTATTACCCCTTAAACGGGTAGCTGTGCGAAAATTTCGCCAAAATAGTCTATGTAGAGGCACACAGTCGTTACGATTTTATTTATATAGATTGGTAAGTAATCTGCTCAACGTACAACACCTTTTGGTCAATGTACTGTGGACTTAACCTGCAAAACTGACCAATCATTATATCTCCCTTATTAATCCTCCTGACAGAAAATGCACATGAAAAAACGTTTTAGAGATAGAATTCCATCACGTTTCGTCGATTTCCAGTCAGGTTGGTCTTGCACTGTATATATTGTGGAAGAGTAAGATCACCATTTCGGTTCCCTATAAACCACCAGTCCATTCCGGGAACATGAAATGTTATTGACCTTTGAAACCAACATTTAGACAGATGGATGCTAAATATAAAGTTTGATTCGAATATCTTAAGTAGTTTTCAAGTTGTAAGAAATACGCTTTACACTCACCTGCTCTTGAGTTAAGTCCGATGGGACTTGTACCAAAAAACGGTCCGTTAATGATATCTCCCTTATTAATCCTCGTATCGAAATGATGCACATGAGAAAAAGGTTTAGAAATTAATTTCCATTAAGGCAGCTAGATTTCCGTTAAGTTTGGTTGTGTATATTTTGTGGGAGTGCAAAATCACGGTTTCGGTTTCGTATAAACCCCCAGTCAGTTCAGGGATTTAGAAACAATATTTGACCTAAAATCTACCCAAGGACAGGTGGATTCTAAATATGAAGTTTGGTGGAAATATATCTAGTAGATTCTAGCACTCGCGTACATACGGGGTAATTAAGGAAGAAAATAATACAGTTAAGAAAGTTGAAATTTTAGAATGATTATAACTGAGGACAGCTGGATAACGACAAATATGTAAAATGCCAAGTGAATGTATTGGAAAATCAAATGCCTCTCAATAAATTGTACTGGTGTGAGTTATGGATATGATAAAGCGGTAACAGAGGAGAAATTTAGGCGCAGTGATTCTTAGGTAAACAGATAAGAAGATGACTAATGGTGTTATTACTTAATCTATTCGAGGGCGGTTATAACCTCCAACGATATTCCGCCAATATCCCGCAGACGCCTCTCTTGCCTTCTACTCAAGAAACAACCACGAATTTAAAAGCATGGTGAGGAAAATGGCAATACGTTACTTCCCTGCTGGCAAGCAGTCAGAGACGTTGCCATGGTAACTTGTAGGTTCATTGTCGGTCTGTCAGTCACTCAATGCAGAGCATGATACACGCAGAAAATAGTAAATTTTTCCGTCATGTGAAGAGTAAGGTAAATTATGAACATAACGATAGTTGTTTATAATGAAGAGACGTTTCACATACGGTCCACGGAGTTTACAGAAAATCAATAGTTTAAGAGAAAGTGAACCGTTCTGGTTTTCCTATAAGCCCCACACCTATTCAAAGGTTTTAAAATGATATGCATATCGAAACCTTCCCCGGGATGAGTATACTCTAAATATGAAGTTTGGTTGAGATCTATCCAGCCGTTTCGACGTGATGGTGAAACAGACAGACAAACAAACAGACACGAAAAGTAAAAACCACCGATTCGGTCTTGAGTTGACCTAAAATGGATAAATATCTGTAAAATTGGCAAAAGAAAAGAAATTACAGACAGCGGAACCCCTACAACTTTATTTATATAGATTTATTTAATTATTTATTTATTAGTACCGCCGTTGTAATGGCTTAAGTGCGGCCAGTATCCAGTATTCGGGAGATAACTTGATCGAACCCCATTGTCGGTAGCCCTGAAGATGGTTTTTCTTGATTTTCGATTTTCACACGAGGAAAATGCTGGGAATGTACTCTAAGGCCACGGCTGCTTCTTTCCCACTCCTAGCCCTTTCCTGTCCCATCGTCGCCACCGTCGGTGAGACGTAAAGCAACCTGTAAAAAGAAAAGTTTAATATGGCCGAGTGACAATAAAAAATTAAACTTGCTCATATACGTATAATTTTATTTAAACCATCAAATTTAAGCAATATTAAATTCGAATATTCGACCCCTCTCTACACCCAAGTGCTATTTTTTGTGACAGAATATAAGTCATTAGGTTTTGCTTGATGGGTCCTCAGCTTGCAGGCTTTCACAATGTGCCGTATGGTCTGGCCGTCGCACCTAAATGAGGAAACTACTCGTTTTTTTCCCAGTTGTTCGCCGGTTGCGGAGTCTAAGGCTAACGAGCCTTTACCTAAACCGGAGACACCGGATTCGATCCCCAGCCAGGTCTGAGATTTTTACCATGATCTGAGGGCTAGCTCCAGGCTCCCCACTTTCATCTTCCCTATCCGACCTTCCTTGTTCAATTCTTGTCCTTTCCCTACCTCGATGGTAGTAGGGAGTCCTTCATTTTCACGTCCTTCGTGGCCCTTTTCTTTATTTTGCCGATACCTACATTTTCGAAGTGCCTCTTCTAATTTTCCACCTGATTAGTGTTAACAGAGCACGGTTGCCCAGCTGTACTTCCTCTTAGGGATGGAGGTGGTATGTGGCTTAGTGTGGGAAGCTAGTGTGTGTTAGTTGGTCGGATGGATCCTGTAATGATACCCATTGCTTGGTTCAGCTGAATCCAGTGTGAACACTAAGAAGATCACAGTCACTGCTAGAAAACAATCCTCACTTCCCTATTCATTCTGACATAGCAGCTTCTCCGGCTAAACGACTGAAATCCAGACACCTTTCTTGACGTACTGGAATGGATCTACAGGACACCTCCTTTAATATATCGGACGCCTGGAAAGAACAATGGCAACAGCAATCCTCGTTACCAGATCATCACATCATTGAGAACCCTTGCCAGTGCCCAGATGGATTTTCCCTTCTCAGACGGCAGTGGAGGACGATAAACCGAATTAGATGTGAAGCTGCTCTCTTCAAATGGGGATTGACTGCGGAGAAGAGGAGCAGACAGTTGATCACATTGCATTTCAATGTCCTTTGCTTGCTTATAGAGGCTCTATAGAGGACTTACACTCTGTCTCAAGCGAAGCTCTTTTCTGGCTCTCAACTTTTGGCATGGAACTTTAGTTATGAACTTGAGATGGTAGTTGTACATATTGTATATAGCATTGTATTCATCATTCGCTAAATAAATGACTTCCTCTTAAAGCAGTAATCACCGTCACCACCGCCACACTAACTTCTTGAAGAGGATTAGCACAGTTTACTTTGGCATATATATGATTCGGCCAACTGTATAATATGTCTCTGACATTCATTATTGGATAAAATCAGAAAGCGATGTTCATGTTCGGCGAAACAACTGCCATTCTCTTATTTAATTAAAATCAGAACCATGTCCGTGAACTAATAGCCTACATTTGTGAAATATATATTTGGTACCCATAATTCTTTGAAAAGGAAAGCCTAGTGCTTTGGAAGAGTCTTTACTTCCCTCCTCATGAAGAACAGTTATCAAGGCGGGCTTGATGCATAAGCAGTTGAGTCGTTTCTCGGTCATTGTCTAGCCCTGAGGGCACAGAAACAGATGTTGCGGAAGGTCTGAATGAATATGTAGCCCATGTAATATGAAGAGTATCAGTTTAGTGCCTTCATTAACATTCTGAATAAGTCCAGCTTTCCTACCCCACAAGTCCGTGCTTGTTAACATATTGTTGTATTTTACTGCAGTGCTTACAGCCTAACGGTAGCAATGCAGCGTAGCGCCTCTAATAGGCCTATATATGAGCTACGGTCATATTTAATAATAATAATAATAATAATAATAATAATAATAATAATAATAATAATAATACCAGCCTCAGTAGAGAACCCCTTGTGGGCGGGGAGGCTATAATACAACCACGATATCTGCTTGTCGTAAGAGGTGACTAAAAGGTAACACCAGATTTCCCAAATTGGGACTATGGGATAGCGACCACGGTACCCTAGCTGAGCTCAGGATCGCTTCCACTTCTACCTACTTTCTTCTTTCCTACCAGATCTCATCTGATCAACTTTCGTTCTCTTCGGACCCCGACTGTGTTAAGTTTGCAAGGTACAGGGAACCTTTCATTGTCATGCCCCTCATGGCCTTTCCCTCTCTATTACCAATATTTTCAATCATCGAAGGAGCATGGCTTCCTTTCCTCCTTTCGTTAACGTCAAGAAAGGTTTCTTGCCCATTCGTACTCCCTCTTAAAACAATCACCACCACCACCGGCACCACCACAACAGGGATTAATCTCACTATTTGCGAAGGAGAATGACAACGGAAAACCGACAATGTTTCTGAGATGTACTAGAATGATAAGACACTTCCTCTACCTGTTGATCACTGGCTGTAAATGATAATGTTTGGGTAATCAGTCCATAGTGCTGCTGATAAGCCTACACTATCCTGTGATAAGCATTGTATACAACATCATCTATAATCTGTCGTATTATGCCTGGGTCAATTCCTACTGTCCATAACCCCCGCACTTCCCTTCAATACTACCTGAAAAAGTATTGAGGTATCCCAAGACGTGCTCTTATCTTATCTGATAAAATTTTGCTCGATAACATTCTCCTCCCACAAACTTCATTCGATATTTCATTTCTGATCCTATAATCACAGATAATTACAAGTTATTTACACAGAATATTTAGATGTTATTTCACTCTTACTCGTTCAGCATGTAGCCATGTAAATTATTCTGGTTTAATTGTATTTTACTGTAGGTCAAATTATTTACGTATACACAGTAATTCTTGAATCAACCAGGTAGATGCCAGAGCACTGTTTTTCTGGGCCTGAGGTGGTGGCTAGTCTCGTTCAGTATATGTACTTTGCACCTGAAGGGAATTTTTCGTTCGAAGCCATTCAGCGTCTCCGAAAACCGTAGTATCAATAAAGTTAATTGACTTCACTTGTTTTCGGAGACACGAGCATTATTATTATTATTATTATTATTATTATTATTATTATTATTATTATTATTATTATTGGTCAGGGGGAAATATGATATGGAATACATCTAGAAAATAAATTTATGAATATTAATTATAATGGCAGAAAAACCCAATACGTCGCATTTGGCACCGGAAATCAAAATCTGATCCCAGATAGCAGTAAACAAGTACTGTGAGGAAATTGTATATCTTGGAATTGCAATTAAGGATCTGATATAAAAAACGGGACTAGTCATCAATTTGGTGGTATATGAGTTATTACTGTGGTTCTTATCTTTATATGATTCCGCATCTGTTGCTGCTAAAATGGGACTTGTTCAGTAACTCCTTCTCTGTATAAACCAGTGTTGAAATGTTGTGTGGTGCGTAGGTGAAGCTTGGGACAGTGAGTGATATGGAGTGAAATCTAGTGTCCAAATCAAATTATTTGTATTATCCATTCCATGTTCCCTTGGATGTTACAAGCCAAGATAGTGATTGGTTATAGACATGTCTTTTCCCGTCGATTTTGATATGTATGTGTTGTTATATATGACGCCTGTTTACACAGTTATTTCGAAAGCGTATTAGTATGCTTAAATTCTTAAAAACACATTTTGTTATAACTTTTTTTGGATAATGTGTGTTGTTTAAATTTAAAAAACGGAAAATGTCAGTCATATTCTATATATTTCCTAGCATGTGTATTTATTATATGATTACATAATTTGGTATATGACTTTAAACTTCATAATGAGCATGTGGGGTTGACTATAAGGTGTAGGAATATTACAGTATTATATAGAACTGTATACAAAAACTAGAAAACCAAGAATAAGTGCCGTGAGAATTCGTCGTGCTGAACACACGAAACCTGGTAATCTACAAGCCTTCGGGATGAGCAGCGGTCGCTTGGTACGCCATAGTCTTTCGAAGCTGTTGCGCCATGGGGTTTGTATTTACAAAAATTGATATATCTCAAAACTACTATTCACTGACATGTCCCGTTTTTATCTCAGCACCTCAATTAGTCATAATACAGAAATCAGTAACAGGAATAGCAATGATAGATAAGCAATATAAACTTTAAATGGCATTTTTTGGAACAAAGATGTAAAAACAAAGACACAACATAATATTTACGATAGTGAAGAGCATTGTAACTTATGCATCAGAAGTGAGACTGGTAAAGAAGAATAACACTTTAAAAAAATTGAAGCAGCAGAAATGGAATTCTGGCGAAAGTCAACAAGAAAATCAAGACAAACATTCTGGAACACAGTTATTACAGAACAAAATGAATGATGAATGTTAAGGAAGTGCTAGTATATTACATTCGGACAGAATAAATTCGCTGAATAGGGCATATCAAAAGAATGGCAAACTATATATTATTTTAAAAAATCACCTTAATGGTACCATACAGGACGAAGATAAATGGGAAGGAGAAGAAGGAGATAATGATGATTATTGTTGTTTAAAGGGGCCTAGTATCTAGGTCATAGGCCCCTAATGGTACGAAATGAGACTAATAAAAAAATTTTCAGTCCAAAATCCATCCACTGACCAGAATTCAAAACATGATGAAGAATGAATGAATGAATGGATGAATATGAATTAAAAATAATCACCGGATCCAACTCACAATACTAGAAGTTAATATTTCCAAAAGCTATGCACTGAATAGAATTAAAAAAGACGACGACAAACAATGAATATGAAACTAAAACAATCAGTGGATCCGACCCACAATTCCCCACTTCCCAGAAACGATCGTAAAACAATAGTTTAACTGACAAAGGGGTTGCTTGTAAAGCACAATCCTGAATCGATGATGCTTGTTCTCTCCAGGTCAACGGCCCCTCATAATGATACTTATCGCTAGTAAAGTAGAACCATGGTATTTCTCATGTTGCGGTACTAATGAAAAGTAGCGTAGACTCACGGTGTTTCACACATCATGGTACTAATGACAAGTATTGTACATAGCACAGGTAACGCAAACCTGTGATGTTCCTCACATAGGTGCACTAATCACGGGCGCCGGTATTCCCGTGGTGTTCCTCACATCGTGGGTAATAATCACAGGTAGTGTAAACCCACAATGAGCCACACTCTGCCGCTACTAATCACAAACCTATCGTGTATCTAACATGGTGATTCTACTCGCAAGTGAAGGCGAACCATGGTGTTCCCCGCGCAATGGTACTAATCACAAGTAGTTTCATGGTTCTAATTCAATCATCCCTTGGTCTTCCCTTTTAAACGCATCTTACGACAGGCAGAGGAAGATGAAGAAGAAGGTGCTTGAGGAAAGGTACAGAAGAAGCAATGCAAGTGAGGTCTATAAGAAGATCTGTGGAAGGACAGGAAGATTTGGTTATTTGATATCGGAAGTACCGGGTGAATTGGCCGTGCGGTTAGGAACGCGCAGCTGATAGCTTTCATCCGGGAGATAGTTGGTTCGAACCCCACTGTTGGCAGCTCTGGAGATAATTTTCCGTGGTTTCCCATTTTGACACCAGTAAAATGCTGGGGCTGTACCTTAATTAAGACCATGGCCGCTTCCTTCTCAATCCTAGGCCTTTCTTATCCCATCGGCGCCATAAAACGAATTTGTGTCGGTGCGACGTAAAGCAAATTATTGGGAATCGGAAGTGTTAAAATTACGTTGTAAAATCGATGTTTAGATAGATTATTATTATTATTATTATTATTATTATTATTAAAATAAACTATCAATCGGTCATCTCTTCCTATTGAGCACAAGGTCCGGAATGTTACAGATAATCTCATTGATCAATTACAAAAACTATTTTGATTCTGTAACAGAAAGAGTTTTGTTTAATAACGAAACATTCCTATCAAACAATCAGTGTTGGGGACAGGAAGTGAAAGTTCGAGTGGCTTCTGTTGCGCATCATTTGCGAGTGCCTCTGAAGCATTGTAAATCAGTACATACTGAAAGGACACTTCCCGAGTTGAGAGCTTCAGCATCATCTCGATAAACATCTAGAGCATTTCAATGATACTTAACCCATTGTAGGTCTATCTACAACTCACTTCTAACCCCCATCCCCTCTACTCATCCTCTTGAAAACGGTCCTACAAACATATCAGTTACATCCCTAAGTGGCTCTCTCTGAAACAGAACTTGGGACTCACATTGTAGCACATGATGTGCTTAATAAAAAATATATACAGCTAAGCCAGCTTCATCTTGGGTTAGTCGCGCAGGTAGAGAGAGAGCCCATTAGGAGACGGCAAGGACATTCTCCCAGACAGCACAGCTAACGCTATGCAGATGAACTAATTCAGGTCTCTAAAGAAAAAGATTCCATAGTCTCTGGCTATGTAACAAAACGATCTTGTACACTGAAGAGGAGCGGGTGATGGGGTGGGGGAAGGGTCGGAAATCCTGACGAACGACTTGGGTTGGGTGAAGGAATGAGTTAAGAATGAAAAAATAAACGGACGGAGTATTATAAAGAGGAAGTTCATTATATATGCACAATTCTTGTGGAGAAGTAATGTATGCATGATGTGTGAGTATGCAAAATAGGTCGAGGTGAAATCAGTTGTCTTTTCTTCAAGGAAAGAAGTCTGTGAAGGGCGGGATTTTTTTACCCGTTCTAACTATTGGTTTTAATATCGGAGACAGGCTCATGCGGAGAAACGCATATGCAGATCAGCAGTGAGAACTACAAGTTGGAATAATAAAGAAGAAAAAACCAACACAGACACAACCTTCACAGGGGCATGAAAGAGTTGTGGAAGGTATGGTAGGTCGGTCGGACGAACGGCCGGACGGACGAAGGAAGGACAAAGGTGAGCCATGGAGGGAGGGGGTACATACAGACAGACCTTACTCTGCCATTATTTCTCTCCAAACCATATGGAAGCAAGAACAAAAACTAGAAAAGTTGCTATAAAAACTTGCGTAGTCCCCTCATCAGGAGGGGGTAGTTGTGTGAGTCTCCACGAGTGTGCCACTTAGTTCCAGTGGTCTACGCTCGCCTCATTTGCGTGTGTTTTTTCCAGCAAGCAGGATGCTGGCTCGAGCCTCGGAACGGTCATTTCCAGTAGTGGACAAGGAAGGTGCGTGTTTGCGATTGGTTTGTGTTCTTTATTTTGGAATAGAGTGAGTTGTAAGTACCATGTGCGTGTGTCGTTCTCTCACTCTCTCTCTCTTCAAATGGGTTTGTAATTACAGTGACATATACTCTATTATTTGACAGTTTTCTACACACTCACGTAGAAGTCATTAAATAATAGTCTAATGATACTCTAATTTAGCTTAAATACCAAGTAATTTACCACTTAATAGTTGACAATCGGGCACTATTACACAAACATTCACCTGATAACGCCTACATTTTGTGTATTCAAACAAAAGGGTCGACTTTCCATCCCATAATAACAGAATATGCTGTAAAATACGTTGTGTTTCCATCAAGGATGTGGAGAAATTGTACCAAGAAAAGAATAGCACGCAGTCATTCGAACTATATTGTATGAAATTTTGGAATGCATTCGGCCCATGTTGTCCGAATTACGACTAATTTTATATCGTATAATGAATGTAAACAGAGCTTCCTTCTGTCTAATCTAAACTTTAGATAGTAACTAAGAAATATATTTGCTAAATTATTTTCTCATATTTCGTAGTTAATTAGCTGTAAAGAAAGCAAGCAAACAGGAATGTTTTATTCAACATCGCTGGGATCAGCTAATTGAAATTATTATTATTATTATTATTATTATTATTATTATTATTATTATTATTATTATTATTAGTTTACATAACTAAAATTTTATTGCTTCTACCTCTATTGCATGAAAGTAAATGAATGAATGAATGAATGAATGAATGAATGAATGAATGAAGTGTATTTATTTATTTATTTATTTATTTATTTATTTATTTATTTATTTATCCCAGAACAGAATATTTCTCCCCAATTAAAATAATCGGTTATAAAGTAACTTTGATAAATATTTCATATACATTGTACTATTTTTTTTATGTATTTATTTACCGTATTGCTTTAAGTGCCGGGAGTGTCCCAGGACATTTTCGGTCACCTAAAGCAGGTCTTTCTATGTCACTCTCATGGGCGACCTTCACGACTGGGAATGTAAATAATAATAATAATAATAATAATAATAATAATAATAATAATAATAATAATAATGAAAAAATGAAATGGCGTGTGGCTTTTAATGCCGGGAGTGTCCGAGGACAAATTCGGCTCGCCAAATGCAGGTCTTTTTTGATTTGGATCCCGTAGGCGACCTGCGCGTCTTGATGAGGATGAAATGATGATGCAGACGACACATACACCCAGCCCCCGTGCCAGTGAAATTAACCAATTGTGGTTAAAATTCCCGATCCTGCCGGGAATCGAACCCGGGACCCCTGTGACCAAAGGCCAGCACGCTAACCATTTAGCCATGGAGCGGGAAATAATAATAATAATAATAATAATAATAATAATAATAATAATAATAATAATAATAATAATAATTGGGTGAAATTCGGTGTCGGCACATAGGTTGTTCCTGTGGAATAGCCCCAAAGAGTCTGTTCAAGACTTAACGTCTCCATCTGACGGACGAATCGTCATCAACAGTATCATATTTCCTCACTCCATACAAACACTGCGGAGTTGTTTGAAATTGAATTCAGGCTTTTGGCACGCAATCTAGTGATTAGAAATTAAATGGCGTATGGCTTTTAGTGCCGGGAGTGTCCGAAGACATGTTGGGCTCGCCAGGTGCAGGTTTTCTGATTTGACTCCCATAGGCGACCTCCGCGTCGTGATCAGGATGAAATGATGATGAATGCGACACACACACCCAGCCCCCCTGCCGGCGAAGTTAACCAATGCTGGTTTAAATTCGCGATCCTGCCGGAAATCGAACCCGGGACCCCTGTGACTAAAGGCCAGAACGCTAACCATATAGCCATGGATCCGGACTAGTGATTAGAAATTGTATACCACCAACTCTCCTACCCTGCCGGCCAACAGTCCGATTGTGAATATTTTTTATAGCGATACACGACCCGGTTAACCACGCTGTCAAACCATAGATGTATTGTGGTACATTACATTACAAAAATATTAACAAAGGAAATTGTAACAATAAAATAAGAAATATATTTAGGAACATAATGACTAACACAGAGTATTCTGTATTGCACTAGGTACATGTGTACCCTTGTGTCCATCATATTTCAATGCACACGTAATATCTTATTGTTCATCGTTTATTGTTTCAAAATTAAGTTTGTAAATAGTTTGAAAACAAAGGAAGTGGTGGGAAAAATCGATTCATTTAAATCATGTAGCTAATTTAATACAGTTATAACTGGGGACATATTTTTTATGGAGAGATGTGTCTAAAGCGTGACAAAATATTTGTCTCATAAGACTGACATCTCTGCCTTCTCACCAAGCCTTGGCCAATGCATTTGCGAATTTGAAATGAATACCCACGTCCCTGTTGATCTCATTTCACTTTAAGTCAGTCAGATATTACACCCCAGATATTTTGAATTGGTAGTACTTATTTGATTGTAAGTATATGCAGATCATATCCCATGAATATCTACCTGAGAAGAGCTGCACCCTCTCAGGTGTATGCGAGGACACGGAACTTACTCTTGCTTTCATAATCGTTATTGTTGTCCTTGCTACATCTTTAAACTAATATAAACGTGAAACCTTAGTTGTCACTGGGAGTTGGAAACGTTTTTGAGTCACTAGATTTCTATGACAACATTACTAGTGCTTATATTTGGACTAGAATTAGCACAAGTTCTCCAAAATGTAACGATCTATAGCCTACCAGTATTTTTACGAGGTGAGCAAATAATGTGGGTGAAACAGCAACTACTCATAGGATCACGATACGAAATCTAATCAGTCAATACCTACTTCTTGAAAAGAAACTTCTTTGCATACGATAACTATTTTTTTTCTTTTTTTGCTTGTTGCTTTACGTCACACCGACACAGATAGGTCTTATGGCGACGATGGGACAGAAAAGGGCTAGGATTGGGAAGGAAGCGTCCGTGGCCTTAATTAAGGTACAGCTCCATCATTTGCCTGGCGTGAAAATGGGAAACCACGGAAAACCATTTTCAGGGCTGTCGACAGTGGGGTTCGAACCTACTATCTCCCGAATACTGGATACTGGTGGAACTTAAGCGACTGCAGCTATCGAGCTCGGTAGAAACGATAACTACATAGTCAAATGTATTTAGTGGGATGTATCTTACTTTATGGCGCTGTCAATTTAATAATCCGTGAGTTTACAAGTAAAACACATTTATCTTTTGACATTTCCACATTGCATTATATATATTTTTTCAGCTGTATTCACTGGTGATATCCACTAAACAGTACGTGGTCATTTTTGTCACTGAAATGCCTAATTTTCTTGTTAAGATTCAGGAGAGCACAGGTAAAATACATATACAATTGAAGCTACACTACGCTGTTTTAAATACTCTAACAAACACACTGCATCATGTTAATACTGATTTTCTGAGAGCAGATTCTTCGCACTGAACGACTGAAACCGTTCAAACCTGTTTTTCTTAGAAGTAAGACTTTTGAATTCATGTGTTTTCTCTGTGAACGCGAGATATATTATGTCATTTTATGCTATTAGTCCAACTCCTTCCCTGAATGGTCAGCGTACTGGCCCTCGGTTCAAATGGCACAGGGTTCGATTCCTTACCGTGGAATTTAACCACGTACGTTAATTACTCTGGGTCACGCACTAAATGTCTGTGTTAGTATTAATATACTCCTGTTCATGTACATAGAGCACACCACACTATCAACTACCACGTAGACACGTCATAGGGAATATATCCCTCCTCATGGTGTTGGCGGCAGGAAAACTAGGCCAAATCTACGTCAGATATTTACCCAATAAGATGAGAAAAGGTGAAGAAGAAGAATTATGTGTCGTTGGTTTAAGGTCCCACTGATAACTTAGCCGTTTCCAGAGACGCCGAAGTGTCGATTTATTTTCCCGCAGGAATGCATGCACGTGCCAGTAAATCTACCACCAGGAGGCTTCCGCACTTGTGTTCCTTCAAATACCAACGGGTCAGCCAACATCGAACTGTCCACTTGGGCTCAGATAGCCAGCGTTTACGGTATGAGTCATCCAGCTAACATGTGAAACCCAGAATATATTAACATGAATTGCCATGTTCTGGTAAACACATGAACATGCTAATCTTGGTTCGTGGTCATTAGCTTATTGTTAAATTCCTTTCTCGTCAACTGTGTTTCAACCTGAATAGTTGCTTCCCATCTTCGACGTCTAACACTTTATCTCACATTCTATGACGAATGTGGTTGACTTCACTATTCCGAAATCCCAGAATTTAATAGTAGCACTAATTATAGCAGGCAGTGTGACATTTTGTAAGACGCTCTCTACTTGAAGACACCAGACGATAGCTTAAATACATATTCAGTGCGCTTACTGCATTCCAGTCCTAAACCGCGAACTGCTGCAAATCCACTCGCTCCACACCGTCCTTCAGTTTTATCGTCAGTTTCTCTGTACAATGACGCAAAGATCTAGTAATAAAAATATACTACGAATTACGAACAATAATTATAATACATATAAAATGGATAGTTGTGGTTCATTGCGCGTCACATTAAGAATTTTTAAATTCTACAACATTTTAACCCAACATAGGCCTACCTCAGATTTTTAATGGTTTTCGAGAGAGGCAAGCCTACATAGGAAAATTTGGACGACGATCCCTAGGATGGGAAATGCTAAGTTGAGGCAACAATAATAGTACAACATTTATGACAATCCGAAATTTATTAGAAAATTAACAACAGTTTACAAAATTGAAAATATTCCCTCTTGTTTAATATTGTCATAAACTGTTAGTGCAAATTTTTGAAGTCTTAATCTTTTCTTGTCAATTGTGAATTTGCGAAGCGCGTTGAGTGAACGTGTGCTAGAATTCAGCAAAGAACAGATCCAATGTCCTAAAAATTATGTATATTAAGTTACGACAACCCTGTATAAACGCTTACTATGTAAGAAGACTATGTAAGAAACATGTTGGAGAGTTCTTTATAAAACTGGATTGTTTTGACTATAATAATAATCATCATCATCATCATCATAATAATGCTACCGGGCGAGTTGGCCGTGCGCGTAGAGGCGCGCGGCTGTGAGCTTGCATCCGGGAGATAGTAGGTTCGAATCCCACTATCGGCAGCCCTGAAGATGGTTTTCCGTGGTTTCCCATTTTCACACCAGGCAAATGCTGGGGCTGTACCTTAATTAAGGCCACGGCCGCTTCCTTCCAACTCCTAGGCCTTTCCTATCCCATCGTCGCCATAAGACCTATCTGTGTCGGTGCGACGTAAAGCCCCTAGCAAAAATAAAATAAAATAATAATGCTTATTTGTTTAACATGTGTTCCAATTGCTTACGGTCGTGATAGAGATCAAGATCTCGGAAATTTGTCCCGAATATTCCTATCTGTAACATATCAGAAACAAATGACATAGAGCAGATGCATTTAATCGTATTCAAATGCCACCGACCGCAGACGGGATTCTATTATAAGATAGTGCGTGCGTGCGTGCTTATTTGACAAACTGTGTTCTGTTCGGATGTGTTGTACTGTGTAACTGTTAGTTATTATGATCTATGATTTGGACAGGTGGTCCAGGATTTATAGTGTAGTCTACCACTGTACTAAAGCACTTTCGAGGAATGTAGAACAGCCCAGTTCCTCAGTTCTACTAGAGGACGAAGAAATTCGCACTTTATTGCAACCTACGTACGGAATTTCAATCAATACTTAAAATTACCTTACGTGTTAGGCCTAATGGTGTATTTAAATCACTGTCGTGCAGTATGCGTACCATTTGTTCATTACAATCGTTTATCTGAAATCAA